>NW_020450915.1:236802-510264 GCF_003343035.1 Apteryx rowi | reverse complement strand
GCGTGTCACGACCATACTTGAGGAAACCTACACCACAGGGAACAGAAATGAAGGGCCCTTCGCGCGTCCCTTCGCGCACCCTTCTGCGCGAACTGCTGCGCAAACTGCTGCGTCTGTTCGCTGCCTCTGTTAGCTGAATGCAACCAGTAAGAGGCTCAGAGGCTCTATTTTGGGGACATCCACCCTCATGCTGTGGGTGAGCATCCAAATGAGGGCATGCAAGTTCTCTTATCCACATGATTACCAACCTACTCCCTGTCCTTGCCTCTGGTTTGTTTTGTTTTGCTTTGCTTTGTTTTGTTTCTCTGATGATGTAGATTGTCAGGCCTTCGCAACAGGGACTCTCCCTTATCAAGAAAATATGCAGGAGGCAGAGCAATGGGATGAAGGGGCTTTTGTGCTCTGCCACTTGATGGCACGACAGTGGATACAGTCCTGTTCTCAGGAGCATGAGGCAGTTCCTGCTGACTTCAGAAGCCAATGTTAGATTAGTCTAGACTGATTAGTCTAATAATTTTGGCACATAAATTGAGGACTTAAAATGAGAAACTGTGAATATGTGCCTTCAATATAATCGTGAACAAAGTGGTTGGAGATGCATCCCACCTTTCTTTCCCAGTCAGTAGATATCCATGAAGGTATGAAGGTTTTTCAGAGATAATTGAGTTGTGCGCCATATAAAGGAAGAGGCATGTGATAGTTAGCTGCAGGTCCTGCCTGAAGTCGGATGTATGTGATTAGTGCAACCTCAGTCCCAGATGGCAGGTGTCTGGGCACCTATGCAGCTAAAATTGGCCTAGTGTCTCTAATGCAGGCAAAAATGAAATTAAGCAGACTGTAAAGGCTCCATGGACACCTGGAGGCAGGGTAGGAAGTAACTGTTGTTCTTCTCCAATAAGAAAGCTGAGGCATCAAAATGTAAACCTTACAGAATCAGGTGAACATTAATTTTCTTTACTGCTCTTTTGTCTGCTAGAACCAGTTGCCTCTTCTAGTCTATCTGTACTGCCTCCTCCTCCCCTGAACCTTATGGCTGGTAGGAGGGATGGTACTTTTTGAGGATTACTCTCCTCCAAGGGGCATTTCTGAGATTGAAGAGATGGTGTCAGTGAACTAAGAGAGTTCTTGATGATCTGCATTTACCGCAACACCCCTGGAAATGCAACACTGTTCTTTAATGGACAAATCTCTGTCAGAGAAACTAAATAATGAACTTTATGCAAGCATTTTCCAGGAATTAATGCCAACTAAATCAATAGCAAGCCTACTCTGCTACTCTTAGGTTATTTCCCTCTCTCTCCACACCTGAGTGAATGCTGACATGCATGCATGCTAACTGCACAAATAGCACAGACCTGGAGGATGTCCCTAGGATGACAGCCACAAGCAACTGGGCAGCGTGGCCATCAGTGAGTTTTGGGACCAGGCCTATGGTGAGAGAAGAGCATGAGAAGGACATTCTGGAAGATGCTGGATCAGTTGTGTCAGGCCATGTTTTATGTATCTGTAACTCACAAAGCTGCCCGTGCTCTTCCTCCTGCTTTTGAATTGTTACAAATGAGCAACTTGAACAAAGAACTGTGAACATGCCATGACAGAATAAATTGCTCTGAAGCAAAGCATCTCATGTTGCTTTTAAATTTCCTCTTGAATTTTGTGTTTCGACTGACTGGTAGCAGAGTCCTTCTTGCGGTTAGCCCATTAGCAGGAACCCTGTGGAGGTGAGGGCAGTGGCTTGTGTTTGCCTGTATGACTGTGCCCCGTGGCTCTTAGCCGGACCAAACTTCACTTCCTTGCCTGTGCATTGAGGTTAATAGTCCTTCCCTACATTGCAGCGGAAGTATGAATTGAAGTCCTTTCAAGGGTAAGAAGCGTTTTGATTCTGGAGTATTGAGGCCCCTGTAAGAGAGGAATTTTGTTACTGATGTAAAATCTCCCCTTTGTTGTACGTCATCTTCCATGATTGGGCTTTGGCAGTTTGAGAGAGGAGCCTTAAATCCCAACATGTAGTGCCATGTGTACATTTGTACCGAAGTAGATGTTGCTCTTCATCCCTGTTAAATAATGGCAATAAACCAGCATATCCTAGATTAGCTTCATATGCAAATTCATTTTCATTTCTCTGCTTCATAATCAATGAAAGACTATAGCTAGATGCCTTTCCTCTCACAGAATGTCTTGCTGGGGAAGAAGCAAAACCAGTGCCAACGCATTTCTTTCAGAGATGAATGGCTGAATACTGAAATGCTGACATCTTCCATAAAAAAAATTTAATACAGTTGATCAATTTAAATCTTGTTTTGCTTGACACACAGCACAGTTGGTTCACAGGTTAAAGAAGGTGCTAAGTTGTAAAAAAAAAGAAAAAAAAACAAACAGAACAGGGGAACTTCTGGATGCCATGGAAAATTTCCGTCTTTCTCTTTGGAGTAATGTGGTGCTTTTGTTCTTTTTCTTTTTTCTTGTGGATCAGATAGCTAGTAAAAGAATCTACGTTTGTAAAGGAAAGAATGTTTCTCATGCTATGCTTATTTTTACATTAATAAGGAACATAGTGCACCTTGTATAGAGTCTGTTGTGGAGTTAAACTATTTTTATTTTGGGAGGTTTTAAGAAGAGACTGACAAACATCTGTTAGGAATGAGTTGGAGCAGCTTAACGGACTGGGCCAACTTTCACATCCCTTCCAGCCCTATTTTCATCGCCGCTACATGTAGCTGAGTGATTCATCTACTTCCATAGCCTATCCCAACAGCAATGGGAACCACGTGCTACAGAGCAAGGTATGAGATGTTCTCCAGGTGCAGTTACTGGATGAATTGCTCTCAGCTTGCAGGTTCCCAGCTATGGCTAACCTGAAGGGCATATAAAAGCCCAGCGGAAATTCAGCTGCAGCTCAGAGTGGAGCAGAACAGGACAGAAAGTGCAGTCGTGTTCCTGGAAGTATGACTGCAAGTACAGTTCCCAGCCCAGAAATGGTACAGGAATGGAAAACCTTCCTTAGGATAGTCTGTTCTTAACCTCTACTGTGGTATTATGAGTACAGTAATAGTACCTAGAGATCTTAACTCTAACGAGGACAATATTTTGCCACATCCTAGTCTGGGTCCAGAATTTAAATTCTTGGAAGAAATCAGTCCCCCTCAGCTATCCTTTCCCCTGCAGGGCCTTCTTTTGTCAATGCCCCAATCATCTTTTTCAGTAATCTTGTAATGTGTGGAATATTGGTGGGAACTCTTTACACCTTTGTGGAAGTGCTGTAATCTGCAGTAATTTCAAATCTTAGCTGCAAGATCATCTTAAAAGCAATCTCTACCTGGCATTTTGAAAACTTCCATATTCAGGAATTCTCTCAGATGCAGAGAGATGCAAGTTACTCTCTGGGCTAGTCTGTGAGATTCAGGTTTAGAAATCAGGTCTTCAGTCAGGCCTGGGCCTTAGCCACGAGTTACAGGCTTTTATAAACCTTTCAGCATAATGATCTGGCCTCACTTATCCAGAATGTTCCATGTTTCTGCCCTAACTCCTGTCCTGTGTTTAATTCTTCCTTTTGTAATTAAACACCCAGTTCTTCTGCAAGTACTGTTTGCTAGTGATCTGCTTGATGCATTAGTATTATACAGCACACTGACGCATTTTGCATTGCGTGAAAATTTTATACCTTTGGGGAAAAAAAAAAAAGGAAAGAAAAGAAATTCCTGAGGGAGAAAGATAGCATGTGATGAGCCAAAGTAGTCATAACTTTGGAAAAATGTATGCTAACACGTGAAAAGCAAGATCTTATGAAACCATTTTTAGTGTGGTGTTTTCTAGATCATGTGTTTCTTGCAAAAAAGAGTGCTAGTGGTAATACAATGTTACAACCTACTAATTGCTTACTAAGCCTTTTACAGCTATTTGGAAGTGTAACTGAGTCACAGAGAGAAAGCTGCCCTACTAAATATTGCTCCGTGTGGGAAGTGAGAAATGCGTAGTCGGAGACACCCAAGCCAAGATAGTAAGCTGAAAAAACATGGCAGAAACTTTTGATTCTAACCAGATAAAATGCTGCTTGAATCTACCTACAAAATTAACTCCAGGGGGTACAAACGAAATTTTTATGAGATGGCTTCCAAAACACCAATTTGTAATTACATATTGTAACCTGAAAGTGTGTTTCTGCAGACTTTCTGTAACAATTTGTGTAAGGCTTATTTTATCACACAGATGCAGTGCTAGAAGTAGCATTTTAGATATAAGGTGCTCACTGGGCAGCAAAAGAGAGAGGAACCTGTGGAAAACCCTCTTTGTTTGCATTTGCTGTTTGCGCTTGCCACTGTAAACATTTTAATACATGCCTCTTGTTTTAGATTGCACAAGGCCTTGTTTTGGGTTATCCTACACCATCTGCAGTCAACAAAGAGAGTAGAAAAAGAGGATGTACAACGCTCTGGCTAATGTATTAGCTAAATGAAGTTCTGGTGTCATTTTTAAACCCACATAGGTGCATAAAATTAGGTGCTAGGTTCTCCACAAGCAGCGTTTGCCAATAGGCAGCCGTGGATCATTGGTATTATAAGGTATCAGAAAGTTGTCCATGAAGAAGCTGTAAAATAAAACAAACAACAAAAAACACCCCCATGTTCCCTAGCAAGCAAATAAAGGCAAAAAGTGGTAATTGACTCCATTTATAGTTGGTTTATGTGAAAACCGTTGGGGAATGGCTGCACAGAACAGCCCGGAGTAGCTGGTAGTTTACTTAAAACAGAGGACAAAAACTGAGTTACATTGATTAATAACACTGAGAATCATTACTGCAGAGTGCTGAACCTTGTGTTGGTTTCTGAACAGGTTATTTATCTTTCTGATCTTGTGATATGTACCTAATGTTGGCTGTAAAAGAAACCCCGTGCTTGGTCTAGAGTGACAAAATGTCTCTACTCTGGGGCGGCAATCAGAGAAGACTGAAGATATGGAGGTTTGCAAGCATAAAACAGAATTTTGTTGGGAACTTTAGTAAAATGTACAATGGACGCAATTTGGATGTGTCTGCAGGAGACAGAAATAACAGAAAGAATACTGAATACTTCAGAGACCAAAAGACCCAGAGAAATCCTGCTCCCCCAGCAATTCATTTAAAGATAATCAGCGAAAAGTCCCAGCCAAATAGTAATTAAGCAAAAGGAGATAGAAATCTCTTATAGAATTGGCTCTGCCAAAACTATAATATTTGTAATATCCCACTAGTGGCCAGTAAAGGAAATGGAAAGCGAAAGTCATGCCAAGATTACATATTCACAGCTCTGCCTACTCTATTCTCAGTGCCCAGAAGCGTGAAGGCCTGAAACAACATCGTTTTTAACATGAAACTGAAACTTGTCATGTGAAAATGGAAGATGATTTAAATCTAAGATAAATATTGCCCTTCTGCTACGGAAAAAAAATTTGGAGTCTGACGATCTGATCATCCTGTTAGACAGGCAGAAAGAAACCCTTGGTGTTGAGAAAGAGACTGGCCCATAGCATGTTCTTGCTGATTAAGGTTCTTGGTGATTTAGGCATTTATTCATTCCAGATAAGAATAGATAAAATGCCAAGCAAACTGTGCGTAAACAGTACTGAAACTACAATACGCACTAGTCATTTAAACTGGAAATCAGCATGTGGTTTTTGGCTAGCCCAGGGCTGGGGAGGACATAGCAAATGACAGGGTATCCCAGGTCTAAGATGGCCATGAGACAATTCTGGTTCCTCCTGCCAGCGGTCAGTCTTGAATAAGGAGCCAAGCCTCTGCGCTGGAATATCATAATGTAGGTGAATGGTCCTGCACACCTGCAGATGAATAGGAATTCCCTGCATTAATGTCTGAGAGTGAATTTTGTTTTCTCACTGCACCGTCAGGCTCTGAATGAGCTATTACAGTCTATAAAGCAAATATGTATTTATTTAGACAATTTTTTTTTAAATTGATTTTTGATCCAGTACATGGTAAAAGTTCCTAAGAAGCCAGCTATGTAAATCCTTCCTTAGCTGTATAAATACTCTTTTTCTTCTCTCTGTAGTTATCTTTCATGCGATGGCACGAAGGCTGAATGATGATTAGCTGGAATCTCTGGTGAGGAAAGGGAGTGCATGGAAATGGATGCTATTTCATAGATTTTCTTATGAGACTCTGGTAATTAAACACTTCACAAGTGGGGAAATAACTGGTAGCTTTTACTGATCGTGGTATTCGTCCTGGCTCTGCCACTCAGGTTGGCCAAGTCGCATCACCTCCATTTTCTAATCTATACAATGGGGATAAAAGTACTGACCTTAAAAACTCTCCGAGACTGTGAGTGAGTCTATGAGAGCAACATAATTATTGTTAACTTCAACCTATGAGCAGTTCCCCTGGAGTCAATCAGACTGCTAACATCTTGAGTTAGTTTCAGTACTGGGAGCAACTGCTGGCTGCAAATCATGGAAAAGTAGCTTTCTGATGGATCACAAGTCATCTTCTGCAGAGCTGTTTTTCTTTTCTGTGTGGGCTGTGACTTTCAATGATGCTTTAACAAGTTAAATGCCAATGAGTTGGATACCTAGCTCCCTTAGGCTCTTTTGAAAGTCCTTGTTAAGAAAATGGGGGGGTTGTTGTTGGGATTGCGGTCTACATTTACATATGAGCATGTACAAAAAATTAAGTCAATATTGTGGGGAGCGGGAAGGGGATCTTAAGCTAGTTTGTGAAGGGCAACTTTCTTTACCTGAAAATGAAAACTGAAAAAAACATTGACAGATGAAAAGAAATTCTGGTTTTGCTGTTCTAATGCAACTGGTTTTTTTTTAATAGGAAAACTGACACTGTTGGGAAAATTCTTAAGTACAAACCTCGTGAAAACTCACGATTTCTTATTATAATTGGATCTATCTTAAATGCCTGTTTGGCTGAATTGAGGTACCAAAATAAGTAGCCTGATTTTCAACACTGCTGTGAGCAGTCACCATTAAAAAGAAAGCAAGCCACTGTAGCCACCTGCTTTTGAATACCTCAGTCGCTGCTTTTTACTGATGCCACTTTTTTTTCCTTTAGTTACATCAGTACCAGAGAATCATCTCACTTGAGCCATGATTTCTTTTCCATTTTAAGTGGATAATATCCAAATGCAAGTTCTCTAGAAAGGTCTCTTGGCGAATGCAGAAAAAAACAGCAAAACTCCTTAGCAACAGCTGGGAAGAGCATCAGGTAGGAATCCTTTTTTTTGTCATAGCCTTGGAAACATGTTGGCATTCACATGTTTGCTCAGCTCTCTCCTTGAGCTGTATGCTTATTAAGGCTGTTCCGGTGCAGATGAATTGCACTGATACAGCATACATGCGCTAGTACAACATATATGCTTGTGCCGCCTGCTTTGTTGATATTTTAAGTAAAATGCTCTGTAGGTGCATGCTACAGGACTGATCCAAAGTTTGGGAAAGCCAGTCCTTGCTGCCCCCTGTGTGGGTTTACTTACACCCTCTTCCTCCTCCTCAGTCCCTGAATCCCTGCGCTGTGTCCCTGTTGTAGAGGAATTGGACTAACCCAAAATGTCTTTTATTTTGAAGGCCCCTTACCTGCCTGTGGTCTGGGCAGGGAAGGAGTCCTTTGGCCTTTTTGGTCAGCTGATGCAAATAATAGCTTGCAAATGGAGTAGCAAGCAAGCGTGGGACATCTCGTTCTTTATTTGCCTTTAAGATCAGTACGGTGCAGAGATATTGATTAAGAATTTACATGGGGCTATCAGAGGGATCGGGCTGCTTCGAGGGCAACCATGCCAGGACTTTTCTCAGTATGAAAAGAGTCATCTTTTATTAAGCAGAAAAGCCCAGGAAGATGGCCCTTGTAATTACTGCAAATCAGCAATGTGTCTGCTGTCATTTTATTTAACCCATGCAAACTTCCCATGTGCAATGGATCCGTGCAGTGGGTGTGATTTCAGAGCAGGGACAGTCCATCTGGTTTATCCAAATGCTGCTTTAAAGGAGTGTCACTGATGCTTTTTTTCAGACTCAGAGTGCAGCAGACTGCATGGAAGCTGGTTACCAGCCTGGATACAAAAGATCTCTATATTAAGCATGCTGTCAAAGTATTAGTAGCTGATGGTATTAGCTGAAGCAAGCCAGTAAGTAGGCAAGGGGAATGTTGTAGATGAACAGGCAAGCCAGATCTCAGCAAATTGTTTGTGATGTAAGGTGACTTAGGTACACAGAAGAAGAAAGATTCACCCGTTCTGGATGCACAGTGATTTTTGTAAAAATGTAATTTGTAAAACCTCCTGTGGAGTTTGAGGGTGTGTCTAAAAGCAAAAGGGGTTCCAAGGGGTCACAAAAATGAAGAGTAATCATACGTACAACTGTGTCCTTGTTTCCTCTCCTGAACATGGTATTTCTGTTCTGATCTAGCTGTTCTGATGTTACATTTGAGAATAATTAAAAGACGATTGTACCTATTTTTCTCTTTTGAAGTTCCCAAAGCTGCTGCTAAATATGTTGTCTTGCATATTTGTGTGCTTAGTTTGTGTCTAGAGATGAATTCTTTTTATTTTTCTTTCCCTCTTTGAGATTTCAGATTACTGGTCTGGAGAAAATGGGCAGTTTGCCTTTACATTATATGAATAGCGGAGTAGAATACTGTCACAGATGAAAGTACTATATTTATGTCTCATTATAATCCATTCATTGCTTCACAGACCCAGAGCCCTCCAGGGAGTGCCACAAACCCACATAATTTTCCCAAGTGCTGCATTTTGCATTTGGATCTTTGGTTTAGCTGACAGATACAAAAAAGGAAGAAAAAAGTGCAGGAAGGCAGAGAGTCCGTGTGATTGTGCGTGTACAGATGCTGAGAAGTGACAGACAGCAGTAATTTCAATTCAGCCCCGTTCAGTCGTGTTCCCACTCTTTGTTCCTCCTACCGCTGTAACCCAGCCGTGACGGGTAGGGGTGAACTTCGTGGGCTGGCAGAGATTGGCACAGCTTTAATGATAGCAGGCCCATCACAGTAGGTGAGTGTTGGCATGACAGGTCCCTTGTGCTGGAGCAGGCTAGCGGAGTGTCTTTAAGGATCTTTCTGCAGAAAGGACCTTGAAGTCCTGAGCAGGAAAGCTACTGTGCTGAGCTGCCTTTTTCCAGTGATGTCTGTTATTACTTGGAATTGCCTAAAAATGCAGCTTCTGTTTTTATGCCTATAGTGCTTGAAAATGCACTGATCTGATGTTCCTAGGTAGAAACTAACAGTTCTCAGACAGGTGCTATCAAATCTCTATGCAGACAGAGTGTTTTGGGGGATGGTGATACAGACCAGGTGCTTTGGCTGTGCCTTACCGATAAGCTGATTGCTGCTTCATTCAACAGCTTTCTGACTGCTACACCCAAATGATGGCTTGGGGTAGTGACAGCACAGTGGTGCTAGGAGCATCTGAGTAGTCCAGCATAAGTAATAATGTGATAGAGCAGTGTTGGTTTTGAGGGTCGCTTACCTCTGAAAAGTTTTTTCTGTCTTGGTTCTACAGAGCTGATGTTTGGCTCTCTCCTTGGCACGGGGAATAGTTTCTGAGCCATGTTCACCCCGGCTAGGTTTGGGAAGTGTTGCTGTGGTGTTTTGGGGAGGGCTTTTTTTTTTATTGTGATTATGTTATTGTAGGCATTGACATGCTTTTGCATTTGTGGCATGCATAGCGTGTCCATAGTTGTCCCTTTCTAAGTGGAAATCTGGCTTCACTGATGCCAGCCCTAGTCTGACAGTAACCCTAAGGCATCTGAGGGAATATAATTGTGGAAGTTTGCAACCGTACTGTGGGGACCCTCTGTGAACTTTGAGATGGCTTCATCAGGGTCAAAGCGTCATCTCTGACGGGGAGGTGGAGAAGGAGAAGACAGGTAGTGAGGTGCCAGAGGCCAAATTGAGGTCATTGGGAGATAAACCTGTGTTGGGGTAAAAGAGTGAGTTGTTCCTTCAATGAAACAAAATGCTTTTCTTGTTTTCACTAACATAATTTGCCATTTCATTGCCTGATTTTGTTTGGAGCCTGGAGAATTTCTTGCAGTCTCTTCGTCCAGTGCCTTTCACAGCTATTGTTCCTGCATCATGATTCGTCTCCTCTTTTTCCCTCCAAACCTTGCTTTTTCTAGGCAAGAGGAGACAGTGAGTCACTTCTGATCACTTTGTGGCACCTGTTAATTTTCTGCTACTGCTTAATGGAGCACTTCACAGAAATGTGCTCCATTTCATTCTTGAACCACTGTGAAAAGCTGTCGGGCTGTTTGTGATGATCTGGCCAAAGAAGAGGAAAATATTGTTACTCTTTAGGAAGTTCATTGCAAAGTAGCAGAGTTTCTCTATCTACCATTAAGTCAAGGTTCTTCGAGGTACCTGAGGAGTGCTCCCCCATAGCTCTGCTGTCTGGGGTAGAGTGGCTCCTGCAGCAAGTACACGGGGCACTTGTCTGCCCTAGAATCCCTGAGGAGTGGTTCTCCATAAACCTGGTGGGAGGTGAGCTTTGAGAGCGGATCAGGTCAGTCAGTGGCAACTTAAACTCTGTGACTCCAAAGGGTTCTCTGGCATGTCACCTGCTGAGACTTAAAAAAAAAAAAAGCCTTAATATGATTGATTGATCTACGTAAGATTTGATTTAAAGAGCTATTCAGGAATTCAGGACACTTATGCACTGAGTAAGTATGGATTTAATGGCTTAATTTCAAGCATCCACATTTTAAAACATTAGACTTGGAGTAGTAATGTTTCTTACGAATACTCAAAAGTGCTTAAAATCGGTCAGGATCAGTCCCTTTGCTCTGCAGGCAGGATGGTAGTTGCCAGCTAGAAGACAGCATTGTCCATATGCTTGCAAACACTGCATATGTTATTCGCCTGTAATCAGAGTAGAAAATAATAATGATAGCTGAGTTATGACAGCAACGTAGTTCTGGCTGACTCTTTTGACTAGTATGTTTGTATGTTGAAATCATAGATCCCTCTCTGAAATGCAGTTACTTCTGGAGAAAGACAACTGCAATTATTTTTCTGGCAAATGGAGTTTTTGAATCTATGAATCATAGTCCTAGTCTTCTGCACATGGTCAGCTTTATGCATTGTGATCACTATGTAGGGAAGCTTTTAGATGCCTGCTTAACCAGACATTTTCAGGAACTATCTTGAGGACATCTTTAGAGAGTACACACTGGGAGTTCTTTTATTCAGGTCCACAGTTCTCATAAAGGTAAAAGGATGTATATATAAGTTTGTGTAAGTGGGTTTCAAGAGCAACAGTATTAAGGACCGTTTATATTTTAATCCTGCTTAAATCGTAAGCAAAAGAGCCTCCAGGTAGCTCCAAGTAGCATGACTACTGATGTTCTTCTGAGTTACACCGTTGATGTTTCAGTGACTGTAGGTGTGTTCGGACCTCCTTCTGCAGCATTTGTAATTGGCCAAAATTGGTATGTAAAATTTTGACTAATATAGAAATACATAACATATTATTAACTAAGACTTCCTGGGTAGGAAACAAAATATCTAAAGATTTTCAAGCAGAGTTTTCATATGTGATAGTGAATGTTGACCTGCAGTGCTGTCATCCTTGCCTTTCAAAAATGTGGCTGGGTGCAAAGAAAACTCTGATAAAAATTTTCCTCAGTTGATAATCCTCCTAATTTTGTGCAATTTTATTTAAAGCATTTTAATACACTTTTCCTAGGCTAAATGCCAAGATGCAGTTAATAAGAGTTGCACTTAGCTGCACAACCCTGAGAAATTAGCCTGAAAAATATGGACATTCTCTTTTACTTTTTTAGAATTCTGGAATGATGGGATTTTGTGAGGTGTCGAAGGCGAGTTTCTTGGAAGAAGCTGTTGTTCACAACAAATCACAGTAACTGCTGATCTCTATGAGTTATTTCATGACTGTGGTAACAGGAGTTAGTCATCACTGTTTCAAAAAATAATTACTGCCCTTAAGTGCAAACTTAGAGTCCTACTGTAGGCAATTTCTTTCGGAGAAAACCCTTCCCAGATAAAACACGCTTATATCAGATGATCAAAATTATTCATAAAGTCATGGTGAATCAAATAATTTGATCCAAAGGAACCACAGAAAAATACAGAGGTTTTAAATTCAGAACTGTGTTTTGTCTGTTTTTGAACAAGACGTAAATATTTTCATTTTGAAATGAGAGGGGTTTTTTGGACCTTACTCTGAGTTCCTTGAAGAAAACAAATGTTCTGCAGAAAATTGAATGAGAAGTTGCATTTGACTTGAAATGCAATGATTCTTTTTTAGGCATTTCCTTTTATAAGAGAATAAAAGTTTTCTTTCGGTTTGATCTAAGACCATTTATTTGGGGTGGCAGGAAAGTGGAAGAGCAAAAATTGTCAGAAAGTCTCAAGGATTGGGACAAGGCTTCTATCCCAGATAGAAGTCCTTTGCTCACTGGAACTTGATTTAGCTGAGTGGGAGATGCTCAGTCTCCAGCAACTTCAGCCAGAATCAAAAGCTTTCGGCCCTCAGGAGAGGAACCCACTTCCTTGCAGGGCTGAGGCTCGTGGTAATGCCATTGCTGCCAGTGAGTGTTGATGGCTGCTGAAGTTGGTAGGAACCCCCCGTGCGAATAGATTTGGAGGGGTCTGCAGGAAGCAACTAAGCTTTTGTGCTCCTAGCAGAAATGAGTATGTGAGTGCATGGTGGATCCTATGAAGACTGACTCCTTACAGCTCTCTTCTCTGTAGCTTCACTGTAGTCTACTGAGCATGTGGTTAAACTCATACTATAGCTTCGTCTTTGAGCATTAACTTGGGTCTCTCACTTCCCTACCCAGCTATTTCCAACAGCTGCGGGAAAACAGTATCTTTGCAATGTCCTCTCTGCCAAATGTAATTGAGTTGACCAAAAGGTTCAAAAGCTTTGAGGGAGGACTGGCAGACAGAAACAAAGTGAGCATGCCTCCAGTTTCTTTAGGAAAGCACAGTATTCCCAACTAGAGAGAATGACTGCATCTTAAAGCAATCTGGTTTCATGAATACATTGCTGAAGTTTGCCTAAAAATGAAGCCATCCTTAGAAGATGAGATTCTGTGATGGCATATGTCAACATATTTCTGATGAGCTCGGCTAACTGACTACCCTTCTGGAGTTATTTATTTAGCCCTTTTAAAATTATTTAGATTTTTAATTAGAAGCTCAATGGCATTGAGTTTTGGCAACTTGATAGCAGAAGTAACTGCATCTTCTGTAAGGGGACAGATTTCCAATTGACATAACCCTGTGAGAGGGAGGGAGGAAAAAGGTGGGAACAGCCTTTCCCATAGTATCCCAGGAAGAAAACAGCTTCATGGATTAGGGGCTTAATTAGGACTGAAATCCATAGCAATAAGTGGGGAACAAATATAGTTAATTTGATTAAGCCTCAGACTGAAAGAGTTGCACACTGCATTGATTACTTTAAAGCAAATAACAAAGGCAAGGCTGTTTACTTTATAGTACTATTACTGCAAATGAAATCAGTATCAAGCAGGTTGCTGGGGAGTGTAGCTAAGACAACCTCATAACCTCATCTGCTGATAAATGAATCTTCAGCTAATCAGTAAACCCAGCATGGAGGCTATTCGAGCACATTATAAGTGAGTCGCAGCAAGGCAGATACCCTCCTAAACAAGAAGGCTAAGAAATAAACGGGCCCTGGATATACAGCAAAGGTCAATCGGTCGCTGTGTTTAAGAGCATCCTTCAGAAAAATGAAGTACAGTCTCGGGTGGGGGAGGGGGGTAAGAAGGAATAACATTGATTATGTCCAATGCAAGAGAAAAATTTGTAGGGCTTTTAGGCACTATATGTAAATCTATGGGCACCAGAATAACCCACTTAAAACAAAACCCTGTGAGATTTGCTGCTGACATCAGAAGGGAGACAATTTCAAACAGTGGGAAAACCGGAGGGCAGTCTCCGTCATTGCAATTTGTGTTCTCTCCTGCAATTCATCGTGGCCTGCTCTGGGGCCAGATGGATGGATACTTCAAGGAGCAGCATTATCTCTGCAGGTGGTGTTATGTGGTACCCTGAAGAAAGGGCAGGGCAGTCCTCTGCACAGGGAAGAGCTGGGGAGAGGACTCATTGCTCCATGCAAATGCACTGGGTCTGCATGTATTCAGTGACAGAGAACACCATGTGCTTATTTGATTAAAGTTTACATTCATCAGATGCTGTGCTGAGAAGAGTCCGTAGAAAGAGCGAAGGGAGCACTTCTCCTGAGCTCCTCTTGCTGGAGTGGATACTTCAGTACAGAGTGGTGGTCCTTAACACACCATGCTGGCTTTTAATTAGCACTGAGCAGATCCTAGCTGCACAGCGTTCTCCGAGGAGACACGCGCTCCCTGTAAAGCCCGTGGGTGTGTGCATGTCAACAGTCCCCTATAGAGCCTTGGGTACCTGGTATTAGCACAGAGGAAATGGCTGCCCTCCCACCCACTATAGTTAATTGCTTTGCTCCTGAATCTCTGAAAGTATAATAGTCAACTGCTTGAAATTTGGAGACAGGAATTCTTCAAAAGCCCCTGCATCTGTTCTCAGTCCAAGCAAGCACTCTCAAGAGGCCAGCTTCCCATAGGCCATCATGCATAATGTGGATGAAACCTCTTGAATTATTGATCTTGCAGAGGCATATAATTGTAGCTTACACAGTGTGTTTACTCTCAGTGCTTTGATTTATCAGATCTTATAATAATGTTCTCACTTTTGGTGCTCATAATATGCAACTGGCTTGCAGTTTAATACATATTGACTTCTAGCCATTTGCTGCTTTGTGATTATTCCTCCTAAAGAACAAACCGATCGCTTCCTTCATTCAGCTCCACTACAGATGCTGCAGGAATGTAACACTTTTAATATCGTATTTTCCCACCAGGGGAAAGCTTGGCTCAGTGGTGCCCTTCCTATCCTGAAGATTAAGGCTCTGTTTCTCTAACTGATGGGCAGCTGAAAATATTTCTGGTCACCCTAAGTGTGAGCTGGCATGTTTCACCCCAGAAATAGATCCATCTTCTAGCACTTTTTTTGTGCTGTTTTCCACTTCTGCTTGAATAAATAAAGCTGTTTACTTTTGCTGTGGTTAGAGTGAGGAGAATTTCTACGTTATATCTGATAGTTCTTAATGTGTTCGACCTTTTCATCCCTCTTGTTCATTTGTGCGAGGGATTGGGCTAGGGCTGCCTGGGGAACTGCAAGAGGGCAAGAGAATCCAGATGGGTATTTAAGTAAAACACACAGTTCAGCCTCATCTCTCAGCAGCTGGAAAGCCTCTTTCAGCTATTGCCATACTGAAGGTGCCCTTGCTGGCAACATATCTTGAAGGACAGCTCATTTCTAGGTCAGACATGCCATGAGCATGAGTTAGGGATGAGAGTCTGAGAGAAAGCTGATTGGGTGGGACAAGAGAGAGGAGCTTAGAACTAATTGCCAGACTTTTTTTTAGCAATTAAAAAAAAAAAAACTTTGATCAGCTCAGGCCTTTTTTGAAAGTTCTTGATTTTTCACCTGGAGAAAGCGCTGTGCAGCAGCTCTTACTAGGATAGTGCCTGCTCTCAAATGGGACGAAACAGGTCTAATACTTTCTGGAGCTTCTCCACTGGTGGGGTGTGGGTCTGCTTCTCTTTAAAAAAAAAATATATGTATGTATGTATGTATATATTTTTAAATACATTGCCAAGCTGAGCCCCGGGTAGGGATGCACTTCATTCCCTACTTTCTTCGAAGCTGCTTGTTGCTCAGTGTTGTGCCACACACTGAGGCTGGCAGAGGGGTTGGGTGGAAGGCCCACGCTGCAGGATGGTCAGAGCTGCAGTGGGATCTGCTGTGACACAGCTCTCTCGGAGCAGTGGTTATTTGCAGTCCAGTGTCCTGATAAAGCTTTGAGTCCATCTCCTGCTCCTTTCAAGAAAGCAGTTGCCCTGGAATTTGACATGCACTGTGCAAAAACAGCACATGCCCTCTCTCAAACCTGAGCTGCTCATTTTCCAGTTTTCATCTACGCAGTTCATCTCTGTTATGTATTATCATATATCAACACTCCTGTATGACTGACAATAATCATAATAATAAATTGAATACACAATAGAAATATTACTAACTGACAGTCATGGCATCTTTCCAAGAATGCCAAAAGCTCATGTTTTGGATGTTGTAAAACCAAGATGACGATGGGGTTTTTTTTTATGATTTGAGGGGCTCCTGCTGTCCTACAGACTTTTGCCCGGGTTGGAGACCCTTTGCATTAGGTTGAATACAGACACACGGTGGGAGGCTGTCAGTCAAACTGTCTGTAGCTCAACAAGCTAGAGAGCAAGGGCAGAAAAAAACAGATCCTAGATCCACAGCCTGAGTGACTTTCCCTTGACTCCTACAACAAGTCTGCGGCAGATCCATACAATGCATCTGCATTTCTTGGTTGTCTGTGCCACACTACGACCCACAAGCTCACCTGGCCACTCCTGTCAGCACAGCAGTGGGAATGAAAACTAACAATTTTRGCCGAGCCAGTGGAATTGCAAAATGTAATGGGCTGCATTTGCAACGCTGCCAGTGTTGAGATCCCTAGTCGTCTTCCTATTAATTGACTGTAATATCAGAGCAGTTGGTTCTGGAAAAATTACTCATTCTGTCCTCTTTGTGGAGCATCCTCTAGCTAATTTGTTGGTAGATACTGCAGGACTGCTTTTAGAATTTGATTATATTTTGAAATTAGTTTTATTTAATTTAATTTATCTAATGAAGAGATGTAAATTAGAAAAGATGAAAATAAAACATTAGCTATTTTTTTTCTAATTGGATTCGTTTTTGTGCTTAATCATGTATTTCCTTCCTCTTTGCCCATCGTTGAAAAGTGGATGTATTCTTCCCTACAAAATATCAGACTAGATCCTCTCTTATTAGTGGAGTTTGACTGCTTTACAAAGGTCAAGAATTGGCCTCTAGTCACATAACTCACTTTGCATATGCAAATAGCAACATGTTTCTGTGAGCCTCTAATTCTCAGGAATCATTTCCCAAGCTCTAGCTAGTGAGCACTGATAGCTGAATGCTAGCTAAGAAACATTTCCCTGAAAGCATTTCTAGCCCTAACACTGAGGATTCCCCAGCCGGCACTCCACGGAGGTGGGGAGGTTGCCCGCAGGGGGGCAACCTCCTGGCCCCGCTTTGCTCTCCAGGCAGGGAAGAAGGGCTCAGGAGGAAAATCCAAGTGATGCTCAGGCTTTCTGCTTGCGCTTCTGGCTGCAGGTAGAAAATGGCAAGGGCAGGCCTATATGCATTTACACTTCTGCTGTCCTCATCTTCCTCCCCAAGGTCTCTTTCTCCTCTGTGTGTTGGGAAGAAGGTGCTCAGCAGGTGAGAAGCAGTTCTGGTTGCTACAATTACCTTGTTGTTTCCTGGGGCCCTGCCTGTCCCCAGTATGGGAGTTGCTCCATCCAGCAGGGTCTCCCTTGGTACCATCATACTCCTGGATGATAAAATTGTGATTAGCCCTGGGATTTTTTCCCTCCTTTTGCATTTTGGCTATATATTTGGTGTTATTTAGAACATAATGTATAGAAGCAGATGGACCTTAGAGAGAAGGAGATGAATGTTTGACTGTTGACAATTTGGAAATCTCTGGTAGTTGTGAAGTACTGTCAGTTTCTGTTATTGGTATAACAGTTCTGGTGTGTTCACTGTGCCAAAGGTAGATCTTCACATCTGCTTCATCAGTGTCATCCTTAATCTGAAGTATAGTATTGTACTCTGCCAAAACACTTTTGTGTGAATTTCTTGGTAGGTCAAATGTAGGCGTGAAAGCCTTGATCAGTACAGAAGAGAAAGATCTGTCTCTGCTAGAAAGATAGGTGCAGACAGACATTGACATAATTTTATCAGCAGTCCCCTACTTCTCAGCATGTGTGCACAATGTGTAACTGCAGGACAGCTGAGAAACTCAGCAGCACAAGGACTAGAGAGGGTAGTTGGTTTTATTGTCTGTGACTGTTTCTGTCATCTGCCTGCCTGCAGTATCTCCAGGATGTGATACCCAGCCTCTGCAGCTGAGATCTTTAGTACTAGCTAACGGGTCGATCTCCATCCCCAGCAACTTTAATGAGATCGGATCCTTCAGCTCTTTTAAGAATTCTTGCAGGTTTCATCTAATCTCAACATTTTCTTCTGAGTCCACATGGGTGCCGTTTCCTTAAGCTGTTACAATCTTGTAGCTTTATAGTGTCATACTTTCCCCCAGGAGAATCTCTGAAGGTTAGCTCTGTCATCCTGGTTCAGTAATGCTTTGCAAATACAAAATGTATCAAATTAGAGTGCTCTTTGCATCTGATACCAGTTCAACTAGCAAAATAGTTGCCAGAGCTACCATGTGTTTCTTCCTTGTTTTGTGGCTGCAGGGTGGTCACTGCCCTCTTTTCCTCTGCCTTGGACTTTCTTAAGACATACAGTATGTCATATCTGTCATATCAGCAACAATTTTTCTTCACTGTTTTTTCATAGAGGTATCTGTAAGCTCAGAAATTTTCATGTAGCTTGCTGATGCTGTTATGCAGCATCATACAGGCGACACGTTATAAATGTGAATGTATTAAGCTTTACAAATCCCTAGGGAGGGTAGGAAAGTAGTCTCCTGATCTTATACAGAGGGAAACCGAGGAACAAAGATGTTCACCAGAAGTCAGAAAGGATGCCAGTAGCCAGGCTGCCCAGACAGCTTTCTTCTGAATCCTTGCTCCCTGACTAAACCATAAAGACTGTATGTCCTCCCTTCTTTCCACTGGAAAGAGATGTATAGTGCAGAAACACTTCACAGAATTGTATGTCCTTAATAAAATTCAGCTCCAGTTATGACCCTGTGAGATGATTAGTGAATTAGACTTCTTAATTAGCATTTTGCATAATTCATGGCAATTACAACATTCTCATGGATATGATTGTCAAGGTGCAGATGTGCAAACGTGCAGTTATAATTTTCTCATCTAAATAACTCTTTTGGTGAAACCTCTAATTTTTTACAACTCTATTGTGTAAGGGCCATTATTCCTGTTGTTATTTTTAAGGCATTAGAAAATGGATGCAGACCTCACTTCAGCTTCAATCATTGTAACCAACTGTTTTTCAGAAGCTTTAAAAACTGTCATAAAAGTTTGCTCCTGGGTGAGAATTAGGCATTTGAATTTTCTGAAGGACCTATACTATCCAATTTTTAACATCCCAAAGGGAATTGCATTGCAGTTTTTCAGTTACAATAGTAAAACAAAAGCTAAATCCAGTATGTGCAGTAGCCAAGATTTATGTCTATGAGAATGTATAGCTGGATTCTTAAAGAAATTTATCTCCCATTCCTTCTTCAGCTGGAGGTATATTTCAGTCCTTTGTGTTTTGAAAATTCTCCCCTTTTGTTGGAAATGTGTTATGTACCTGAGGTTGTTAGGATTATCTTTGGGTACAGGAAAAGCTGCAGCTACATAGAGTAGCAGATGAATGGAGGAGAAAGAACATGGTGAAGGCAGAGTTAGAACCCCTACCTCTCCAAAATACAGTTCTTCAGAAATCAAACACAACGGCACAGAAATCAATGAAGAGCCAGATTTTCAAAATACAATTGCACCCAACTTAATACTAGCAGGTAGGGCTCATGTTTTAAAAAATTACTGTGTTCCAACTGACAAATTTGAGTATCTAGTTCCTTCATTAAATGCCTACACAGATGGTATTAAACATAATTAATTTTACTTTCATAATTACAATCTAATATGTAAATCCATTTACAGTATTCCATTCTCTTAAAGATACAAATCAAAATGATAATTTCTAAACCAAAGTTATGAATTTCCTTAAATGAAAGGCATTTGTAATTTCCCATAGGAAATTTTAACCACTTTTGCATTTGTAGTCGCACAAAATGTAGGGATTTTATGGAATCAGGATTTAATGGGGGGAGATTGCAACCATTGTATTCTTATTAGAGGTGAATGACACTTGGAGCAACATTATGATTGTCTGTACATACGTCGCTTTTAGCAATTGATCCCTCCTCCTAGCAATCCGAAAAGGTACTAGCTTGCAAAAGCTTAACAGAACGTTTCTAACAGGAGTACCTGTACAAATAAGGAACACTCTTCTTTTTGGCCCTTTTTGACTATTGAGCTTCATGGTAAATCAGTTGTCCTTTAGAACAATCAGAAAATCATGCAGAGCTTGATTGTCCGCTTATGATAGGACTTTCTCCCCCTGTTTATATTGTCCCCTGGAAATGCGCCTCTATGATTTAGGTCCCTGTCTTTCCTTGCACAAGTTCCATAAAGCAAAAATAAAGAGTCAGATCCAATAAAACTAATTTCCCACTTTTCCTAAATGAAATGTTGAAGAAGCTTCTTATCTATTTTTACCACTTTCTTTTAATGTCTTTGTTGCTCTTAAGCACTCTAATATTGCTTGCAGCAGCTTACTTCCTTGAATGTCATTAATGCAAGTGCTACCTTCAGCTGGTTTATCCCCTTTCCTTCTCTCTATAGCTCTGTTCTTAGTCCAAATGTGTGTGAAAATGCATGGCACTGTCCATGTATTTATCTGGTAGTTGTTAATTCTCAGTGTCCCTCCCCAATATATTTATTTTAGAAAAAGTTTTCACATATGTGTTTTGAGCATATATCTTTTGTCTGCCACTGCCCTTAGCTAAAAAACAACTGTGAAATTAAACTAAGCACTTTGTTTCCCCCTCCCCCTAAAAAAATAAAAGGAAAAATGATTGTGAATTACCAACCTTAGAGGAGAGTTAGAGGACAAAGGAACCTAGCCTTCCTCCCAGTGAACGTAATGGAAGTTTTGCCTCTGGCTAGAAATAAGGAAACATTCAGACAAAACTTCTTTTCTTTTTGTTTTTTTCTTTTCCTGTCAGTAAAAGCCTGTCCATGTTAGCTGAGAGTATTTATGAATTTGGGTCAAATGGTTTCAGTTGTTGGAGGATAAGATGAAATATTTCAGGTTCTTGTGTCTGAATGACATTTCACTTAAGCTATTTCTAATTTTTAAAGAGAAAAGAAGATCTTCTCCCATAGAGGAACTTTTTTTTGTTTTCTACTAAGTGAAATATAGTAGCAAATCAAGAGTATATTATAATATGAGGGGAGGGGAACCAGAGGAAAGGGGAATTGGTTTCTGTTGACCACAAATGTTTCAATTTTGTTTTTTTGTCCAAAGAACTGATCCGCTCACTTCAGTACTGTAGGAGGGGGGGCAGACATATAAAGCCACTGCAAAAGTGAAACACTAAATTATACAGTAATTTGATGCAGTTTCTGTCTGTAACCTTGAAAAATCTTATGATGAGCAAACAGTTCAAAAATAAATAAATAAACAATGGCTTCCAACTAAAATCTGTCACTCTGGACTGATTAGAGCAGTTCGCTGTCTTGCTCCAATAACTGTTCAGTTCTTCTCTGAGCTAAAATATACTGGGGGAAATCTTCAATGTCGCAAGGGACACTGAACTACCTAGTTCACACTCAGGGCAAATGGAAAGCTGGGGCCTCATCTGATCCCCTTGAATTCAAACTTGTTTTGACCTCATTGGGGTAGGACCAACCTGCTGGTGCCTTTGAACTTCTCTCTTTAAGTGCTTTTCTTTATATTGGAGGTACACCTTCAGCTAATTCCTAACTGCAGTAGTTAACAAGTGCTTAGCAGGTGGTTCAACAAATGTTTTTTCCACTTACTTAAAGACTGAGTCCAGCAGGTTAGTTAAAATCATGTCTCAGAGCCTCTCACAGCATCTTCAAGYGATGTGGGTGCAATCTCCTGTGTGTGCACAGGTTAGTGATGGCTGACATTCCTTTAGCACCTCTTAGTCATTTCATGATTCTTGGAAAACCATTCCAGATCCATTCACAATGCAAATGTGGCCAAACAGGTTCTCCGTGCCAGCCCCAAAAGTGTCAGGAGTGGTGAGCCCTGCATGTGGTCCAGCATGTGTTACAGGTCCAGAACATGCAAGTCCACCACAGTGCCTTGTCCAAAGGCACGGCTTGACTGCTTATGTTAGAGTCACCACCCCAGGATCTCCAGTCCAAAAGCATTTGCATATGCAACAAGCTCCTCTGAGGACTGAGGGAGCCAGGACTGAGCCACACTCTTTTTTTTTGTGAGGAGACCGTCCCTGCATCTCTGCAGTGCCAGGGGTCCAAAAACATCTGTACGAGCTGGGGAGTTGTTGATAGATGCATCTTGTGATGGGTAGCCACGAAGCTGTAAAAACTGGCACTTCTTCAATCAGCAGAGTAGCTTGGCAAGGTGCTCTGTTGTCTAAAGGGCCAGATTCTGAGCAGTTCTGGCTTGTCCACCAAAAGGCTCGGAGCTGTGCCTCAGTCAGTGACCTCCCCATGGGAGCGCCTGTTCTCTGTGGTTTTGCTAGGTGTAGTAATCCTGATTGCTGCAAGGATA
Source organism: Apteryx rowi (assembly GCF_003343035.1). NCBI lineage: Eukaryota > Metazoa > Chordata > Aves > Apterygiformes > Apterygidae > Apteryx > Apteryx rowi. The sequence goes on along the minus strand of NW_020450915.1, from coordinate 487,814 downwards.
TATTTGTGTGGCTGGGAAATATTCTTCTGAATCCTGTGACTCATCAAAATAACACCGCTCTTTTCCATGCTGAAAGACATGTATTCAAGGTCAGTCTGTGTGACAGATTTTCACCTAACGCGTTCCTCAGGTGAAGTAAGAAGCTATCATATTGGTGTGCTTGCTTTCAGTTTCTTTATAACATTGCAGATTTTGGTCTTCTGTGCTAAAAGTGCTCAGTTTGCTATGCATCTGCTGAGTTTTCTGTGGCCCGTGGTGTGTATGGGTAGCAAAGGTAGCATGGAGCCTTTTGGATTCAGTGTCTTTCCAGAGTTTTTTCCAACTGTGCGATAGTAGCTTGATGACCTTGGAAATCCCTCCAGTTTATTGTTCCTAAAATTCTTGTTTCCATCCAAAATTGCCAATTTACCAAACTCCTTTTGACAAATTAAATTCAGAAGCTGCATTTTCAAACAAAGACTATTCAGCAGACTAATTTGACCTTCAAGATCTGATAAGGATACACCTGTTTCTTGCCTGTCTTTGCCAGTGTAGAAAGATCCAAGAGATCAAATGTGATAGCAAAGAATCCCAGCCTCTTTAACCTGAGTTTTGAATGTACTGGCATCCAGCGGTTACATGCCAAAGTCTGTGTCAATCCCTCCCTGCCAGTCCTCCAGCTATCTTTGCTTAGATGTCCCTCCCTCGGGATGGAAAGTAAAGAGGAAGCTGACAGTGGTGAAATATAGAGAATGTATATGTATGGAGCAGCCAGATGGCAAAGCAAGATATATTCTTGCTATTACGTTGGGAGATGGGAGAGTAAACGAATGGGTAAGGGAGTGAAGTGGGGTGAAGGACATCTTGAACACAAATGCAAGCATGATCGGCATACATGGCAACAAGCCACTAGCAGAAGGATAGTGGTTTGGAAAAGAAATGTCAAAGGGCAGAAAAGAGCAAAAAGCTACAGAAAATTAATTTTGTGTCTACCATGAGCACTTTATAAGCACTGTAAATTTTACTGACCTGTCCATGAATTTTAAAGCAGCTCTCAATTTTCATACTTTCAAGGCATGGCAATCATTGGGCCTGACCTCTTGGGTGGTACAGACTATAGATTTTTGCCCTGTGATTATTGCATCAAGTTTTATGCTTTTCTCTCCTAGTTTCAGACGTAAACTTGTTTTCAAAGTCTCCTCTTGGAGGCAATGTGTTCAATTCACCAGCCTCCTTTGAACTGTCTCCTCTATAGCTCTCCTCTCTGTGGGCTTTCCGCAGGCAAGACAGAGTGTTAGGGACAAAATGAGAGGCTGGAGAGAGCGATACAGATACTAAAGATGATTTGATCAGTGCAAGCCTGTTAACTGGACAGGCAGAGCGAGAGCTTTGTCAGTGTAAGACACCGGTAAAACTGCATCCACCCTTGGGGATGTACCAGAGCAACTACAGCAGGTTCACATCACAGTCCATGTTATTTTGGCATTTTCAGTACTGTTTTGTTATTTTTGCAGTACACCTGTGTAGGGAAGGCTCTTCAGCTGCAGTAGACTAAGCAGGTGTGTCTGGTTGCAAAGGCAGCCGACGGCCCTACAGCCTCGCTTTTTGTACCCGTTTTGGTGGTTCTGATTCTGCCAGCTGCCTCCAGGCAAACAAGACAGTGATCTACCCTGTCACTGTGGCTGGGACTGTAAAAGGATCAATGCCCCACTTGCCATAGGGAAGAATATGATGGTGCAGCACTTAGCAATAAATCTCAGTGAAACCTCTCTGTTTTATGGTCATTTAAGGCCATTTGCATGTGTCTAGCAGTATTTAGTGCGTGAGCAGTTGTTATATATGTAATTCATTTCATCCTTTCTGGCCTTTCACAGTGCCAGAGAGTGGGAAGGGGCCAAATCTGTGAGAACACATAGGCTCCAATGGGACTAATACCAAATTTTACAGGATCAAAACCTTCCTTCTCTGAGCAATGTCTTTCTCTGACAACTGCCCCGTGCACTTTTATACATTCATAAAAACATCTGAATCAAATTCTAAAGCCTTTTCTGCATTGGAGCATCATAAAATGCATCCTTGTGTTACATCAAAACATAACAGTGTCGATGGAGTTGATTAGTGGAGCTGCTTACGGAATAAGATGCTACCTCCTGCATCAGATTTTGGTAGAGAAACACAGGATCTTCCCTTGGGTAACGCTTTTAGAATACCTTCAATTGACAAGATCATTTCATTGCAGTTTCCACCTAGTCCTCATTTTATTTGTTTCTGCTGAGAAAACAATTTAGAGGTTCACTGTAAATAATATAGTATATGTTTTCTGTAACATAGAAGATAGTATTCATGTGTCATGAAATAAGAAAATTACACATCAGCAAGTTTGGAAAATACTCTGGCTATAGTAAGACAGAAAAAAAGTCCTAAAAGGAGGTAAGAAAAAATACATTCTCTATAATTCTGTCAACAGTAGAGCATCTGTGCTTCAAAAAAATATGGGGAGCTTTTAAAGACTGCTTAAAGTGCAAGCAAACAGAATACAGGAAAACTCTCTCAGAATCTAATATTTGGATAGTAGAGCATGCTGCAAGCTTTAATTAAATGTAAAGGATGCATTCGCTGCTTCAGTTACACGCCTGCCAAATATCTTGAAGGGGAAAAAGGCCATGTATTCTGAAAACAACACACAAAGCTGGGAAGTGTCTGGTTAGATCAGCTACCCGGGGTCATGTATATGTTAAGAGATTACTCAAACAAATGAGCTTTATTATGGTCAGGGTGTTTATCATATGCAATTACTGAGCAGGAGTAGCATTTTCAGACCCACAGTAACAGATTTATGTTCTTTTTATATGCAGAGAGCAGGCAGTTGCATGCTAAGAATCTGAATCTCCAAACACATAAACATATACTCAGCTTTAAGCAGCCATAAAGTCCCACTGAAATCGGTGGCCTTTATTTTCAGAGGGAGTAGAGAGCAGTTTACATGAACAGAAGTCAGCTGTTTTGTAAGCAGCCTCACATATTAGTGTCCTACATTCTTGTAACTGGACTGAAAAGACTGCCAAAGAAAATGCAGATAGGCTAAGAATGGAAGCATATTCTTCCACAGCACTTCGTGAAGCTGGTACAAGTTCTCCCAAAGGCTCTCTTGATAAAACCTGGCTGTCTTTTGAATTGTTTCTGTGCTCTCCTATTAAGTCCTGTTTTCTTTGAAGTTAACTCATCATCTGTTGTGTTTTATTTATTGTTTTGAACTTACACCTTCAAATTAAATAGGAATGTGCTTCGGAAGTCCGGGCCAACTGTTCTAGAATACTTGTCTGAAAGATTCACAAAATGTGTTCCTGTGTACAGCCACTCTTCTAAAGCTTATTTTGCCCCCCACACAGGTGCTTTGTAAGTATAGGAGGAAATTTTGCAGGTGAACCCTATTGCATAAGATGAACAGCTCATTCTGGAGCAGAATTTTAGCAGGTCTGATCCATCCTTTATGGAAGCACTCATATTTGCACCTGTGCTTTTCTGCCTACAAATAGAAGTGTTCATACAAAACCAGGAATGTTACGCTGCTAATGTCCTAATCTGTGCATGCGCTCAAATCCTTACAGCAGAGGAGAGACATAGGTGCTTTTCCTTTGGAAAAGCAAGCTGTGTATATTTTGATGACAGTAATGAGAGAAAAACCCTCCCCTTAGGAAACATGATAGTTTCTATGCAAAAAGCCCTTCAAATATACATGGACAGTTTTAAATGCAGTGTATGTTTTATAAGTGACACTGTCCTACTTGTGTATAAACAGATGGCCTTGTGGGGCTGCTGTGCCATGCCGTCCTTTTTTCCTTACCACTCAGAATTGCTTTTGAAGGGTTGTCTGTAAAAACAGGCTAAGAGCTGTGTTGAGTGTAGCCAACACTGGCGGGCCTGAGATGAACGAGGTAGGAAAGAGGATGAAAGTAAAGTCTGTGCTTTCTGCAGCAGGCTTCTCTTCTTTTGCTTCACCAAACGACATGGCTCACAGGGCAAGCCCCCAGCACAAGAAAGGACCGTGTTCCTGCAGTGTGGAGGAAAGGAAATCAAGTGAAAGGTCCCTAAGAGAAACAACTCATCTCCTGTTCTTTGAGGCAGCGAGGTGTGGTCAGATTCCGTTTCCAGTTCTCTCTTTCCACTAACCTTGGTGGTTCACGCTGGGAAGGTGCTTCTGACAGTTGGACTGTTTTTCCATAATATCCAAAATCCAATATCCAAAATTAATGCAAACATTAATGCAGAATTTTCATCCTAGCTCTGCAAACTGTGAAGGCCTCAGCTCCACTATGCACTAGTTGCATGGGTTAAAAACACTCATGGCCCCATTGTACACCCACACATATGTCTCAGTCCTGCTTCAGGCATGGGGCCCTGATATATCTGGTGATTGACACAGCTGAACGTTAATTTGCAATGCACTTGTACAATAGGCAGTTGAAAGAAGATCCTGGTATGTGTTTGTATGTGGACATGAGTATAAGAGTGATGAAACATACTCTCACTTTGAGAAGGAACAGATGCATCAAAGCTAAAAGTTTCTTCTTTATAGCTTTTTTTCTTTATAGTTTATCTTCTTCAAAGATTTACAGCACAACAGTCTAGTCTCCTTCATGCTTTAGTCATAATTATTTTATTGTGCATGTGTTTCTCTCACCAGCCTACATCCTCGTTGATCCATGTGTTACGTGAACTCTTCCTCCTCCTCTTCTCTCAGATGGATCCCCAGTGCCCTGGCTAGCATTTGTTATTTATTTAATGAGTCTGTGTATCAGGCTGTTCTTTCTGTGGAGGGAATGGGGCAAACAGCATCATTACTGATGGCGACAGGTTGGCACAGGAGTGACTGAGCAGCTCCATTAGCTGTGTGTTCCAGGAGGGCTGACCCCCATCCTCTTTCTGCGTGGCTGCTAGTGCACACCAGCACAGGGCGGCAAAGACAGCGTTTTTAAAAGCTAAGGTGGGTTTTTCAGATGCATCGCAATGAGCCAAGCTCTCCAATCTCCTGTGCTTCCCAGTAAACCTGGGTGGGTAAATAGCATTGCCAAATGCTGAATGCCTCTAGAATGCATCTAGATCTTGTTCTTCCTGCAGCAGTCCTTTCAGCAGAAGAGTGACAGGGGTCTGAGGAATAGTGTGCATCTCTGATGGTTTTATCACTTTTCAAAGTTTGCTGTGCCACACTAACATGACACCTTCCTCTTGGGAGGAAGGAGGATTCTTTTCAGGGCCAGAGTCTGAGCTAACTATCCTGGCCAGTTATGTCTGGTGTAGAAGAGAAACAAAACTGGTTTCTGACAGAGAAAGCAAGCTCTAAAGCAGAGACCGCTTTTAAAGCAGTGCAGTTCCTTTTACCTGGTCCTTGGGCTGTCAGTGCAACACCACTAACTACACAACTGTTGCAGAAGAGTGGCCCACTGAGGTCCAGGAAAGGGCATGGGCTCAGAGCTGCCTGGGGGGCTACCTTCTCACCCCAAAGCACTCGGAGCCATCCCTCTGCTTTCTGAGCTGAGAGTGTAATCACCTCTGCAACAGGCAAGGAGAATGAGACCTTAGTAAGGAAGGGCTGCTACTGTTTGCCTTCCCTCGGGGTCTTTCAGAGAGGAGGATAAGAATCAAGATTGTTACGGTTTCATTCGGCTCTGCTGGGCCTATCAGTCCACTGATAAGCCTAAAAAAACTAGCATACGCATATGCCTATATTCTTGAAGTGACTGAAGAAATATAGAGGTTTGGGGAGAATTACTTGAATGGTGGGTTGACCCTAGAATAGGCAGAGCTGGTAACAATTCTTTGATGTTGACAAAACTCAACGTTTCAGATTTTGAAAAAAATCAGCAGCATGGTATCCAGTTTACCCTCCTCTTATTTATCAGCTAAAGAACTAGTTGCATTATTTTGGCAAGCATTTTAGTACATCTTCAGGCATTTAAGTTTTTCAAGTTTCATTAGAGAGTGATAAAAGCTTTTAGCAAAAGATGTTAATTTTCTTTCATTTATGCTGTCTGACACTGGTGCTTATACAGCGCTGTGTCATTTTGCAAGGCAGGCTAGGGCTCTGCTCTGCTGTTGTACAATATGCAGGAGAAAGTCTGGGTATTCACACAGCTCACAAACATTGCTCTGATTCTAAGTAACATTGAGATTTGTTGGGATGAACCTAAGCCTGGATCAGAGTCTAAAAGTCTAAGATCAAGGAGGAGTTGCTGGCATAGGCTGGATGATTAAACCTGGGGCAAAAATTTAAACCAGAGGTTGTCAACTTGTGTGGATTTGTCTGCTTCCTTCCCAAACCAGAGATTACGTGTACTTATATCACTGGGGGCCCTTGAGTGCCACTCATACTTGGCCAGCATGACATCTTTGGCATGTAATTAATTTTGACTGAAATCTTTGACAAATAGGAACACTGCATTTGTTTTGGTGTCTCTTCAGAGATCTCTCATTTTTGAATGTTCTGACAGTCAGTGGGCACCACTTTAATGAAAACACTTGTCAAGGCCAAAGGCTGCTTGGGTTTTAGCACAAAGCGCCACTCCTATCCTTCACTCTAAGGTACTTCAAACTCACTATTCCCTTCACTGAGTTATTCCAGCAGTCTAGGTGAGGTTCAGAAGTGCATGTGTGAGACTGTAACCTCCTGGGTGGACATACGACACCTTTCTGTGCACTGACCACAGGGTGGTCCGAGAACAGGGCTCTTAGACACCATTCATCTAATATTAATCATGTTATTAATTGCTTAGGTGAACAGTCATGTTTAGTGAACAGCAAATAGTGGGAAAGTACATGTCATGATCTTAAACCTACCCTTAAAACATGTGCTTGCACTAGGTGAATATCCAAGAAATCAGGATTGATTTGCAAGCAATTTGCTGTTTGGTGGCTGAACATGTAATAACTGGCTTGACCAGCCTCACTGATGGCTTCAGTGAGAGGAAGGAGTGTGGTAACTTGTGGAGCTGTTAGTGCTGTTCAGACCGTTGTACGTGTAGGGCTGCTGGAAGATTGCCCTGTTCTTTGGTAGCTGTTACCTATGCTTTTTGCAGGGATGATTTTCTGAATGTTCCTTAGCTGGTAGAAGTTTATGCTGCTGTTAATAAAGGGATTCTCCCCTAGACAAGCATTTGGTTTGAGCCAAGAACATTACCGCTTGGCCACTTTTAGTTTGCTCAGTAAATCAATGTTTGCTTTTACATCCTACCACTGAACTACTTACACAGCCTTACCCACTGTGGGCCTTTCAGTGCAGACAGTTCTCTCTAATACATGGCCAGAGCACTCTTGCCTAGATTCCACTGTTGCAGGCTGTAAACCCTATACGTCTATTGTTAAAAATATGACTTTGATGAGCCAAATATCCTTTGGCTTTCAGGAAGTCTCCAATGTATTATTATTATTTGGAAGAGAGATGGTGAACTCTAATTATGAGTAATCCCAACAACTGAGAAAGATTTCAGTGGAGGTGCACGTTTTACCCTAAAGTGCTATTTGAACTCTTTGGAAAATGTTGAATTACCCCTACAGCTATTGCCGATTAACTACTTAATGAAGCATCTGTGACTGCTGGCATGTCCCAGCCATGTCGCTGTGATGCTTGAAGGACGACGGAGATTAACTAAAAGATTGATCACAGTGATTTCTTATGTATCAGCCAATCTAATCTAGTAAGGGGCACTTTGAAATGAAACTTGCTTTGGAAAAACATTATTTTACTTTATATAAACACCTCTTTTTAGACCTAGCCTGTTTAAATTGCTTGAAAGATAACTATTCCTGCTTTAGCAATGTTGGCACTTTACCACATGTACAAAGAGTATTTTATTTACAATCAGTTTCTGTGTCTTCTTTCCATTCATTACTGTACAAATATGGGATGAAAAGGTTAGGCATATGAATTTAGCTGATATATAGGTAGGAATTCCATGCAGATGTAAATGCCATATATGATGCATTTACATTAGTAAATATGTAGCTACATATGTACACACACATGTACATTTACATGTGTACATATGTACATGATTGTATAAAGAAATGTATGGTCTATACACATACAGGTTATGTATGTAATATTTTAAAGCATGTAAAATCCTCAATTTTTTAAAGATTTAAAAGGAAAGCACGTATAGATTCATTTTTGTGCTTTATCAAATACTATTTTACCATAATTCATAATACTACCCTGAATCTTCATTGTAATATCATCATTAAATACTTTCAACATAAAGCTTATTGCATCTGGAAACAGTGGTGTTTAAAGCAAGGCAATCCATCATTTCCAGAAGAGCTGTTCTTGTGCTGAAATGGTGCCTGGCTCATATAGCAACTGTTGGACTGTCTGATGTAGCGTGAGCGTAACACCATATTGGGCATGGAATTCTCTTTGCAAGAATGAGGGTGTCTTCCCTTCGGAAGGGTCTCTGCTCAATGAGAAGGGGCTGACATTTTTTGCTGCGAGTGCTTCCACTCTGCCTAGGATTAAAGATCCAATTTTATTCCTAAATGAGTGAGAAGGGACAATTACAAAGATATATTTATAGCATCTTATGATCACCTAGGGCTCCTGCTGCTTTCAGATGTGGTTTATTCTGTGCCTGGCTCTACCTGGGTGAGCAGAACAATAGTAAGGGCTGAACAAGCATCTTTGCTCCTCTGCTAAAGAGTGCCCAGCTCCCCAACAGTCTCCTGTTACAGATATTTTTTAACCTCCATTGTGGAGGGAACTGTTGGGAATATTGACTTGGAGAGAACAGTTGTTTGCTTTAGTTTATAAATCAATTCTCCTCCGTTTGGCCTAAGATGATACATGGGATATCCCATTTTAATTATCCATTAAGGTCCTAGTCTTCTCCCATCAAAATCTCCTGGTCTTCTATACCACCTGTGCTTCTTTGGCAGCTGGGATGGGGCCAAGTCATACGCTATATCCTCGGGGGCAGTATTGGGGTGGCAGTGTTGGGGGTGTGGGGGTGGTTCTGTCCTCCTCTGTAGGGGAGGAGCTGAGAGATTCTCCAGGAACAAGTCACTCTTGAAGCTAATAGAGAGATCAGGGTCTTTCAAGTTGGGCAGAGGTGATCAGAGGTTCTTTTTAGGAAGAACATGCCTCCCAAGAATCTCATCTGGGACTTGATCTCTCTTAGCAGAAATGAAGATTTCCTTCTTTTATTTGCCTGTCACACTGTCAGCTGTTTGGAGTAGTACAAGGTACTGCACATACTTAGGCAGCAGGGTGGTCTCCACTCTCTCCTCTTCTTGGATGCTGCTGGAGTGACTGGTTGAGGGAAGGACAGGAAAGACAAGACCAATATTTGTTGTTTAGAGGGCTGCCCTGGAAGTATGTGGCACCACAGCAGTTCCCTCAGGGAGAGGCTGGAAAGTAGAGCTTGTCTGGTCTTTGAGTACATCAGAAAGGTATTTTCTGAGCCTGATTCTATTGCTATAGACAACATTGGCTGGAGTTGTAGTCGGATGTAAGCTTTAAGGTACATCTCAAATTGGCTTGCTTTACATGTCTGTGAGATGGGAAGTTCAAAGTTGTGTTTAATTAATGCAATCTTTCTCTAACAACCCGTAGTCTTTGTTTCATAAAAATTGCCAAAAAATTGCCAGAAAAACTCAACCTTGTTCAAAGAGGATTTCCCATGATTTAATTTGTTTCTGCTCCAGGCTGCTCACTACAGATTCGCACAATTTCTCCACAGAAATATTTTTAATTCCAACAATTGTTTTTACCTTTGTGGGTTGCAACCCCCACCCCCCCGAAATGTTAATTTTTGTTTCTGTTGTCCCTGATCATGGAGTAAGGCATGAAGAAGATTCCCGTACTCTAAAAATCAGAGTATGCCTTTCCTAGCCGAGTCACAGTGATGTAACTGCTGTCATCTTCCCTGTTCTGACCTCTGGTGCAGCCCAACTTTCCTTTCATGCATTAAAACAGCATTACCCTTCAGACAGGGTTGAAATCCTTCTTCACAGACATGCTGTTGCTAGATGGTCGCTGTGGGTGCAAAATGGAAGATTGAGACTGCACTTTGTCTTTCCTGCTAATGTGAACGCAGTAGGAGAGGGCTGTTTGCTCAGGACCTAAATAGTATTCCCTCATCTCAAGGGAGGTTCCAGGTGCAGTTTATTTTAAGAATGGTGCCTAAAGGTGATGATAAAGATAGATGGGGAAAAAACAAAGGAAGCAAGATACACAGGGCAGGAGAGCTAATGCAGACAGTACCGCCTTAGCATTAAAATTTAAGTGATGGTTACAGACAGTACCATGTAATTTGGGGATAAAACTTCTGTTTTATGTGATATTGGCCAAGACCATAAAGTGCTTGTCACATCTCTGTACACTCTTATATCTGTACCCTTTGCCATTCAAGCTCCCAAGCACAGTGATTCCGTCTTCTCTTACAGAGGTTGCTGGCTTAAGTTATTATGAGAGTTTTGGTGTTTTCTGTTTGCTGGGTGTCAAGCAATGAGAACATAGAGCTCCTGACAGATTTGGAAGGTAGCTTTCTCTTTGGTAACCCTACACATTGCATAAAGATGTGATTTTTAAAAGAACAAGAAGAATTAGATATCAAACATACCCCACTTCTCCTGCAGATATGGAGGAAGCTGAGTGTTTAATTCCTGCATGCTGCTGAAAATTCAAACCTAAATTCCCCATGTTGTTGAATTAAATTATCTTGATTATTCTCTGCATAGTATTTTCATTATGTCCTTTGCTACACCACTTGGTCATATACCATCAGGATATCCTTGGTATCCCCGAGGATACAACATTGTATCACTGTTTAACCATTCTTCTCATCATAAAGGTGAATGAACAGCCACCCTTCACCATTGTGAAGTCAAGATTTTGATACCTGTAGGTTGTATAAATGCAAGAAATTCTGAACCCATCGATTTCATCCCCGTCTCTTCTTTGCACTTTGTCATAAGTAGCTATTGCTTTATGTAATAATTTGCTTTTATCCACTACAAACTGTTACCAGTGCCCTAACAAGAAGCATTTGCTCTCAGAAAGCCATTCTGAGAATCTCTCAGTCTGTCTGTTATCACAGGTTTTATTTCTCTGCCAATTCACTTGAGTCAAATTAGAGTTTTTAATTTCTAAGATATCCACATTTTCAAGGTGGAAAAATAAATGATGCTTAATAATAGCCTGAACTACAAAGGTCTAAAGTTTCAGAATTGACTAACTGCTCCTCAGCAGATGATCAATATAGAGAAACAGCCATCTAAAATTAGAAGGTATCCAGGGAGAAACAGGCAACGAACATAAACAGAAGCAAACAGGCTGAAGTGTATTTAAACATATTTAAATAATAGCAGGAACTCCTGCCTTTATTCATTCAGCACTTAAGTGTGTGGCTAACTATAAAGACATGAAGCAGACAGATACTTATCTCCGTTATAAAACTGGGGAGCAGAGTCTAGACCACAGCTTGTGTTTTACCTGTTTGCGTGAGAAATCTGAGCTTAGAGTTGGACTTTCATTGATCTGCAGGCAGTTCCTCCCTGGTAAAGTGGAGTTATACTTTAATTAGATTCTTGGTTTTGAAGCTCTTGGCCTAAATCTCCCCAGAAACTAGACTTTGAGAAAAGGAAGAAAATGAGTATTTCCTAACAATTTATTTCAGTCTCAGTGGTTCGGTGGAATATTTGGTCTTGAGGAGAAGGGACCTCAGTGCCCATGAACTAATATTGTTGCTACCTGCAAATTCATATTAAAAAAACCTGTATCTGTCTACCGATCCCTTTGGGACTCCACAGCCCACTCAAAATGAGAACTGAGCTCATGTCCGTGGCCTGGGTTTCCTCGCTTGCATCTGTACAGAGGAGCTGGCTGAGGTTTCCCCTGTACGCAGAGCCAGTTCTCTTCAGTTCCTTCTGTTGCTTCGTGTGAGGAGGTTAAACAAAAACAAAATAAAACTCTGGGCCAAGCATTTTTCACTGTAGCCCAGACAGACATTTTATTCTTTGTAATTTCTTTATTGGTGTCATAAATCCTTCTTCTCTCTGTGCTTTTCAAGGAGATTAAAATTAAGGGCTTCACCTCTGCCACGGAGGCCTAGACCCCGAGGCTGACCGATGGTTCCACTGCTTCTGGGTGCTCTGCCACCCACCTGTTATTCGCTGTCTGATCCTCACTGCGTAAGCTCTCTAGTGCGTAGACTGGCTTTACATTTTCAGTTTGAATGGTGGCTTACATGCTGCAGTCTTAGTCTAGGCCTACAAATAATAATGCCCCTTTCCTGTTTCGGAGACTCCTACTAGCAGACAGTGTGTACAGGGGATGAAAGGAAGAAGGCAGAATAGGATCAGTAATAACAGCAGAAAGGCAACAATAGTGCATAAAACCAAGGTTAATAAATTTTCCTATTGTTTCTCAGAGCATGGCACAATCTGGTGCACTCCTTACTATGCCAACTCCTAGGAGCTGCAGGCTGTGTAAATGTCAGGCTTTTTCTTTAGAAATGATTTATTTGCTTGTTTCTGTTCATTTTATTTATTGATTTATTTATTTAATGATTTATTTATTTTAGCCATCAGAGCTGTATAGCAATTTGTTTCTTAGAGACTTAAAACCAGAAAGTAAATAAAAAAAAATATGGAATCCTTTCTTTATTAAAATCTCATCTAGGTTTTAACCAGTTACGGGATTTTAGGGGAAGAAGGAAGTCATTTATTTTCATTCTCAGAAGTGCTGGACCCCTCAGAGCAAGGGATGGCAGGCCCATGTCAATGAAAGAAGAGGGCCTTAATAAACTGCATCCCCTCCCTGCCCTTATGCTTATGAAAGTTTAAGAAATGGATACCGTTTCTAGCAAAATGCTTGTTTGTCAGATCCTTCTAGATGAATTTCAGTTCCTTTCCTTCCCCGCACTCTCATGTCTGAAGTAAGGACAGTGTAAATAGTAAATAGGGAGAGAGACAACTTGCTAGATGTCACGACTCTCTGAGAGCCAYGGCCACCCCATGTGACGTCCTCACTGTGTCGCACTGCCTGAGCTGTGCCGGGCGGGTGAAGGGCACATAGCCCCACTCGTTCCGTGGCTGTGTGCATGTGCTGGTTGCAGAGCACTGATCTCCTTCCAAAACTTGTGCAGACTGAGGATGTAAAGAGAGCATGCAGGCTATTGGAGATGGGCACTTTCCAGCCCCTTTCCTTCCCTCCGTAGCCATGGAGGGCAAACAGAATTATCCTAACTATCTTTTGAGACCCATTGACCAGTCACCTGCAGAAAGAGTATGTTTTCAGATCAGAACTGTTTGCTTTCCAGGTGCTCTCAAGACTCGCAGTGGCTAATGCTAGCTCCAAGCAGGCTTTTCTTCCTTCTCTGCTTCCTTTTCTGTTGCTGTTTAGATGAGGGGTGAGCATTTTACTGCCTGCCAGTCTGCATTTGCTTTGCTGCCAGTGTGTTTTTGCTCATCCCACAATTCCCTGTTCTCTTTTGCCTGCTCATGTGAGTATACCCTGATGATAAGAAGTGGCTCCCAGGCTGGGGCAGGCTGGCAGGAGAGGAATCCGGTGTTGCGTCCTCCCTCCCGGTCCCTTGGCCTTGCTTCGCGTATATTCCCACTGCAGTGTGACCATTTTGTCTTGGTTACCTAAATCCGGTGCGGGAGGTCAGGGAAAGGCACCGTGCTGAGAACAGCAGTAGCACAAGAGCGCCTTTGTGTCCCATCTCTTCCCGTCCCCTCCCTGACAGGTCCACGTCTATATCTGTTTGCCTCCATGTACCCGGATACTTTTTATCTATCCTTCTCTCACACACATGCTCTCTTCTGTGATATATCTGCTGTCTGGGTAGCAGTTGTTTTTGTCCAAGTCCACAAAGCCTGCAAGCAAGAACCCAAGTGAAAGGCTTGCTTTTTCCATAATAACTTTTAGTGACTGTTGAGTCATTCCAGCCTCTCAACTCCCAGAGGACCTTTTGTGGCTGAGGACAGAGGCTCCTGGGAAGCCGAGCCCTGCTCGCGCTCTCATGCTCCAGCCGTACAAAGAGAGCCCTGCCGGCGTGCAGCGATGCCCTGGCTAGCGGAGGTGTCTGCTGTCAGGGAGTCTGACACCCTCCCAGCCAAGCCGCCCTTCCCGGGGGCCCCAGCGCGTAGATACGAGCTCAAGGGCAAAGCCGCTTGGAAACCATCTTTTCTTGTTCTGCTGCCCATCTGCTTGGGAGCCTGATTGACAGCTGAAGGGTGAAGGGCCAGAGCCTGCGCTAATTGTCTCAGGCCCTTGCTCAAACATGGCTGGAGAAAGAGCGGGTCCCCACAGGCGGGGGAAGAATGGGAACCTTTGTGAGGCCTGACACAGTAAATGCCACCTTTGTGAAGATTTAAGGCTTGCTGAGGTCAGTTTTTAACAACTTGGGATGCTCCAAAACCAGGCTTTTCCTCTTTCCTTTATCTCCMGTGGCTCCTCTTCCTCCTTTATTTCTGCTTCATCAACAGGCATTGTTTCAGTCAGGCTTGAATTCCCTTTCAAATGGCTTAGCCAAAGAAAGAAAGGCCTACCCTGCTAAACAAGGCTCTTCTTTGGGGCTGCTGGGTTTTTTTCTCTTCCTCCTCCTTGTCTCRCATGCTGTAAAGAATGCCTCTTAGTATTCTCAGAGGAATGGGAACATTTGCATATTAATTTAATTGTGTGTGTTCATGCAAAACTACCCAACTCACAGCAAACTAGCCACAGTTATTAAAATTAATTTACAAAGGAAGGGAGCTATTGTTTTCCGAGACAAGAGTTGTCAAAGCTTATGTTTTCCCATGTGCTAAAAGCACCCTCCTAGTTGCTTACTGCAGTCATTGGCATTAGAGAATTGCCGGAGAGACACAACAAAGTTCCTTGGCGGAAGTTTTACTCAGGCGAGAGATGGAGGGAAGGCTTAGTGCCAGCTCAGTGTTTTTCAGTTGTTCTCAGTCCAGAATTTCCCATTTGTGACTCAGGACTTCCTGGTATTTAACAAGTGGGGAAGAGCTGTCTATACTGCCTTTATCAGTGTGGATATACCCAGCTCAGCTCGACCAGCATATTTCCGTAGAGCTCCTTCTAGAGCTTTTGGGGGTATTTCCATCTGTTCTGGGCATGCCTCTCAAAAAAAAAAAAAAACTATGTAAAGCTTTTTTGCTTGCGGTTGGTGTGTTTGCAAGCACAGGTGCAATGTGCACGCMCATGTGTATGTGTTAAGTTATACACGTAAAGTCAGATAGCAAAATACAAGTCATCCACAGAAGAGATAGCAGGCTATGGCTGAAGAGACTTGCTGCCTCCCTCTCACTAGTGCTGCATTTTGTGATCTGCAGTGACATAATTTTCTCAAGCCTTCATGATGCCATTCACTGGGAATATAATGTTAGATAAGAGGAAACTTGCATCATTTCTCTATGAATTGGGTTGTATTCACATTCCTATATTTTTACCCTCAKTTCTTTATGTTTTTCAAGATGTAAAGTGTTTATATTTTTAATTTCTGTCATGATCAGCTAGAAGTCAGTATATGCTGTTATTCAATACATGCAAGACTGAATCCTAAATGCTTTCACATGTTTGTACTTGTTGGCACTTTGTAATTATAAATGATATTGCAGAACTGGTTACCAGCACATAGATGTGTGCACAAAATAGCAGAAGGTTTTCTGGAATTTTTGACAGTTCTATACATAATCCATGAATGTGACATGACCTAGGTCTGGTCTTAAAACATATTATCAGAACTATAACTGGCACAATATCCAAAGTAATTTAGCTTCAGACCATGCACGGAACCGTAATACATAGGTGCTTTTGCCACATTGCTTTTGCAACATTTGCTCCTGTGTCACTGATAATAAAACTGTCAGAGTGACCTTGAGGAGGTAATAACTGCTCATTGATTTGGATTTAAAGCTTCCATAATGTTTTACCCACTGTGTGATATTTGTTAAAGGAAAAAATACAAAAATGAAGCTTGTTTCCACAGTCTCCTATAAAAGAAATCATAGACAAGGATTTTTATAGAGATGCAGAATGTTTATTAGCTGCATGGCCCTTTGGAAACTCCAGGGGACTTTAAATTTCCTTGTCCTGGGGAATTCCATGGGAGAGGGACGCTTGAGAGCTACGTATCCTGAAATCCTGGTTTCTATAATAGCTGGCCTGACAAAGCGCAGGGAGCTGAGCCAGTTCTGCTGAAAGTTTGTTTCCTAGCTTGAGTTCATGAAAACTGTCTTTTCAAGAAAGCATTTCGATTTTAGCAAATATCCAGATAATTTGGACTAGGTCTGTCCTCCACTTGAAAGTTAATTTTAGTTCCATGTTCTGGGTACTTAAAGATAAGCCTAAATTGCTGGTTGCTTCACTGCAATTTGCAAATCTTAATTTAGAGTTGAAAGTCAGGTGTGAGACTGCTGTCTTTGAAAGAATTAGCAGGCATGGCTTGTCCACAGCCTGGTGCACACCATGACTCTAACCAGCTGGGAAATCCGGTGGGTGGTTCTGAACAATGCCCATGCTTAAGGAAAAGTCCTCAGCCGTTATGAACTAGAAAAAAAATGTCTGCTTTGATTTCATACACAATTTTATAGGACACAGCAGTATAGCTTCTGTGTTCTCTTTAATAGTGATTTTTTTTTCTGGAAAATAAAGCTTTGATTGTCTAGAGTAGAAGGACCTAATGGTTTTTAGGAGAARGGACCAGCAGTAACAGTGGGGAGCAACTGTGATGGGAAGCAAGTGTGCTGTGCAAGGACTAGGTGACTGTGGAGCAATCTGAGAGCGCTTGCCAAGGATGAGGCTCAGTGCAATGCCATCAGTTCTGTTTGTTGGGTTATGAATTACAAGCGTCATTCCAGCAATTTAATGTGCAGGTCAGGGGGTTCTTTTGTTAGCAGGGAATGCACATTTTATGCCATACTATTCATGCTTGCTGCTGCTTTAGCTTTAGACTCTGCTGCACTATTTTTACACTGTACATTGAAAAAATATTTCTCAAAATGGCAAGTTTAAATTCTGCTGCCCCATTCCTGTTTTGGCAGATTTTGTTTGATGAGAATATGTTTTCAGTGAACTATGCCTGTCTTCCTCATGTCTAGAAGAAGGGAAGAATGTTTGTTTTTTTCATTGATTTGCAAAACACAGTGGATTCTGTTAATTGTTTTGGGTATTTCAGTTGAAACTCAGCATGCAAAGGGATACATGTGACTCCAAAAACATGTAGAAAATGCTGTTTCATATGTCCTGACCATATTGGCTTCTACTCTCTTGTATGAAGTTATAAGCACTGTAATTCTGTTTCTGATTTCTGGCTTGATGCATACTGCACTCAAGAGTCAATCCTAGTTGGGTTAATTRATTTGAATTAACTACAGGGATCCTTTCCATTGATTTTGGTGGACTATGGATCATGCTGGCATGTAATACAAATTGCTGCTTCTTAATTAACCCCTCTACTCTTGATCTGATCTCTTTAAGTTACTCACAAGGTGTGTGGGAGAATAGGGACTTGAACCTTGGTCTCATATATAAGTGAACGTCATCAAGAATGGGTTATCCAGCCAACTTTTCTGCTGCCCTCCAGCCAAACTGGTGCTTTGTTTTTTTCTGTGCTAGTGGAAGACTACGAGAAAGATGGAAAGAAACTTGTTCCACAGTAGCTGGTACCTGCCCTGCAGGGAAGCCCAGGACAGGCTCACAGAGCAGGAACTTGATTCTGAATTTGTTACCTTCATCTGGGCAACTCAGCCACCATACTCAGCTCACACAGAGTTTTCTTTTCTCCTCCTGATTTTTTAGCAAACCATAACATCTTATGTTTGACTGGTGAGAACTTGAGGACCTAGAATAACAGTAAGTGTGGCTTAAGTGCTGTCCAGGAGAGAGCCAGCATGTGTTTGAACAAGAAGAGATGGTTGTCTTTCACCGTGATACATGGGATGCCAGTTAAAGAGGTAGAGAATCTCAGGAATCTTTCGGAGGTTGAATTGTAGATGCAGAAGACAATTGAATATGCAAACTTTGAACATGGCTAATATAAAACGGTTTGTCTTTGTAGTACTGTCACACAGTACTACACTCCAAAAATATATTGCACGCAAAAAGGAAGTAAAATACATGACATCAGACCCCAGCTGTTATCACTGCTATCCATGGCAGGGAGGCTATAGACTGAAATGACTTAAGTCGTGCATTTCAGAAGTTTCTGGAACATATTTTCTGCAGTATCTAAGGAGTTTTGGACTCTAAGTGCTGTTTTCAGAGCTATCATGGGTTTAGAGCCTCATAGACACCTTACTTGCATGGGACTCAGGGTGTGCTGAGGCTGTAGGATCCTGTGGGGTTTATTGAATGCCCAGATATTGCTGTTTTCAGCGGGATATGAGCTAGATAGCACTCTTGCAATTTAATTCTTTCAATCTTGAGGCACCTAAATATCTACTTCAATTCTGAAAACAGTAGTCAAGCTCCTAACTTGCATGGGCACTCTGAAAACATTGGCCTTCATATCTAATGATTACAACACAGAACTGGAAAAAGTCCTCCTTAATATTGTAGGGCGAGTTATTGCAGGCTGGTCACTTGGGAAATTGATCCAAACTTGTCATGGGAAATTGATCCAAAATCCTGGATATGATGGATAGTTGGCTCAATAGCAAAGATGCTCACTTGCAGAACCAAAAAATCTTGAAAAGTATATTTAGCCTGCCTTGCAATAAGGAACTGTAATAAATTACCATAACCATTTACCTGTGTACTTTTGCATCCATTCCCTTAAAACAAATAATGCATTATTAATAACCCCATTTCAGAGAAAAAATTGATGCCATGCTATTTTGTCAATTTTCTTTTTAATTAATGGTGTTCTTGACGATGGTATTTTAGAAACTGCTGAATGCTTTGAAAGCAATCTTCCTTACATCATTTCCCCATGATCTAACAATCACCGATAGAAATGCCATCAGTAAGACATCAGACTGGGTGATCACAGAGGTATCTTCCAGCCTTGATGTCACCTTGGTGGGGCTAAATTATGCATCTCCTGTTAGACAGCATCATGGAGCCACATTTTTCACTAGGTAAACTGACTTCTCTAGTAGAACTGAAATGAGTCCCAGCTAAGGATCTGACCTGTGGGTTATGGGACCAGCAGAGAATGTAGTTTCTTATGTGCCAGCCTTTTGCACAATGGTGCAACTTATCCATCTCTTAGTTTGGTGCAGGGAATGAAATGGCTTCTGTATCCATATCACTGCTAGTGCTRACTGACTCCATCCTTCACCCTTTCTGCAGTAAAGCATCCTTTTGCTTGCTGATGCTAATGTGCTCCCCTTGTATTTGGTGACTATGCTTTCGTTCCTGTTGGGAAAAGGACATAGAATTTCGCCTCATAAATCTGTTCTAACTCATTCATCTGTGGTTGAACATATGCAGGAATTTGGCGTTTTACGAACTGATACCACCCCCTGTAACGAAGCTTCTCCTCAGCCTAGCGGTGGCAAGAAACTGTAGGATTCCCAAAGGACGTCCTGGTCCCAAGAGTGAGAAATACTACTGTTTTCACTCAGGGCAGAAGTATTCACAGAGCCACTGAATTTATTAAAGGGCTCAGGATGGAGCAGGTCAGAGTAAACAAATGACCTGTGAAATGTCTTTCCAGAAAGAAAGATCTAAAGGCAAAGAAAGGCAGAAGGATAATTGAAATAGGAACAGCAGCATTTCTAATGGGGATAGAAATCATGTTATGCTCTATCTGGGGGTGACAGGGCTGGCTCACAGTTTAGCCAAATACACAGGCTCACAGGAACTGTCAGACTGGATCAAACCCGAAGCCCAGCTAGTTTCCAGCAGTGGGCAGAGCCCAAAATACCAGTGGAAGGGTTAAGACCTGTGCTGTAAACAGATGTTAATGATGATCATCTACTCCCACATAAGTCTTCTGCTGAGCTGTAATAGGAACAGCTTATGCCCTGGAGCACAATGTTTAATAGTTGTTCCAAAATGTTTTCTGTGGTTGTTGTTAGATTTGGATAGTCTTGGAATGCAGATAAATACCTAATCTTGTGAGGAATCACATTAAGAAGAGACTTAATGTGGTATAGATTCAGTGTAATTTCAGTGACCAGGGAGGTTGCTCTATAATAGTAGCATGCCCAGAATAAATAAAGTGAGAGGGTAAAGATGAGCCACCAAGTGTTCCTGTGTTCAGAGGACCCCCTCCTAGTTGCAAAAAGGGTGTGCTAAATACACTTTGCTGGGAGAAAATCAGTATAATGTGGTTCACTGAGGTGAGCACCATGAAATGGATACTGTTGAAAGAATTTATATGGAAGATTTACATTATACACAGGGAAATATGTCTGCCTTGCACTAAAGCTGTTGGGTATTGTCTTACGGTTTAAACGA
This sequence comes from Apteryx rowi, assembly GCF_003343035.1. Taxonomy (NCBI): domain Eukaryota; kingdom Metazoa; phylum Chordata; class Aves; order Apterygiformes; family Apterygidae; genus Apteryx; species Apteryx rowi. Next base: position 467,431 of record NW_020450915.1, on the reverse strand, counting down.
ACTTGTGCCTTAGATAACGTTTATTAGCAAACTATTTAATATCGCAATGAAAAGGAAATATCGTTTAACTGTTTGAAATACTAGTCATTTGAAAGCCAAGAAGATGCTGCTTAGTGAGCTGATGTTTTTTCTGCTCTGGAAAAGGACTCTGTTCTTAGGAGAGCAGGGATTAGGTCAGCTGTTCAAGCCTTGAATCAGTTATGTGCATATGCTTGAAGCACAAGGTGCGAAGAGTGGGAGATGAAACTGCTTTTTAGTGCCAGACAGAGCTGAACACTGAACAAAACATAGAACTCTTCTGAGAAAAACATGCACCAAAGAAGTTAGAAAATGTATGTTATATGATAAAAAGACCACTATAAAAAAGATTTATTGTTGTAATTCTTTGCAATCAAGTATATCTTAATGCATTACTATTGAAACACAGCCTCAGTGTGAAGTTGGATAAGAAGCATTTACCATAGATGCCGTAAACTTGCACACAGAGAGTGATGTGATCAGAGATTTCCAGCATGTTTTCTAATGCAGAGTAAGGAAGGAGAGCAACGCAAGCAAAGCGACAGCTCTGATCATTCACCCATGCAGAAAAATGTACACTCTATTTGCACAGCCTATTTTATTCAACTTGAAGGAAAATAACATTTTCATCTTGATATTATTAAAAACCTGGGAGCTATTGAAAAGGCAGGAGTGCCTATAGATTGATCTAATTCTGTGATTGTAACTGAAAAGACAAAATAATATTATATGTGGAAGCCTGCACTTTTCATAAGGCCATAAAATGTTAAAAGATCACGATTATTAAAAATTTGAAGAAATGACAGCCAAGGAGAGAGAATCAAAACTGTTCTGAACAGTACTTGGTTCAGGACATATATTTTAGCAATGTCTTGCTAGATGATGCAAGTGCTAAACTAGCAAATGTTAATACAATATTAGGAAATTATAATGATGAATACAGCTGGATACCATCTGGTATTAACTCAGTTCCCAGGGCATTTAAAATTCTGATTAAGCAGTTCTTTGTAGGATTACTGGGTTGGAAAGCTATTGTGAGGAACGTTGTAATTTGTTTGGTGCTAGGATTACTTAAAAGTCAGTCAATGCTGACTTTTGATAATTTTTTTTTTTTTTACTAAATAACATATTTCATGAAAGGTGATTTTTCAGAAATTTTGATTGTTCTGTTTTTTCTCTTTTAAATTATGGTGCTTTCTGGAAGCAGTAGCTTTGTTGCCTCCATCTCATTCTTTTTTGTGATCTAAGTTGATCTCAGGACATCAGGCTTTGTTTCCCATGCTGTACTCTTCTCAGACCCTCCATTGCAATGGGTTTTCTGTCCTCCAGAGACAGGACTGTGGTGGGTCACTGAGGATGTGCTCTCACCAGATCCATGGGGGAGAATCAGAATATGAGAAACTCCCACTGCATCTCCCATTGTGGTGTTTCCAACTGGACAACTTTCAGTTTAAGGGCAGAATTTTTTATATTTGCTCTTCAACCCCCAAATAAACTTTTTTTAGAGAAAAATAAAACCAGATACACTTTTTGACTTYAGAGAACCTGATGAAAGGCATTGGCCATTGTAGGCCAGTTGTTTAATCCTGATTTTTGAGTAGGCTTAAATGTAATGCTGAGGATAAGATAATGCAGGAGATAGCATGTGGTATCTGTCAGAGACTCAATAGGTAGAAATCGTAAGTAGCAGTTTGGTGAATATGAGTAGCTAGAGCTTAAGTTAGCTTGGTTAGGTTAAGCAGAAGTAACAGATCAGGAAATATTGGAGGAGCAAAATAGAGATGTGCTGGGTTTTCCATGGGCAGGAAGTCAGTAGAAAAAGCTTCAGTGCTTAGGTACCCAATAAATATTTTGCCTTATTAAGATAAAAATAAGATTATTTATAAAAACATCTGATAGCAAGATACAATTTAAGACAATAAAGGGGAGGTATCTGGTCTCCTGAATACAGCCCTTCATCCGTGAACCTGTGTTTGTGTAGAGATTACCATCTGCAGATGGTCAGATTCTTTCTGATGCTTTTGATGTTAAATAGAAATCATGTTATCTGTCATTGTCTCTTGGGATTCCTTGAGATCTTGTGTTTTCCCAGCTAATGCCGGGGGTTCACATGTTAACATTAGACATTGGCGCAGCAGAAGTTACTGAAATGRACAGGACAGGGTGGCTAAAATGCAGAGCAGTTATAACTCCTGGTAGTATAAATGGCTTTAGAGACAAGGGGTTACTCAACTATTTGATGAATTTGAACATTTGTTTTAAATCCATTTCATTTAATGCCTAGGGTTTTTTTTTTCTGAGACATTGGCTTTCAAGGGCATTTAGACACTTGTCTGTATTACTCATGGTTTTTTCTGTACCTTTTAGTGGAGCTAAAGTGACTATGATTTCCTTCCTTCTCCCCTGATCCCTCCTCAATTCTAATGCTCTCACTTTCCTACRGAGGAGTGATAAATGGCTCAGAGTGGAGTTTGATGAGGTCAGGTGCTACTGTCAGCTGTAAATCCTTCCTGCTTGTTGGTTCAGCAGCAGTCTCTGGCCTTGGACTTTTATGGCTCTTCCAGTGGAGGAGGGATAGGAGTGGTAGGGGYTGTCAGCACACCAGAGTGATTTGCAAAAGGGTTTTATCTAATAGCTTCATGCCTCTAGAGAAACTCCTCCAAGCCTCAGGAACTGAAAGAGATCTTCTAATCAACAATTTGTTCCTACCTAGAGCTCTGCCCACCTTAGCTGATGAAAACCGGTCCATTAGAAGTACTTCCAATGAAAAATGTGGTTATGAACAAAATAACATTTTCCTTCCTAGAAAGTATATGCGTTCCTGGGTAATGTTCACATTTACTTTTATTTCTTAATGCATTCAATTTTCTCTTTACTCAATAAACAACCAATGCTTTGGGTGGCATTTCTTGTTACTTTTCTTCCATTTTATAAAAAAATGAAATGGAGAATCAGGTCTATTGTCAGCTGTAGTCTGATGATTATGAGGTTCAAAATTCCTCAGAAATCATGGGAGCATTTCAAAAAAAAGTGATTTTTAAAAAAAAGTTGGATTCTGTTTTTTAAGCTTGAGGAAGTCATACTATGAAGCTTCTCTTAGCAGCAATGAAGGTTAGAAACTTAGCCTTTTAGATCAAACCTGAGAAACTGCTGGCTGCCGGAGCTGAGACTTTAAGAAAAATACAAGTTTCATGGTGGCCACTGTGAACTGTAACTACTGGGAATACTGAGGCCTGGGAATGAAATACTTGTCAGAAGTGTGAGAGTGATAAATGCTTACAGAGAGTGAAGCTTTCCATGTATTTACTGTTGGGATAAGTCATTATTGTTTTAGTTTGGCATTGCCACAGGAGGAGGATACAAAATCCATAGACTTTTCCAAAACTCTTTCCAGCTCACCCGTGCTGTGAATGCCTTGAAAAGCAAAATCTGTGTCACCTCTTCTGGGACTGCAGCGCTCATCTTCATAACCAGCCACTCAGCAGTGCTAGCTGGCACAGGATCTCCATCTTCTGCTCTCTTTTTGAGGATGTGGACCCTGGGTGGGAATGCTGTGATACCCTGGTGATCCATAAGCCAAAAGGGCTGTAGTTCTACTCAGGTGCTCAGCAGACCAGACAAGATCTCTTATTCCTTCCTCTTCCCTCCCTACTGCAGGGTGAAAAGCAGAGTGAACTCACCACTTGGCTTTACTGATGACCTGACCTCTAGGGATAGTGGCTTATTTTCTGTGACAGTCAGAGAAAAGCAATAATGAGTGCTAGTGCTGCTCTCACAAGCTGGGCCGGCATGCTTTTGGGTTAGCCTCTGTTTCAGTTGCTTTCATACCAACTGCAGTAGGGACTGTGGAGCCACATGCATTTGCAGAGCTTTGGAGAGGGGGGGACTAAATGAAGGATGTGGCTTGTTGTGTTTTTGCTTGTGATGACGCATTTGTTTGAAGCCAAGTACTGTTGTAGGCCATGAGACTTTTGCTACGCTCACATTCCCAAGTATGACACTTGAGAGCAAATGAACAATTTGATAAGGTCTTAAGGTTGGCAGCTTGTTGAGCCATTATTAGTTTGGTTGCGTCTGTACCATGATGTCACCTGTGGTAGAATTAGAGAAGATGGATGCCAAGGCACTGGTGGAAATTGTAAGGGTCAAAGCAATGAAATGTTCCCTCTTAGTTGGTGCTGAGAGGACAGGATGCTCTATTTGCTCCTGCGTTTAGCTCAGAGACTCATAGAAACCTCTGCAAATGCATCCAGACAAGTTTATGCACACTGTTACAGTGATCAGCCAACTTATGGCTGTGCAGGTATATCTGGTCTAGGTCTGAGCAGACTAACAACATACAGGATGTTTCACACAGGATATAGTCCTTGCACAAGAATGATTTTGCTACTGTATGTGTCCGAGGGATGTCTCTGCCAAGGGAATCTGGGTCTTTGAGGCCAGTCTGCCTGGGCTCTCTCTGTGGGAAGGGGAGGCAGAACCTCCCCGGCTCCTCTAGCGTACCTAGAGCTAGCCTTCTCCTCCAGATTGCCTTTGGAGCAGTCTGTCTCCTTCACTGACTGTACAAAGAACTTGAGATTTGTTTTATATGCTAAAGCTAGCTTGGCTTAATAGCTTGTAATCAAGTCTGTTTGCTGGCTTGGAGCTCTGTGCCATCCTGGCTACAGTTCCTGGTATACCAGCTAGCTCCTTTTGCACTCTCAGCTACCTCTACCCTAGTGTGAATGTGCAGCCAAGGCAACCTGCCGAGCATATCTGTAAAATGCACTGTGTCAGGGAGGGGAGTTTTATTTTCATGATCAAAACTAAGTTATGTGCTGTGACAAAATTGTTTTGGAGTAAGCTGCTTAATTCATATGATTTCACACAGAGTTTTACACATCTGCATACAACTGGACTGAAATACGCAGTGAGCTTGTATCTCTTTGTTGTGCAGTGTAGGCATACTGATACAAAAGTAAGTATTCTGTTTTCTATGAATAGGCCTGTCCATTACTCATGGGGCGTAAAGCTAAGCAGTGCATCAGGATTAGATGATCTCTGAACACAGACAGCTGAGATACAGATACAGATATATGGAGGTGCTTGCTATGTTAACAACTGTAGCTCTGTCTGTTTGTATCAGCAATATATTTACTTTGGTTGACATTCAGGCACAAGCAAGGTGTATGCACATTGCTTTTTTGGTGTACTAAATGTTATAGCCCAGTGTATGCTGCCAACAATGAAGTGTTTGGAGACTGTCAACTTGAAAATCTCAGGTAGCTGGAGACGACCTAAAACTTCGCTTTGCCGTGTTGATTCTGACAGAAGTGCCAGAAGATAAAGCTGTGGGGAACTGTAGGAATGGCAAAGGAGGGCTACGTGGTCCTACTCCTAAGTACCTGTGCCACTGCTGCACACAATAGAGCAGATAGGTAGAAATGAATGGACACAATTAAAAATGTAGCTTGACCTATGTCCCAAGAAGAGTCCACTGGCTCAGAATCAGCCTGCCATCTTGCATATGTTAAAGGATGGAAGCATGGATGGAAAGGGAGCTTGCTTTCCTAATAGCCAGCAAAATTGCAGTGTTGCCATTAGCTTTTCATGTAGTCAGTCACTCATTCTCCCCAGGTACCATTACTGTGAAGTATGGCAAAAATGTATATATGTGCTTAAATACAGTTAGACAGCACTTGAACAGAAAATGAAGTATATACATTAGTGGGTGGGGCATAAATTTCTTCCTTGCTCAGAAATTCTTTTAAAACTCAACAGAAGAACAGAAAAATATTTTAAAGTGACTTTATTGGAAAAAATCAAGACATACCAGTTAAAGAATGCTTGCTCAGAAACAGTTTCATTCTGAAATTTGTCAGTTTAAAGAAACCATTTTTACAGTGCCACATAAAGGAGCTATTAAAAATGCAGCATTTCTTACTGTTTCTCAGCATTCTGAGCTTTGATTTTATTAATACCACCTGGGTAAAACCAAAATAAAAACTCCTCTGGTTGGTTTGCTGGGGTTGATAATATCCTTAATATTCAAGGAGGACAGCCATTAGAAGATTGACATCAAAAATGATGTTTATTTATTTGGATTGCTGCAAGGTATTGATGTCTTCTACCTTCTCTGTCTTGTCTCTTTAAACCCTCTGGATCACGCAAAAGAGAACATGAATAGAAGAATTTGCCTCCAGAACTYTTCATTATTAATGATGCTCTATGACTAAATTGGAAATCTGCTACTGTACCCCAAGGGGGTGATTAATTTAGCAGACTAGGAGTTTTGATTAAAAGGGAATGAAATGTCTGACATATAGTCTATTTATCAGTTATTATGATATTAAAACACTCTAATCATTACGGTGCCTAAATTAAGGCTTCACAGCCTAAATGTCACTTCATACTGCTCTTTTAGATCTGGCTGTCTGATACAAGTTTATTATACGTGGGCAAAGGGGGATATATGTATTTGTACTGGTCTTTGAAAGGAACAAAGAGGTTTGGTAAGAGCTCTGCTCTTTGCCCCTTTTTTGCTGAAGATCAGATGAGGGAAGATTTTAAGCTGTGATCTGCACGAACAATACAGGCAGGACAAGATGCAGCTGTCCCTGATGTCCCCAGGAATTTTTCTGTAGATTTTGTCAAAGCTCGACTGAGCCTACACGACACAGAAACACATCTCGGTAGCGTAAGGGTTGGAGTTGAAACTAGCTCCTTTTAGAAACCAGGTCTGCTTTGAGATGAGACATTCTCCAGGAGAATTGTGTGTCCTCAAATTAATTCTGTGTCCTTAAATTAAAGGACAGGGCAGAGATTGGCAGCAGTCAATCAGCAAAGGCAGTGAACAGTGGGCACCAAGAAAGTGCCAGTTGAACAGGCCACAGAGAAGAAGGAAATCAGAGCAATAGATTATGTGTTTCTACTTCTGTAGAAGCCTAAGAAATAACTGTAACCCAGGCTACTGACATACCAGGCTTCCTGAATGCTTCGTAGAGGGAATTGGTCATTGGAGCACTGCAAGACCAAGGAACACAACGCACAGGAAAGACCAAGTCAAGTACTGGTGGAGGAACGAATGGTGCTTTGGGTTACAGAAGGCTTGGAATCAAATCACATTAATAAAATAGCCGTGTCAGTAACTAAGACTGAAGTTCTAGACCTAAACAGGAAAAATACTACATTAGGACTAAATTATCCACTGACTGACCAGGATGATGACAGGGACTTTGACATTCTGAGGGAGATCAGAGTGCCTGTGAGGGCAGGAAACATAATAAAGATGAACAATTTCTGTGACCCCTTGTAGCTCGGGTAAATGTCATAGCAGGGTGTGATGTCAAGACTGCTCTTTGAGACACCATCAGTGGCCGCTTCATGGAGYAGCTAGTCAGGGAAGCCATGAGAGCAGAAGCAACTCCTGAAAGTCCGGCCAGTGAACTGAGCTTTGATCATAATGTTACTGTCAAAGGCCCACTCTGCAGCAGGGACCATAATACATTTATAGTGAACATTCCTGCAGAAGCAACAAAAACTAAAACATCCACTGCTGTCATACTTAATTTCAAACAGAGAAAGTAGAACATGCTAAAAGAGTTAAATCTTAGCAGGTAACATAAAGACTATTTAAAGATACCATGATGGAATCCSAGAGCAAATGCATCCCATTTATCAAAAAAAGATCACCTTGAGAAAGACCAGAAGGAAGCTGAGAAGACTAAACAGCAGGGTAAAGCACATTACTGAAAGCAAGAAGGCATCCTTCAGATAACTTAGCTTTTGTCCAAATGAGAAAAGTAGAAAGGCTTATAAAGCCAGGCATGTTAAATGGAAAAATGTAATAAGGCAGGCCAGAAGAGTTTGAGAAACTTGCAAAAAGCACAGAAAAAAATCCCTAATAAATCCTGTTTCAAACACATGAGAAGCAGGAAGTTTGACAGTCTGTAGGCTCAGTAAATGATAAATATGCAGAAGAAGTGTTCAGAAAAAGCAAACAGTTCTTAGTATTTGCTGTGGGAGGAGCCTGGGGAGGTTCCCACAGTGGAATGCCTCTCCTGGCAGGTGAAAGGATGAAATGGCTCAGCTGGTAACTACAGCATGCATCCCCTAGCTTATGTCCAGTATCAAAGGACAAGAAATAGCAAGTATAGCACCAATTTTTGCAAAGTGTTTCTCCCCGAGGTCCAGGGTGGTAAACCTCATATTTGCAATAGGTACAGTGGTAGAAGCTATGATGATAACAGAATTAGTGGGCGCATCAGTAAATATCATAGTGGCAAAGAGCCAGCCAGGCTTTTGTGATGAAAATCATGATTCATGAATTGATTGGACAGCTTTGAAGGAGTCAACATGTGGATGTTATGAAATGCAGGTGCCATGCAATAAGAATGAGGTTCTTCATCTGACTATAGATAATTTTATTTATACACATATATAGAAAATTGATTAAAAATGGGAAACAGAAGGTAGAAAAAAATGGGTAAAATTTTCACCGTGGAGGGAAGCCACAAGCCTCGTTCTGCATGGATCTGTGCTTAGGCCTGTGGTGTTCAACCTACTCATGAACAGTGTGAAAGCGTGGGTGAATAGTCAGGTGGTAAAGTTTGATGATGATCACAAATTATTCAGGGAAGTGTGGATAAGGGGCAGCTGCAAAATGATCTTCTCAGATTGAGAAACTGGGTAAGGAAAAGGCAGGTGAAATTCAGTGTAGATAAACATAAAGGGATGTGGATGGGGAAGAAGTATCCTGACTCTACATCACACAGGAACAGGATCTTGGGGTTCTGAAAAATAGTTTTATGAAAATGTTGGCTCAATGTTCAGCAGTGGTCCAGAAACCTCAGATTGAATGCTAGGAGTCAATAGGAATAAAATAGAGAACTAAACAGAAACTGTAATTATTCCACTGTCTAAATCTGTGTTGCATGTTCATCTTGAATAGTATATGTTATTCTGCTGTCCTCGTCCCAGGAAGAATATAGTAGATATGAAAAAGGTATAGAGAAGGATGACCAGCATGATCTTGGGTGTGAATGGCTTTTGTGCCAGGAGTACCTGAGTAGATTAGGATTTCTCAGTCTGAAAAAAAGGTAACTGAGAGGAAGAGATTTTGCTACAAGTCTATAAAAGTGCTAAAAGCTTGGAGAAGGTGACTATGAAAAAAATTCACTCTCTTTTGCAGTATAAGATCTTGGAGGCATCAAGTGAAGCTTGGAGGAAATAAATTCAAAACAATCAAAATGAGATATGACAAAGTTGGGCACTTTCTTGCCGCTGAAAGTTATGTGGCATGCTGTTGGTATACTAGTAGTTTACACAGCCTCAAAAAGTGCCTGGACAAGTTTGTGGAAGACAAAGATTCCGTCAAGGGTGATTAAAATATAAAGACATCTCCTTTAGGTCTGGAAGTCTCTGAGTTGAAAATTACTAGAACCTGGAAGAATATTCTTCCACAAGCTTGTCCTGGTTTTATGCTGTCCCACAGGCATTTGTGTTGGCCACTGCAGAGAGGCAGAGTGCTGGACTAGGTAGACTTTTAGTTTTAAGTAATAATAGAAGTGTGACTAGAAAAACATTTAGATTTTTCAGTTAGGATCTACTGACAAATTGGAAGTAGAGTAATGTTGAAATATTCTTCGCCTATTGTAATATTTAAGCAGATAAGTCCCTTAATGATATTTTATTTCATTTTAATTTCCTTTTACTTCTTTAGGTACTTACGTACTATGTAATGCACCATCCATTATTTATGTAATGTATGTGGGTTGCATGACCTGTGCTTTTCCTAACACATCGAGCCATGACTTACTGCCCTCAAGGATGAGTAAATCAGATTGGTTTAGAAGAAAAAAGGGGAGGAATATCCTGTCTAAACCTTTTGTGTCCCATCCCGATCCCCCTGATCAGGGATATGGCTAACAAAAGCATGTTTTCAGGAGAAGGTGATAAGCTGTGTGCTGCAAGCGGGAGGGGAGATTGCAGAAAGGCAGCCATTTGTGTGACATTTTGGAATTCGGGGAAAGCCCGGGAACAGGTGCACGGGGAGCTCCCCCCAGGTCTGGCCCCGCTCCTTGGGCAGCGTGGAAGAGAGTCCTGCGCCGACCTTGCCCGTCGTCTCCGCAGGGCTCGGGCTAGCAGGGCGTTTCTCTCCTTGTAGCAGGGGCGTGCAGCACCCAGGCGGTGAAGGTGCTAGCTGCCCCACGTGGAGACAGGCCTGACCTCGGCTTCTGTGCTCATTACATCTGAACTTTTGGTTCAGTAGGAGCCTCTGGTTGCCCAACTTGGTTTGCAAACCAGACTACTTGCAGGTTGAAGCATGGCTTKGGTGCCCCGTGCTGTTAAACTGATCTTTTTGTGATCTTTCTTTTTTATGGTCATTCCTCTGAGAAATGTTTCTAGGGCCATATAATCCAGGCTCGTGTGAGAAACAGGGTTTCCCTCAAATAAAAAACAGTTTTCATACCTGTCCTCAGTTTGGCCTGGGCACAGGTCCAGGAGTTGTGTGCACTTCGCATGCCCTGCTCCAAACTGCCCCTTGCACTGCACGGATAGTTCTCTCAGTCCACAGACAGGCCCAGAAGTGAGTACCTTGCAGAAAAGGGGCCCAGAAACGTAAATAATCTGCAGTTGGGTTTGCCTGGAGATTAGGATGTGATTTTAAAGGAATTAGGATGCAAAACTGAAGAGGAAAATTTCAAGGGGTAAAACAGATATTTAAAGAGCTGTTATCAGAGAGAACAGCACTTTGCAAACAATGCCTGTAAAGATGCGACAGGACAAGGGGAATATGCCTGATGAATTAGTGGCAGATTTGGGAAAAGTAAAAGCCTCATCTGTCTCCACTTTCTGGATTAATTCTTCTCCTAGCATAAAAACCCAGTGTTATCCGCAGGGGTAAGAGATCATCTGCGGAAGTGTTCTTTGTTAATAAAACAAATAGCAAACAGTCAGAAGACAAACACTTCCTTAAAAAAAAGAAAGGAAAAGCGACCTCCAAAAAGCCACCCGGCACAAACTGAATGGGTAACGTTTGCCTCCCTCTGCAAGTGCAGGCTGGCTTGCTGCCCAGCGCTGGAGCTGCTGGAGGTGAAGATGTATGCRAGGCTGTCTGGATGCTCTCCTCCCGCTCTCCCGCTCCCCCGGGTCCCCTGCAGCTGCTAGCTACGGCATTAGAATAACGACGAGGTAGCTCTGTGCGCGACACTGCCCCGGTAGGGTCTTTAGGAAAGCTCTGTACGGCTATTCTCCCGAGTCCTGCAATAATGTGCAGTCTGAACAGGCAGTGCTGGTGGGCTCAGCACTTTCCTCTCTTTTATTTGCCTGTTGAGGAAAAATATTGCGGTTACCTCCATGATTCCTTTTAAAATGATGGAAAATGGTAATGTTTTGAAAGAGGCAGCTAATGTTCACTGCCAAGGATAAAGGGGGGCGGTTATGCAAAGAAAGAGTTGCTTTAGGTTACCCAGTCCTGCTCAGTTATACTAAAAGTGCCATACATCACTGGATTGTGCCCTGCAGAGGATTCCTATCAGGAATATTACCGATCCGGCAGCCAGCTCACAGGATGGTGATTCACGCGCTCTGACRGTTCCTGATGGGATGGTTTAAGAGACTGTGTGCCCACAGCTGTCACCTCTGCCCCTCTGCTGGGGYTGGTACAGAGGGAGTTGACTAAGCTGTGTCTCAGCCCTCGTACTCGCAGGCTGCATAATGACTTAAGCCAGCAGGGACTGCTACGTTGAGTTTCTGACTTCTGGAGATGGGGCCTGTTTCCCCTATGCGTCGCCTGAACGCGTTAACCTCAGTGCAGAAGTGCCTAAGTGAGAAGCTTTGGCCCGCGCCCTCCTGGGAATCTGAGCAGATGATCGGAATGGTCCCATCTGGTGATTAAAATTGATACTTTATTTTTATTTTATACGCTGTGAGTTTCTGTTATTTTTAGTGGGATTTAATGTATGAAACTGAGCGAGTGTGCAAGTGAGACAGAAAAGTGCGAAGCCTGATGGAAGCCTGGGGTTAAGCAAGTACATGGAAATGGCAGCAGTTTCTACATTCCTGCGAGAACATTGAATTTTGTGTGATTTTTTCAGTATCTTTAATCCATTGYTCTGGATGTTGTCTTAGCAACCTGGAGCTCACCAAGGTGGAATTTGTTAGAGAGAAGAAACTGTCCATGAGTTAGCAACAGAAATATCACTAGCCTTTTATCTACTTTTCATTTTTTGGTTTCTTGAGAGCTTGCYTGAGCTGTCTGTTGTCCAAAGGACATTTTTATACCTATGCCAATAAGCTGGCGAAGGGCATAGCACAGGGGCATTCTGTGAGGGATGGAAGGAAAGGCTTCCTCAAACACCGCTGTAAGTGGCAAACCCGTTTACAGCTGTATGTGTCAGTGTGGCCTCTCTTCTTGTTCTCAGTCAGCATGCTACAGGGTAATTGAGAATACAGATTATTGCAGGCTTTTGTTTCTCTTCCAAGATTCATTGCTTTTCATCCCTTTCTGTGCCGAGTATAATAAAAAGAACAAGAGCTGAAGGCAGTTTGGCTAGGGAAACAAGATTCAGTAATTAAAAAAAAAAAAGAAGAAGAAAAAACCCACCAAAAATAGCAGGTGAGGAAGGAGGTAGAATGACACCTTAGTTGACAGAGGAAGAGGGAAAGTAGAGGAAGGAAAGAAACATCTGAGCTGTTTCTCCTGCCCTTCTCAAGCAGTATGAAAGGAGTTTGTGAATGATGAAATACAGAGGTCTCACTATTTCCTACACAGACAGCTGGTGCTTTTTCAGTCCTCCTTTATTACTCTCAACACCCTTTAAATCAGAGTGGTCAACAACAGAGGGGTGCTTGATAGCCCTCCTCACGAGTAGTGGGGACACTGGTTAGGTAGGAATTTAGAGTGTAAGGTGAATGCTCCAGTCTCAGATGTCATTATGAGAGTGAATATTGGAATTTGGTCCTTAATTTCTTAAGCAGCCTGGAGAGAGATCTCCTCTCTGCTAGAGTGGGTTTGGGAACAAATGACTGAGGGAATGCAAGCAATGCACAAGAGTTCTGCTTTCTTTGGCTGCTTAAAGCTTTTTATGTACATAGAGAGAAATGCAGATTTTAGAGATCTTAAAAATGCAGCACTTCTGTCAGTTTCTTTCCTAGTGTTGAGCATGAAGAATACAATAATTGTCAGGTACTGTTGTTGGCATGGGGAGGATAGTCATTTGGATTTAATCCAAATGCTAACTATTAGTGATGAGCCTAAGGCATTGCTGTAGTGACAAATTATCCTGTGTCTCCTTACAATGATATTCATGTCTTTCCTTTTCTGGGCACTGTCTGAAACAAAATAGTGGAATAGATACACCTTGGGGCTGATGTACTCCAGGAATTCCTATGTTTTCATGTATTGTCTGGACTACTGTAGCTGTCTAATATGGATCAGACTATTTGGAAAGGGYTAAACATTGTGTTTGTTGCCCGAGTGGGGACCCAGCTCTGCTCCCTGGTTCCTGCTGGCAGTCCCCACTGGACGCCTGGACGGTCAGTGCTGCAGAACTCAGTATCATCCAGGCACAGGGTGCTGAAGGGTTCCTGCTAGGCAAGTCAGTTGTGATTATCTGCTGCCTGTGACCTCATTAAAGCAGCCTGATTGGGGCTGCTAATCATATAAATAAAGAATTAAATCATAGCATTAACCTTCTACAGGGAAACCTGCCCTGGCAACACTGACAGAATTAGATCTATTAATTATTTACAGGGTCATTTGATAGAAATGTATATAGATGGCAGATTATGAGCACTTGAAGCAATAAGTTAACCATAAATTATTGCCCTGATAAGAATCTTTTAATATTTTTCTCTTAATGTCCTGAATTAAAAGCCACCTTGCTTTTATCTCCATAAGACAGTAGCATCACATATCACTTCCTGTAGGTGGATCAAACAGAAATACCATGCCCTAACAACAAAGATTTCTGTGCTCCATTTTAGTTTTGTGGTTCCTCCTTTGTAGACATAGTTTCCACAGCTAAACAGATTCCTATTCAGGGCCAGTTCCTCAACTGCTATAACCTTGCAGAGCTTCCTTGATGGCAAAAGTATTCAGAGGAACTGAGTATGTGACCTTGCCACTGCTGTACTGCGAGTGGATGCCCAGGGAATTTGGCTCGTCGGGTGTCTCCCATTGTTTCCCAGTGCCACAGAGCATTAGGATGCTTTCGCARTGGTTCTCCAGTGTAACCAGTCCAGGTATTCAGTTCCATTAAAAGCCTTGTAGATTTTCCCTTATATCTCAGGATTGCTTGGAAAAAACGCACTTGAATCAGATGGGATGATGAGTTCATTGTTTTAATGATTCTACTGGGCTTGCAGGAACGACAATGGTACTAGATAGGCTTATTTGCTGACCAGAATTTGAATGGGTAACTGCAGAGAGCGCACAAAAGACTTGGGCTTGTGGAGTGGAGGAGGGTGGGGAAACTGGAGGGAAGTCGATCATTATTTATGGAAATATCCAGTATTCATGGAGCCATCTGCTGTGAATGATTCAAGTCTGAGAAGTGTCATAAAATGAGAAAGCATAATGTAAAAAAACAAAAAAAACAAAAAAACCCCGAAGAAACTCGCTTCACTCAGAAAACTGAACCAGTGAATATATAACTTCACAATCTCTTTTTTTAAAAATGCTTTGTAAATCTTCTGCCAGATTGAGTGATAAAGACAGATGATATTTCTCAGGTTCCTTTCTTCAGCCGTCATGGAGCAATTCATTCCATTTGTTCATTTCCAGCCCTTTAATTATTGATCCTGTCTTTTTCTTTCCTCTTTCTTACCGTTTTGGGCTATGAGGCAGGGGAGAGAGTTACAAAAAATGCTTAACAAACTGCTTAGACCTTGAAGCATTGAGAAGGTCTTTATTGTACCCCCAGTTTTCTCTCTGTCTGCTACTGAAGCATTGATTCTGTTGCCAGAGTTTTCTCTCTGTATTAAGGGTGAGACAGACTTTACACACTTCGTCAGAAGAAGCCTCATAGCCCTCCTTGGGAGCAGGTCTCAAGCAGAGACAGGCTTGCTCCCCTGTTCTCTCCCCTCTCAGGTACTTCAGGTGTTTCACAGTTTCTTTATTAATTTGCCAATGATGTTCTTTACACAACAAATAATGACAGACAGTGGGGAAACTGAGGCAAAGAAGAGGCAATAATTTGCACAGAGTTACACAGCAAGATACCAACAAAAGCAGAAATAGACTGTCTTTCTCTATTATTTCCCTGGGAGCAGGGACATGCTCCAAGCCATTTTCTTGGGAAAAGCTGGGGTTCCCTTTGGAAAGTTTTGTCTTTCCTGCATAGCTTATTCCTAGCAGGTGCTTTCATGTGGCTGGGTGTGACTGGCAGAGCTTCCTCTCTGCTCCTTCATTCTCTGCCTATACCCCCCATCTTGCTCCACAAAAGCTGACTTACCAGAAGAGTGGCATGTTAGAGCAGAAATTCATCTTTAACCTGATTTCCTCCTCTATAGTACTGCAGTCCAGGTCTCTTTATTTAAAAATTTCTTTAGTATTATTTTGGCTTTTTAAGATATTCCCTGGCTTCTAATTTGTTGAGGTTTTTATGTTGGCTTGTCTTGAAACCCTGCAATGTTCCTTTTCTCCATCCAGGATTGCCTTTCTACCTCCACTTCCTGCTTTAAAAATTACATGTTCAGCCCAGCAAAGCACACAAGGATGCACTAAAGCCCCACTGGTTTCAGCTGATGCAATTAAGCATGCTCTTAAGTGCTTTGCTCTCTGGCCCTTTCTTCCATATTTTGCGTAAACGTTTCGCTTCATGAGTAAGCCAACAGAGCAGTGGTTCAGATGCTCACCTACCACTTCCTTGTCAACACAGTGAGTGAATTCCTAGTTGCTCTGCCCAAGAGATTTGCAATTTCATGGAGCCAAGGCTTTACCAATGCATTACTAGATTATAATCAGAGCCATCACAGAAAATAGGACAGGAAGGTACCCTAAGAGATCATTTAGTATTGTCTCATTCTCCAAGGCAGGATCACTACCTGTGTCTTGTCTGATATGTTTTTCTAGCCTGTTCTTGAAAAAACAGCCATAATGGAATTACAGCAATTGTTCTCTGATGTTTAGAAAAGGTCTAATCTAGACCTCCGTAAGCCATGTGTTCACTATGCAAACAGGGAATAGACTGTGTCTTTTCTCTCTGCCGGAACCTTTTGCAAACTTGAAAATTGTTACTTGGCCTGCTCTCAGTCTTCTCCTCTCCAGACTTGTTTCAGTTCCTGAGTAGTTCATGCTTACCTCAACTGTAATGATCTTAGAGGCAGGTTTCACATCTTTGGAGAAAGATGCCTTAGCCTTCTGCTTCAGAAGACAGCAGTGTTTTCCCAGGACCTCCTTAGCTCTAGAAACAACTCCTTCCAGTGTATAATTTGTTAACCTTCAGCTGTGTTTTTTCCCCGTCTTTGGAGAGAGAATCTGAAGCAAGAGCACTTGTCTGTGAATTACAGTGTTATGGGATAGTTACTGTAAGTTTTTGGACAGGTAATTTGTTCCTTTCTTTAAAGATAGAGGACTTTTTTCCAGCCACTCATGCTGAGTAGCACCCCATTCAGTAAACAGCCTGTCAATATGTCTACCGGGGAGAAAATACTGTGTGCCAGGTAAGCGAGACTCTGCTTCCCACCCCAGGTCACTCTTTTCTCTCAGCTCTATCCAAAGTTGTGTTTAGGCCAGTAATGAAAAGCTGGTTGCACTGAGACATCTGTGAGGTACACAGTCATGCTGTCTGCAGCTCGCTGAAGAACGGTCCTTTGTTTGCTTGGGACACCAAACCCATTGCAAAAAGCAATATTTGCAGCTAATCACCACAGTGATTTGAATTTGCATTTAGCCATTGTGCTAATAGAGGCAGCTGTAAAAAGAAAAAAAAAATCAGCACAAATAAACACGACCATAAGTACTGTCAGTTTTCAGCACCAAAAGCTGCTGGAAGTAATGCTGATGCCTCCAACCCAAGAAATCTTTTTAATGTGAAATGATATATCTAAGGCCAAAAGAGGAGTGCATTTTATCTTGTTTGCTTAGACTCCGGAATAGATCTCTGAGTCTCTGGACATAATGATTGCTTAGGCAAGTCAAACACTGTATATCACTTGCTGAGCATCTGATTCATTGACTCAGTGGATTGAAGCCAATTTAACCAGCTGGAATCTGTAATATTGACTTCAATGGTGTGCTGCTGATCTATATCACCCTGAGGATTTGGCCCAGGGACAAAGGAAGGTGGTACTTCCTTTGGGTGACAGCTTTTCTGCAGGCCAACAAGGACAGTAGCTCTCTTAGGAAGCCTGGTTGTTCTAGAAGTGCTGTGTATGACTTAGGCAATATTGCCAGGTTTTGTGACACTGTGGAGCTTTCAGATGTGGGGCCACAATCAAGGGCAAGGGCCTCTTTCTTCTGGCTCTATCCCTCTGCTTTGCAGCTCATGAGATTTTAGTGCTGTCGGACCAGTTCTCTGAGGGTACTGACCTCCGTTGTGCAGATCCCCTCTGATGCTTTTGCTGTTATGTGGCATTATTCTGGGGGAAAGGAGGAGACTTATGCTACCTGGAGCTTTCCCTTCCACCTTGCTGGAGAGGAGGTGGATCAGGCGTAACACCTCCCTCGCTCTGCAGTGAGACCCAGAAGAGCCAGGCAATACTGTGCATTACCATGGAGGGCAGCACAGGACTGGGCAAGGCGTGACCTAGTACTGTGGCTACCGTGACAGCCCTGGTTCTTGTTACTGCTGGAACTGTTTGGTACTGTAGACATTAGAGTCTCGATACTACCGTGCTATTGCTCATCAGTATTTCCTAGCTAAGTGACTTAATTTCACTAAATCTCTGCAGCTTTCAGTAACTCCATAACCAAGAAACCAGAGGGACAAAAGGCTATGCAGAATTTATTGTTGTTTCTTATTATTAGCAAAACTTTTGCCTTCTTTTTAAGATTTATGAACTTCTGTTCAATTAATTCATCAGAAACCCCAAAAAGCTAATTGTGGCTTCGTATACTTCTGTAGACATGGGCTCATTCCCATACCAGATGTCAGTAATACCTGATCTGTGCAAATGGAGCTTGGCTTGTGGCAGCCTGCTGCCTGATCTAATTAATGCTGTGACTCCAGTCCGCCCTGAGTGGGAATCAAGTCTGGGTTTCRCTAAATTGTAAGGCCGGGGTGGGCATGATTAAAAACAGGGATCTGAGCTCCAGTTTCTTGAAGGTTGAATTTTGAAATACTAACTCTCCATTGCTGAGGGCCTAGATAAAGGGAAGCAATGTTCTTTATGCAGAATGAGGCCTGTGAGAATCTCTGCCATGCCCTGCCCTGCCCTAGCACTTCTTTGGGGGTTTGTCACCTTAAATTCAGGATGACGTTGGTAGCCACTGCATCTCAGACTGAAAGCAGGAGGTGGGTCTGCGTCAGAGCTTGCGAGCCCTTTGAGGCCTGCTGTGCTGTGTGCAATGTAGGTATGCCTGAGAGTCTGTCTTCAGACATGAGCTCCTTCCAGCGCTCTGCCTGTTTTGTCCTAACTTGAACGGTTAGTTCGAACTGTGCATTTGGATTCTGTCGTTTGGGTCCCTCTTCAATTTGCTTTGATCCGATGCTTTTAACCCCCCCAGGACAGACAGTGCCAGCTTGCCCCACACAAAGGTATTTCACTTGCTGGGCTTTCTAGGGAGGCATCAGGACATGGTTGTTCACTGATGAGCCATTCCTTGTGCAAATCCATGGGGCTGGGATGACGTGTGTCCCCTCGTTGCCTCCTCTGGGCAGAAAGAGTCTCCTTTCTCAAGGGAAGACACTTTCACTGACAGGACTCAGTCCTTTGAGACTTTACACTTTCCAAAGCAGATCTCAGCCAAGCATGGCTTGCTTTTATTTTTTTGTTCCCATTATTATTAGCCCAAAGGTTGTTTTCAAATATAACAATGTTGCAGAACAATAGTATCTTGCCAAACTACTGCACTATACTGCTTGCAGGTTTTGCTATTTTATCAGTGTCCCAGGATGCAGACTGGAATGGTTTGTAAACTCTGTCTTGTGAGCTACAAAGGGGATGAAAATACTGAAATATATCCCTCTCTCCCCTGCCAACTAGGCCTACCTTCCTCTAGTACTTTTCCTTTTCTAGCTTTGTGCTGTGTTGTAGGGATCTTGTTTAGCATTTAAAAAGCTACTGCTGCACGCTATTATCAAAGACATATTTGTTAAAACATGCATATGAAAGGATTTGTAATTGAAGTACAGCTTTGATATATTTAATAGGATGTAAAACTGCCATCCCTTTTTAATAGGAGATGCTTTATGTGCATTAGAAGTAATGTAATAATGCCTCTCCACTGAGCTCTACCCATTAGCAGACTTTTTTCTGTCTTTCTTTTAGTTAATCTTAAAAGTTTAATGTAATCTAAACACATTAACATCTTTTTTTCTCCCCTTTCTGTACCTGGAAGTGCTTTGAACTGAACTTTGTTTCAAATAAGAGAGAGCTACAAACGTGGCATCAACACAGTGTGCCCCAGTTCTGCCTGACAGATGGTCCATAAACACAGCACATCTCCTTGCCTGAGAAATGTTGCTAGTAATGGGAGCATGTCTGTATGTGGGAGCCAGCGAGCACGCGTGAGAGTAACCTTGTAAACAATGCAGCACGAAAACAGTGTGCTTTTGTATATTCCCATGTCTCAAACGTAATCAAACACCAGAGCAGCAGAAATGGAAAATGACACTCGGAACAAAAATAATAACGACAGTCCCTTTAATAGCTATTTCCATGTTTCTGGCTCAGAGTCCTTTACAAGGAATCATCATTGCCATTCAGGAAATAGGGATATAAAGTGGTAAAGTATGCCAAAGCAGACCAGTAATTTGGGGTACTTGTCGTTGGGTGTCTGATCTTATACAGAGCCGCTTCCTTTTTCTTTGAGAACCCAGGATCCTGCACTATTTCTCAAGATGGCCATCCAGTATTAGTCACACCATAAAACCCTGGATAGTGATGTGTGCCTCAAGACCACATCATAGGAACCCAGGTAGGAGCCCGTTTCTCCTGATTTCTAGCCCCACCAGCATCCAGTAGTACATATTAATCACAGCTGTTGTAAGAATATTCACAAAATGTCTGTGATGGTGCTCCATTAGAAAGTGGAGCCCTTTCAGAAAGAAGAAAATACCTCCTCCTTTGATTCGGCCGTGCTTCTGTATTGGGCCAGATCAAATTTCCATTGCGACTGTGAGTATATTTATTGCTTTTCCTAAGAACATCTTTTGATTCATTCATTAGCTAATGTCTTGGAGCATTTTGAACATGAAAACATTGAGCTAATAACTTACAAGAGCTAGATTGCTGTGGGTCGTGGCTGTGGTCCTTTTCAGGATACAGCTTACTACCTGCTGTGCGTGCATTTGCTGTGTTTCAACAGCAAGGGCTGAGCACTGGCCTGGCACGTGTGCGAGCCCGCACGCTGTAAAGCCCGTCTTTTGGTGACTGTAGGGATGCTGCTGTCATCCAGGTCTGTTTGTAGAAGGAAGGTCGCACAGTCAGGATTCCTTGACTCTTTCCCAGTGAATTTTTGGAAAAATGACCGTTCCTCTGGGCTGACGGAATAACTGTGGAATGGCATAGATGGTCTGCACTGTCATCCTGCAAGTGACTGAGCCTGAGGCTTCTTTATAGAGGTACCCAAATCCTAACTTGGGACTAGAGTTTCCTAGTGCTGCAGCTTTTCTTCAGCAGCATTTTTAACCTATATCAGTTCTCTGGCCCACTGGAGTCCACAAATAGTTGTGTCAGCCAGGGGGCACATTTATTCAAACAATACATGCATCTGAAAGAAGTGTAAAGCTTTGTAGGTAAATATTTGAATGTCAGAATGTATCCTAATAGTTTAAATTGATGTTTCATGAACAGACAGAAAGTAATCTCCATTTCTTATGTAGAATTATTATACATTCTTTTTCTTAAAAGGGGCAGCACAATTTGTTCGATTTGCATTTGGTTATTGCCATTGTTCAAGTAAGTGGTGTGTGTTTGTGTGTTTACAAACTGCAAGAATTGCACAAGGTGGTTTCAACGTTTTCTAAAACAGGTTCTGTTTTGCAGACATAATTATGTGCATCCAGCTCCCCTATCTGCCAATATTTGAATTCTGAAAAGCAGATGTATTTGTTAGGAGTTCAGCATGTGAAAAAAAAGGCAGTCTTTTTTTAGTAATGGACTTGGCCTGTGAGGAGAACTGGCACAAGGTAAGTTTAAAAATTTTTTTTTTAATTATTAAATCACAATTCACAGATATTGTCAGTGTTTTCATCTGAGCACACTGAACTTCACTAGACACAGTTTAAATGCCAAGTCAWTTGATTTTCATAATTTTCTTATGTTAGTGGAAAAGTGCTAACCAGCTATTTCAGGTTGGGCAGATGAAACTTTTCCCCCCCAAAAAACCCCAAACCAGAATGGGATTTAGGACAAGTTGATAAAAGAACTGAAGACGTGGTGATACAGTAGATGAGTCATATAAGTTCCAGTGTGTCTTAAAAAAAAAAACAACTGAGCCAAGCTGGCAGGTGAAGTGCAGTGAAGTGTCAGATGAAGCTAACTGAACTGCAGTGTGAGCTGTGTGAGAAGTGAGTCCATCCCAGGCCTAGCCAAACTCTGCTGCAGAGAGTGCAAAGCTTCTCACTCATTTCGGTAAGCTTTTGGATTATGCCCTTTCGTTTAAATTAGGATTTACCTGGTTCTTATAGGTAAAGTCATTGACTTGGAGCTCATCACTAAACAAAAAATTAATTACTGTTTGTGTGCTGGACACAGAACAGTTGTAAACAGGGCTAGATCCAGTTACCCTCTTCAGCCTCCAGGAAAGTCTGACTCAGGTAAGTGCAGTGCTGCTTGGTGCTCATATTTGGTTCTGTACTCAGGCAGCCAAATTTTCAAAAGAGCCTTCGCCGCAGGAGTAAACCTGTTCTCAGTTGGGAACACTAGGTACAAGTCACTACAGATGACCCTGGCATTTGTTTATATAACTGTCAGTTACTTTGAAGTCCCTGAGTCCTTTGTAAGACCTGGGATAAATGCTCCTGAGAACTACAATTCTAGGTCAAATGTTTATTTTTTCTGTGCTCCACTCTTTACACAATAAGCATATGAAGAAACAGTTTGTCCAGAGTCAAGTACAAATATGCTTCTCTGAGACAAATTCTAACTTTGGGCTTTGGAAACCACATGTGAAAATGCCAGACTACAATCACAACCGAGATATATTTCAGAACCTTCTCCAATCACTCCACCTACTCAATCCTCCACAAATGCAACAGAAAAAAAAAATGCCTAGTTTAATACTGATACTTTTGTTCACAGGAACTTTTACATTAGCGAAGACAAGTGCTGTATTGGAAGAGCTGCTTTCGTGACCGTGAAGAGGGAGGAAGGATTCGATGTTTGTTCTCTGCCAAAGCACAGTAGGGAGTTAACCTGAAGAACCCATGAGTATTAGTTATCCCCACAGAGCAGAGGTATGCCATTTCCAAAAATAGTGCTTCCCTTTGCACAGAATGAGTCCTCTGGGACATAATTTCTTATCTTGTGCCCAGGAACATACAATAAATATTTTAAGCCTGCGCCACCTTTCTGTCTTCCCTAAACTGCACTGTAAACAAGCCTAGGAGTCTTAGCCCTCGCTTATGAGCCTGAGAAGACAGTGATTATACAGTCTGCATTCACAGTCAGTCCACCAAGCCTGGCTGATGCAGAGCCATGGCTTTGCTGGGGTAGATGCCTCTGGAAAAGCAACACACACAAACAAAAAGAGTACAAGGGAAGAGAACTAAAACTGTGTGATGAAGTAGCACAGATGCTGCTGGCAAGGAGCAGGCCTCCAGCAATATCAGTCTCTTAAAGTTTCATCCAGTTCGCTGGCTAGGAAATTCCCTTTAAGTGCAGCAGTGGGCATTGGGCAGGCCCCAGTCAACCAGCTTGGCCAGGGGAGGGAGCTTTGCTGCTTCACTCCATAGCCTGAATAAAGTGGCAAAACTCTCTCCCTTGGCCAAGCTGGTTGGCCGGGGCCTGTCCTCCCCCCCAGCTGCACTTAAAGGCAGTTTCTTAGAGACTTTGAAAGTCCCTTAAAGTCTCTAAGAAACTCCCTTTAAGTGCAGCAGTGGGGGCAGAGCCCAGCCAACCCCCTTGGCCGAGGGAGTGGGCTTGGTCAAGTGAGTTGTGTGGGGAACAGCAAAGCCCTGTGAGTTTTCTACCCCCAACACAGTTCACTTAGTTTCTCACACTTGCTGCTCTTTCAAGTGCCCTGGGTCCTGGAGCTGAGTTTATGAGCAGTCACTGGTGCCTGAAAGTGAGTCCTTTTGCCATTTTTGACGTATTTGGAGTTGATGCAGACACAGGCTCATGGTGATGTGACTCTTTGGCTGCACTGATTGGGGGACTGCCACCAGCAACGGCCTCAACAGGGGACACCATGTCCTTCCAGGGATGCTGTTCCTGACTACTGCAGTTGACATCAAAGCACATCGTTTCCTCCTGCCCCATCCAGTGGTTCAGGCTGAACCATTGCTATGCTGCTGCGAAGAACTCGGTCATCGTCCTGCAGCAGTGTTGGGATTTGGGTCCTTAATTAACAGTAGGATATCATCAGCATAAAGTAATAGTTTAATGTTCTACAAAATCAGTAGGAGACTGCTCTTCCTCCACTACTACACTTTTGGGTCCCCAGGATAAAGGTGAAGCTGGTTGCAGGTTCAGGCCATCTCGCTGACCTTCTGCTAACACTGCTGCAGTACAGAATGTCCTACAAAGAAAATAAAACACCTACCTTAATTTCCCCCATTCTGCAGCCCTTCCTTGGGTCCAGAGCCCTGTGCCCAGCCCTCAATCCAGACTGCCCTCCAGACCGAAGCAAGGAGCTCATCTCCTCTCCTCTGCCCACAGCCCAGGCACTGTACTGCAGGCAGCACCACCAGTCTCAGATGCACAAGGCTTCCAAGGAAGGAAGGATATGAAGGCATCTGGGGGGATATGCCAAAATGGGAATAGCATTAAGAAAGAGCATTACTTCTGTTGAAGTAACGGAAAGTTTTCTTATCAGCTAAATGGCCACCCAAATTAGGTTACTGCCATCGATGTCACTGGGAGCAGGAAAGCCAGTGTGAGATGTGTGTGAAATCTCACCTCTAAGTTCCTGGACGTGCTTTTGGGGTGAACAGAATGCCAAGTGGATGCTACTGTGCTGTGGGTGACAGGCAGACTGATTTCAGAAGCTGTGTTGTGCTCTATCCATCAGTGTGGCTGTTCCTCAGCAGCCAATAAAGGAAGTAGGCAGCAGRTTGGGTTGAATTTCAGGAGAAGGTCAGTTGCTGTTCACATACACAATGGAAACTGAAGTCCCTTGGAAATCTGGGAAGTTATCTGGGTGCTTAAATGAATGCTGTGGGTCACCAGTAGGAAACGGTGTAGTGCGCTAGTGCCTGGAGTACTGAGAGCTGGGTAATGGCATCCGTACAATTACAGTCATACGTTAGCATTCTCTAAAATGGAAAAACCAACAGTCTAAGAGGCTATAACACTGATTTTGTAGAACATTAAACTATTACTTTATGCTGATGATATCCTACTGTTAATTAAGGACTCACATGCTTCCCCTCCTGCCTATAATGAATATTGCTCTCTGAGTACAAAGTTATCATTGCACAAAATTAATGACTCTGAGACTGCAGTGATTTAGCTTTCTGGAGTTTGCCCTTCAGCCCTGCTCACCTCGTGGAATCTTAAGTGGGCACCCAAAAATACAGTACAATTATTTAGGGGCTGAAATTAACAAAGCCCTAGACAATGTAATTAAAGATAATTTAAATCCAATTATCAAGCAGGTGGGAAAAAATTTGGAGGGATAGCCGGAGCTAAATAAAAGCAAATGTGACTGATTCAATAGGCCAGATTCTGCCCTCATTTGCAGTCCCATCAACTTGTTAAAGTCAAAATGAGGACATCATGTAAGTCAGCACCCTCAGAGTCATTGTCATTAATGAGCCCATAACAGTGTTTCACACTAGCAAACAAGTATGTATATAGACATAAATACACCAAAAAAATTATAACAATTAGTAATAATAACTTATTTAAATTCCSACCCCATCCCCAAGAAAATGCCATACAGATAGGAATACTTCACCCACTACTGAAACTCAGCTTCATTTTAATGGTACATAGATGCATCACACAGGCACAGTATTCAGGACTACACATTTTAATGAAGCATAAGCTATGCTACCATGTTCATGTTTACCCACAGTCCAAGGCTTCTACAGCTTTACTCTCCAAAAATGGCTTGTGAGACATCAGTGACCCCCCCCAAAGTGTCAAGTAAATCTCTTAACTATCCTGTCTTCCCTAGCCTCATGCTCTGGCACCATTATTAGTAACTGTCACTGAAATAGTTCCAGGAACCCACAAAGTCCTCAGAAATGCAGTCCATGTATCTCCTCACCATCTGAGTGACACCATCCCAGAGTCCAACTAGTAGGAGGAATAAAACATGTCTTGGGTTTTAATATTCAGCACCCTCACACAAATTCATGTGCACAGAGGTCTAAGTTTAGGGTTGGGGGGGTTGTTATTATTTTTTAAACTTAGGCTGTTAATTGAGTACCTGATTTGGTAGTGTAATCACAACGGACTCTTTAAATAGTCAAAGGAAAGAGAAAGGCACCATCAGAGAGCCACTCTGCTCATGGGGGTCTCTCCTGGTGACCTCTCTCCACCACCAGCAGAGGCATCTGGGTCAGTGTGATTCCAACTCAAGCCCTTTGGTCAAGGTTGGCATAGATCTGGGCTGTGCTAAATCCCTATTAGAAAAAAACAGGATTCAGCACCCACAGTGCTTCTGTTTAGGAAGCTAAACACAAAAAAGGCCTAGTTATCCCAAGTGTGGAAGACTGGGTGTCTCTACTTGCCCTTCTCTTACTGGCCCCAAAAATCTGGCTTTTCATAGAAGTGTCTAAATTTTTTTGCAAATCTGATGCTATAAAGAAAGCTTCCTTACAATAAATCAAGTAAAATATATTGCATTTCTTGTGATGGAAATCTCAGGACTTGAGGATGCTGTGGGAGACATTTGAAAAGTACTTATAGCTCTCAGGATAAGAAATGTTAATATACCCCTAAATGTCATATAATTGGCTCAGTTTCATGCACCAAAATCATGCAGATTTTCATGTTTCTTCATTTCTGTAAGGGATAATTTTGAATGAAGATGGCTGTATTTTAAGTAAGTTTGTGGGGTTTTTTTCCTGCTTTGTACTATAAACTAATATTGCTATTAAGCAGAAGTTGCATTTCAGCAGTGGCTTGAATTGAAATATCTTTCTGAAAAACACATGGAATCCTTTGTGTTGAAAGGAATTACATAAATATAAATCAGTTATTTTTGGAGTGGCTTGAAAAATGAAATCATGACAGTTTTATTCTAACAAATTTCTAAACTGCATGATTTTTGGTCATTCAAAATGTTCTGCAGAATTAATTTTATCTCAGGAAAAAGGCAGAAATGATCCAATTCAATAAATGTGCTCAGATGTTTTCAGTTTATCGTGGGACTAGCCAGTCAGGGCAAGACAGCAGAAATGCTCATGCTGGAGAAATGGTTAGGGCTGTTGTGCATGGCATTGACCTACCAAAACAGAAAGCAAGCTGCGGTGGAGAAAGCTACTGATACACATTTACTGCAGGTTAGAGGGTTGGAAATAAAAGGTGACAATGAAAGGGAACAGTCTAGGCAGCAACAGAAGAAAGGCAAAAGCAATTGCTGGTAAGAGAGTCTGAACCATGCTGTACATCAATGACTATGAAGAGGGTATAGTCCTGAAAGCAGACGAGTAAATTGTAATTCCTTTTACCGATACCAAACAGCTTTCCTGCAGCTTTACAGCAAACACATAAGAGACAGCACTGTAAAGAAGTAACACAGTTTGCAAAAAATGCTCAGCACTCAGGAGTTCCTGTTCAAAATTCAAAACTGCAGAATGAGAGGTGCTTTTCTCCTTCCCAGATACCCACATTCACTGAACTACATTCTTAGCAAACTCATGCATGGGAAATTGCCATCTGCAGTACGTACATATGTGCTGCAATACATATTCTGCACATACATTTAAGCAGCATTGACTGTGTTCCCAGGAGTCAGAAACCTTGTGCAGCAGCCATAGAGAACTAAGCTGAAAAGACCACAGGAGTTGGCTGATCCTCTGCCTTTCCTGATTAAACTATTATTTTTTTTTTAACCTACAGGAAAGCAACAAGGGAACTTCCAGTTCTATTCCTTCCTCTTCCCTTCTTTGCTACATAGACTACAACAGACTACAGAGCACCCCAAATTATTACCACCATCTTCCTCGTATTTTATAGCTGGACTAGAAATTGGTCATCAAAGGTAGCTCATAGGGAGAGTTAAATTCACACAACTGACAAACATCTGGAATAATCACAGATCTTATTAAGATGCTATAAGTTATTATTTGAGAACTATGGAACAACTTACAGAGCCTCAGGGACTTTGTGCTCCCTCTTTCTGATCAGTGTTTGCCTGCTTTCTGAGGGACACAGGGAATACAGACAGGTAGATCCATTTTCTATTCTGTGGAAAGCAGTAGCAGCTACAAGAATAGAAGTCACTGATCCATAGATGCCTATGATATAGCAAGGAAGTAGTGGCATGACTTCTGTTGAAGGAAATCAGGACAGGACTCAGATTAGGCTGTGTCTGAGGTGCAGGAGTGCACTCCCTGGCATACCCCACAGTCAGTGTGAAGATGATGTTGAGCTAAGTATGACCCAACACATGGTATTACACACAGACCTCAGCCTCATGTGAAGTCAGTCTGCGCCCAGACCTGGAAACTGGGAAAGGTGCTTATGCCCCACAATTTGAAGGAATCAATGAGTATGTGGATAAGAGTGACCCAATTGGTATATTATACTTGGGTAGT
Source organism: Apteryx rowi (assembly GCF_003343035.1). Lineage (NCBI taxonomy): Eukaryota > Metazoa > Chordata > Aves > Apterygiformes > Apterygidae > Apteryx > Apteryx rowi. Next base: position 439,391 of record NW_020450915.1, on the reverse strand, counting down.
CAAAAATTTATTGACAAAGCTCTTTACGAACAGCTCAGAAAACTTAATTAGTCATGGTAGTAAAGAAAAGGTCCTCTCATAGATAAATGGTGAAAATAATAGAGCAAAGAAGCAGGAATGAATAGAGGCAAGTTGGCGCTAGAGTTCCTCCAGGGCTGATCTGAGGCCTGGGCCATTCAATCTGTTGCTAAAAGGTTGAGAGTAACAAGGTAACACAGTTTGCCTGTYCCAAATCATTCAAGGCTTTAAAAACAAAAGTCAACTGTAAGCAGTTGCAGAAAGAGCTGTCAGAAACTGCCAAATAAAATGGCAGATGAAATTCAAGGTCAATAAATGCAAAATAGAGCATACAGAGAAAATAACAGTGACTGTACATGCTCAATGATTGATAGGCTCTAAATCAATTATGGTTCCTTGTAAAAGAGACACTTTGGCGATGGTCAAAACTCAGCACATTAGAGTAAAGGAAAAGAGAACAGAACAGGAAACATCTGTACCATGTGTAAATCTGTTGCATGCCCACACCCTAAATACCAGCTGCAGTTCGGGTCCCGGTCTCAAAAAGGACCTAGTATAACTAGGCAAAGTTCAGAGGAGGATGACTAGAGCAAACAAAGGATTCAGACAGCCTCTGTGTGGAAGAAATTATAGTCTAGGAGTCTGTGGTGTGGTAAAGAGATGACTGAGGAGGTTATATAAAAAAAAAACGTACAGTCCCAGGTGGCATAAGGGAGGGAAAGAGAGAAGTTGCTATTTGATGTCTCTCAGAATGCAAGAAACAGAGGCTATCACATAAAACATTCAGCACGCGGGTTTGAAACAAACGCACTGTGTAATTAAACTATGGAACTCATCATCGCCACAGGGTGCCATCTACACCAAAAATGTACATGGGTGCAAAATTCAATAGTACAAATTCATACAGGATACTGGATCAAGGGCTATGAAACATAACGATATCAGGAAGTCTCCAAGATGCGGATTACTGGAAGCTGCAAGGATATTGCTGTGTGCTTGTCCTACCCTTATTCTTTCCTGGGGTGTTGACCACTATCTAATGTGAGAGAGGGAGTAATAAGTCAAAGCCAACCTCGGGTCTGACGCAATACAGCTGTTGTTGTGGCAGACAAGGAGCTCAGGTAYGACACAGGATGAGCAGAAGTGCTTCTGTAGGCCATGTTCAATACCACAGCTGCTGCAACATTACTGTCCACGTTCCTGGTCACTGCGTGGCCAGCTCAAAATGATGACAGGAAGCTGGCCAGAGGGGTCCCATACATAATTTAGGGTGAAAAAGGAGATTATAAGAAGCAAGGTCTTAAAAAATCTTTTGTATGGGAACAGGAATGGATGGATGCCCATTTTTGACAGGCAGTTTGAGATTGCAGCCTAATTGCAAACAGCAGAGATGGAGTGCTAATCCAGACACATAAACAGCCAGCCTGCAGAAGTGCTGTGCTGGATACTCACTGAAGACAGAGCTGGAAGAGGGCTGTCGGGAAAAGAAGAAAAAAAGGAGCGCACAGTCTGCACTTCTACTCTTACTCAGGAAGTCATCCAGGGAAACATTATTTAAACTGGTAGGAAGAAGTTTAAATCAGGGACTAGTTTTTTAAATAAATCAGGGTACTGAAGTCAGCAGTACTGAAGCCAGAGAAACAGGTATTTGACAGGTGTTCACTGAAGTCAATATCCTACAACACTGATATTTCTAAAATGCCTAGTTTTATGGAAATCAGTGTAACTGTGTTATGTTTTACCTATCACAATCCATCTGGTTAGGTTTGTTTTCTCTCACAAAAAAATCCCCACCCTGAAAACTTTGTCTCTAAGAAATTTGAGCTTCATTTCAACCCCAAGTTGCTTCTGCATTGATAGGAACTAAAGTTACTTAAGATCAGACCACAGTGTATTTTTACACATTTCATTTTAGAGCATTTCTGTCATCAAATTTCTGTGCTGCAGCTTCTTTGATAGCCACAACAGCATGAAGCTGTGGGTTTCCAGAGTCAGGAGAGACCTATTGGCACTATTTCTAGAGCTACCTTCAGCTTCCTTTGCTGGCTTTGGAAGCTAACTCTCGCTCTCCAGTTTCTGTCCTGTAGTCTTGCTCACGGACTTCAACTGTAAGTTCTCCGGGACAAGGCTCATTTATCTCTGTACGGTGCTGACTGGGCCATGGTCTTAGCCTAGGTCTCTAGGTATTACCATATTGCAAATAATATGTAATAATAATTTTGTATTTGATCAACTGCATGGTAATGTTTTTCTTTTCTTCTGGGCTTTAAGCTTTTTTATTTGATTGCATCCTTGCCCTAATTTCAAAGATGAGAAATAATAGATTTCTAGTGAACAATTCCAAATGTCATATCTGTAGTTGATCTGCAATTCAATATAATGGTTTTTTGCTTTCTGATGATTTTTTCCTTTCAAATTTGAATAATATCATCTGTGTGATGTTATTCAATCTCTCTGTTTTAATTTGAAATCCTATTTTTAATCAATTAGGAAAAAATGACCTAATTAAGGACTAATTTAGGCCAGCAGCTTAAACATTGTTTTGTAAAGTAGCTGCATTTAATTGGAAATGTGCTCACCTACTGTATTGTATTAGCAAGTAATTTGGAAAAATCAGAAAATGGGATCCCCTGACTACTAGTTCAGAAACGATAGTGTCAAAACTGATGTCCAAAGCAGTACTGATGGACTTGGATTTTATTAATACAAGCTCTGCTATGAGCCTTGAGGTTCAAGCAACTACAGTCCCTCATTATACTAGACAGAAACACACAACAGGTGACAGTGCTGGCTCCTGGGAGCCCATGGTCTGAAATGAGCTGACAGCTAAAAAGCCAAAGAAGCAACAGGAGCACCAAGAGGCAATACAACTCGCCCACATTCACTGTCCACAGAGTCAGTAGCAAAGCAAGGAAGAGACCCTCAGCTTCCACAGTACCCCAGTCCTGTGAACTGTGGTGTCACTAGCCAATGCATGAGCTAATAAAAAACATTCAAAACTTCATTACACCTCTTTCTCCATATCTCCTCAGCAGATAAAGATCCTAGCACAAGTCTTGTCAGGACTCTGCCTGAAAAAGCCAACATGCCATAAAGGGCAGAAGGATGTCGAAAAGCTCACTACCAGTTTTTGGAAAATAAATTCAACTTTGTTACCTGGACGACACATTACAGGTCACAATTCTGGACTGGCTGCCATTAGCACCAGTACGGCACTCTCCCGTGTTGCTGGGTCTCTCTACTATTGCTTTTCACTGCAGCAGCACTACCGTACAGATTGTTCTAGCATCCGAAAGAGGTATGTGCACACCTATCTGACATTTTTGTGCTGTCTAGCCTGCATTTTTTTCTCACTTCTTATTGTTGCTTTTAGCGTTGTGTACTTAGAGTAGTGCAGTAGGAGAAACAATTAAAATTGTGCTCTGGGCATCAGTAGACTCTTGAGGGACCACTGCTTTCCAGCCGATCACCTAAGGTTGCTTTGCTGCAAAGGAGGTACCGCTGGACAAACTTATCAGTGCATTATTTATTCATGTGAACTCAGACTTTTTCCTCAGAAAACAGCTCTCGGGAACCACTTACAAAGGCTTTCCAGTATACTGACAGAGCCCTTGCTGCATGTTATTGCTTCATGACAAGTAACAACAGTATTGTATTCCATGGAAAAAGATACCCAGAGAATGCTTGCAGGCTCAGATCACCTCAGTTTTAGACTAATACTTTTTGTCATTAAATTTCATGCCATGCCATTATTTAGTTTCTGAATCTTTGGGGTGAAATCTGAGCCCTAGGAGAGGCACAAGGAGTCTTGCCATTGACTTGCTATTCAAGTGATTCTAATACCAAGGAAGCCCCAGGAGTCTGAGGGCGAGCATCCAAGGCACTAGCATCCTGCTGGTGCTGTACTTCGGGAGTGATGCAGTCTCACTTGGCCAAGTGAAGCAAGAGCAGCAGCCATGTGAAACTCACTGACGTTGAGCTATAAAGCAAGGCTGATGTTCTGCATATTACCTCTAAAATCAAATGTGCATGCATAAAAGAACTCATGACTTTTGTGGTCAAATACTGAATTCCCTGGAAGATCAGTGCAAGGAGAGCAAGCCTCCTCCTCCTTCCTTCAAGTCAATAGTAGCAAAACATTATCAGATTGCCTATTTTCCCAGGTACTGTAAATCTAGTTTGACAAAAGTGAAACTGTTACCCATCTGCAGCCAGACAGAGAGTTAGCACAATTCAGGACCCTTCAAAAGTACCAGCTTTGATTTAAAATTGTGTCACACTTCAGGTGAGAGGATATGCATTCACCTAAACTGGTGGGCTCATTCTGTGATAGTTTCCTTTCAGCCTGCAGGCAGCATGATCTCTGTAAATGGCTGTGCAGAATCCCAGTCTTGCTGAGCTGTATTCATGTATGAAACCTGACAGTATCAACAAGATCTTTAGATTTTCAACAGAACTCAGCACCAGATACATCTTATCCTAATCCACCACCTAAGGTGAGTGGGCTAAATTGTCCTTTAGAGGTATTTAGCTCTTCCACATTGGTTACTGAGTGAGAACAGGCATTTATTTTAGTATGCACTCTTACATTTCAGATAACTAAAGCTAGGTCAGCTAAACTTCACAAGAAGAGTTCGTAGCCAAAGCAGAGGCCTGTCCTGCACATAAAGGGCAAGTATACTAAGCGGAAGTTAATATTTGTTTGCCTTAAACACAAACGCACAGAAATAGTCTAACCTGTCACAGTGCGTAAGCGTCTTGTAACACAGTAACACTGCCAATAACAGAACCAGCAACAATGTGTAACACAGCTAAGTAGCATAAGTGTATAAATAATACAGAATTGCAAAGGGGAAAAAATGCAGTCTTGGGGTATAGTTGCACAAAGGGTACAGGAGAACATGTGCAAGTAGAAAAATGTGCAAAATAAAAACAAGAGATGGAGTCCAAGCAGGAAATGTGTCTGGTGGAACTAGTCCCGAGCCTAAAAATAAGACTATCTTGGGAGGAGATGCAATGTCCCTCCCTTCTCTTTTTAGGAACAGCTGAGGAACATAAAAACACCAAGGGTGAATGAGGAAAAATGGTGAAGAAACAAGTCACGAACTTCTGTTCCTGCTTCCCTCCTGGAAGAGCTCTTGAGCCTGATCACATCGACCTCAGTGACTGAGACTATCGAGGACCACAGCCGTCAGCATTACCTACACAGCATCAGCCTCATGGTATTGTGCACTCACTGCTAATTTAGAATAAGATTCTTAAAGACTAATTGTTTGAATAAGTAGTGATAATGATTCATAATGATTAAGAACTAACCACTGGTCATGCGTAGTGTTAATGAATGTCGGTCTAGTAAAGCGTTGCTTGGAAGTTTGAAACTGGCCTGATTTATCAGTCATTTAAACATTCCTGTCCCAGTGATCACTAATTCCCTGACTGACATATGTATACTGATGTATGTATATCCATTCGCAACAAGCTGGTATGTTCAAATGCACCACAGAGAATTCAGTACCCAAATCCTATTGAAATTCAGGCAGAAAGTCATGCCCAAATCTCTCTACATGGCATCCAAACACATTAAAAGAGAGTAATACTGCTCCTTCAGCAAGCCTGGCAGCCTTCTGACTTTGTGATCAATTTAAATCCCCATAATTAGGCTCATGGATTAAATATTCAGTCAGAGCATAGGTCTGACTTCCAAAAGACACAGCCTTGGGATCAGGGTTTGTTCCATCAACTTTAAATACCAATGTTTTAGATCTAGGGAGCAGAGAGCGAGCGAGCRAGCTACCTCCACAGGATGACTCACAGTGCTGGATAATCCACTTTGGGAGGTACCTAATACTGTTCTACAGCATAGGGAGACTCAAACTCTTTTAAGGGGGATGAATCCAGGTCTAAACAACTAAAACTGTGGTGAATTTCTCCATTAATCAAAGGCCAGTTGSTGGTGCTTAGCATATTCAGAGTGAGGCTTCAGCAGTGCTTGCCTCAAAGTAGTATATGGTTTATCTCTGGATGTGGAGTTTCGAGAAATAGTTTGGTAAGGTACAGTCTGTATTTTCCAGTTAATGTTTGCTGTACAGTCTAAGTCTTCTGACACAGGTTAGGAAGAAACTCATGTTTCTATCTGATAAGGATCTCCACCAAGAGACCTGGGTACCTGCACACAAAGATCTAATAAGAAACAGCATCTAGAAGCTGAAGACAGGAAACATCTGTTTGGAAAACAGGGAATTTTCTAACTAAGGATAATTAACCACTGGTCAAAACTATAAAGAGAAGTAGCAAATCAAAAAAAATGCAATGGTCCATGAATAATAGAGTAGGAAAGGCAAATCAAATGTCCCTTCTGCCCTTGAAATCAATGAGTTATCCAAACTGTAGCTAGGAAAGAGGGGAGAGGTTTCTTTTTTTCACCCTTGTAAGTACAAGCAATCAGTGTTGAGAAATCAGCACCACACTAGACATTTAAGAAGATCCACATTTGCAACTGGTAAGCATTTATGAATTGCTGCTTTCACTGAGAGTAACGATACTTTCTAAAATAAAAGCTAGGTACTTAGCCCAGAGTGTGATAGTCTGGTTGTGTTTTGTTTGTTTTAAATCTGGTAGGGAGGCTGATCTTGACACATCAGCTCTGACTTTTTAAAGTTAATTTGAAACCACTTTTTTTCAACTGGTGGCATCTAAATTAATCTCAGTCAAACCTGATTTTTCATTTATTCAAATGAAAAACATTAACACTGTGTCATTTCATTTCTACTTCTAAAACAAGACCTGGTTATAAACTTCATATGATATAAACCCTTAACAATTAAAAATTTTCCGTACAAGTATAAACCAATCAGAAAGTATGGGAAGAAACTAAAAGAAAGGCTGCATCTGTGCAGGAGGTAAACTCAGCTCATCAGATTTGAAGCTTTCTCTCTCACAATGGGGACCTGCAACTTCCACCACTGCTAGGAATGACAGTAATGAAGTACACTTGGTCAGAAAGCCTGAGTTTTTTAATGGGGGTCTGAATTACAGGTGTCAGGACCAAGTCAGAGAAATGTGCTCTGAATGGCTATCTCCAGAAGGCACTGATTTAAGAGGTGAAACAAAAACAACAGGAAATGAACCCAAATGAAAAAGGATTAGATGACTAGCAAGATTGTCTTATAAATAGGTCCTCACTTGCTTCCTTTTAATACAGCTAGGGACCAACGAGACCCATACTTCCAGTGCTAATGGGCCTAGTTGAAGACATTAAGACATTTTATAAAGAGTGAGAAAGCTAAGGGATTAGGAGTGATGGGAATTTATTGAGCATTTGTGAATTAGCATCAAAGGATGTCTGACTTCATGGAAAGTTTGAAAAGCAGAGGTAAATGGATATATCGTTATAGAATGAAAATAACATTAAAATTTTGCTCGTTAAAAACAATGTTGATATTATTTAAATATAACTCATTATATATGTATGTTAATTTCTTTCCTGAACTTTAAGATATAGAGCAGACTGAGAATTTCTCTTCACTCTTCCTTCTCATAGAAGCACAGGGGATATTAACTTTGGTAAGAGGATTACTGGATGTGCAGGGTCCTGGTCTAGAGTGGAACTTGGTGGCATGACTGAAACCTGCATAGTCCATACGAATACTAAGTGCTTCAGCTGTGTGTGCTAAAGAAAGGCAGATGCACAAAAAACTTTGTTTCGGGAAAAAAGGTCAAAAATGTGGGCCTGTTACATGAGCAGGGATTTACTAAGCACAAAAGTAGCTATGTCAGAGCAGGGCCATTTTGCTGAAAAGCCTCGTGTCCACTAGGTCCAAGTGGTATAGCATCCCAACAGGTGTGCAGGTGCTGAAACCTAATTTTTTACCTGTGTGCTTAGATGTGTTGACTGCAAGGAATGGCTTATGCTGCTTCCTGTACTAATGTCCCCTGACTTGAGGACTCCTAAAGCCAAAACCAAGACTGGTGTTTTTTCACAGGCCAGAAATAGCATTCCCAGGAAACAAAGTGCTGGAACTAATGAAAAATGCTTCTCTGTCTGCTACACATTCACTATTTTATAAGTTACTAGAGGTTATTCATGGTACTTCAGTGGCTGCACACTAACTAGTAGACAGCTTAGATGCAAAGGTTTAGTATGTAGCATGCAGAATCATCTTTGAGATTGTAGTGGTAGTAGCAGTATCTATTTCATCCAGCCCCCACTGAACTAGACACTCATCACAGAGGAAAAAAAATAAGCTGGGACTGACTCAAAAATACCTTACAATTTTCTTTTCTGAGTTTCAGTCCAAGAGGACTCTATTACCAGTAGTGTGGGGGTAATGGGACCTTTTACTGAAAGAGCTCAAGGTCCTCTGCAGGTTGAGGCAGATACTGAGCTTTGATGAAATGCAGTGCTGGGGTCAGTTCCAGTAATTTTTTTGCTGCCCCAACAAAAAGCCTATTGGATTTGCCCACAGGTGTAAATTGTTGACCACTGCCTTTTTCCATCAGTGTTTCGCTTCCCTCTGTTTGTGACTGGTTTGCATACAAAAGCTGTCAGCATCCCATTTGTGATGTGCACACATCAGCTCAGCCAAGGTCACTCGTGACCTTATGAACAGCACACTGGGAAAGTGAATTAATCATCTTTCATGCATCACTCAGCAGCCTGCAGAAGGCAGTCCCTATAAAGTACTGCTATGGCATACACTCGATTGCACCCTGCTGTCAAACCCACCAGATCCTCCTCCACGCTGCCTACATGTTGCCACATGCCCACATGTTCCCCGCAGGAGGAAACCCAGACGTATGTGTCAGGACTGTGTGCCTATGGGTCGTGCCCGCACCTGATGTATGGATGGGGCTGTGCCACCATGGGTGCTCTCTGCACCCACATACCCATGCAACATAACACCCTCAGTTAGGAAAATGTTTCCAGAAGAAACTCACCCCTTTTTACTGTCCCCCTCTACCTTAGCCCCTTCTCTGTCCACCCAGACCAGATGTGGATAGGGGAGGACAGGTCACTACCACACTGATGGCCAAAGGACCCAGCAAACAACAGCAATTTACTGAGATTTCAACCAACAGCTGTTATTCACTGAAGTCTTTCCCCTGTGCAAAGGTAAAAGTGTGCTCTGTGCCTGTGTATCCCCAGGAGCAAGTGTGYGGTACCGACCTCTCTGCACGGAGGAAAACAAAGGACTAAACCCAGTAATGAGGTCGGGAAGCTGTGAATGGCATTTGCTCTCCCTGGGATTTATTAGCCTCAGCCAAAGGTGACTACATATATCACCCAGATTACTGCAGCACCTGGGATATGGCTGATTCACAAAATAAATTTTTCCTACAGAATACATTTGCTCATTCAGCAAAAACTGAAAAGCAAAATATTTCAGCCCAGACCAACAGTGTTTCAGTTCTGCAATTCTACTGTGATGGCCTCATGGGAGTAACAGATGGAGCGTTTCATGCTCTCAGTTTTCTCCGTGGGATGGATTCCTGGTGGTCCATCAGTTCCCATCTGAGAATAAAACCCATCCATGTATATGGAAAGGAGTGGAGAGGGTGTGTCTGGGCTTAGATAGGTACGCGCATGCGTGTGCGCACACACACACACACACACACACACACCCCAATAAGTTAAGACGTTGAGAAAAGTCATGGCCAGAGAATGGAAAAAGAGTGTGCAGGATGCAAGCTACTTGTCTATATGCTCCTGGCAAAAGAAAAAAAAAGTGCCGGGAATGAGTTTGCCATTCTGAGAATGGCCAGCATGGCATACCGACCTGCAGAAGGCCTGCATCTATTCAGCATGTGGTGATACAGAGTTAAATAACCCTCCTAAAAAATCACCTATTCACTGGCATTGCTTCCTGAATATTACAATAACATTATTAATCATTACAGGACTTCATAATACTTTGACGGACAGATAGCATGAGCTTGGATCTAATAACATTTGTTGTCGCCATTCAAGTTTTGCATTATTAAATCAGATCAAACAAAGAACAGTATCATGTTTAGCATGATCTTATATTCCAAGGGACAGTCAAAACTTTGTGAAAGAAGTTTATGTTTGCTCGATCTTTGAAAATAGATAAGAAACTCTACTTTGAGGTCACTAACGATGACAGCGTACTTTTGTCTTGTAAAATCAATGCAATTACTGGAAATTTTACAACAGTGAAAGAAACAGCAAAACAAATCTCGCTATGAGAAGAATGGGCTAATCCTGGAGTGGGTATAAATCAACCCAGGTCTGAGGAATTTAGAACTAAAGCTTTGCTTGGAGAAGACTTGATTTTGTCTATCCATATTGATTTGTATCATCTGATGATCTCCTCCTATATCTGTATAAAACTAAGAATGCATAGTCCTGAAAAGTGAACTGTATAATTCAATATTTTATCTTTTCCTTAGGTGGGCAGGAAGGAAGAAGTTTCCAAGGTAAGAACTAATCAGTAGAATTGAGAGAATAATTTACATTGGAATAATTTACTCTATGAATTTAGCTTATCTGCTCAGAGACTTCCCTGGTTTGGAAAGTGTGAGGCATAATTGTGGCTTCTCTATTGCTAACAGTATTTCAGGATGATAGCTAAACTTCAAGGTGGGCTGCCTGGTGCTGATTAGTGCCAGGGCCTTTGTTCCCTGATGGGAGACTGTCACTTCCTGACCAGGAGGCAGCACAAAACCCCTGAAGTGCTAGCACCAAGAGGCTGGAGCGGGCCTGGGAAAAGCTGGCTTCTTTTCTGGCACTTTTCCACTGTGGCATTGGATAAGTTTTATTTTTGCCTCAATTTCTGATTATGGAAAGCAATKTTAGCAGCAGTGCTTTTTCCATCTTTTGTTTTTTAAGCTTCTGAGTAGGAGTACTGTGAGGCACAGGCCTTTCCTCCTAAAACATACACCTACTGCCCTGTGCAGGGAACCCAAGGTCAGCAGGGACCTCCAGCACCTACACAAATACTGAATGGACGTAACACAAGAACAAGTTCATTTCTCATTCTTGTGACTTCCTGTGGGGCTGCTTTTGTTCAGTCTTAACTAAGGAACACACAGATAATTCTTACACGCTTTATTAATGTTGTGAAATCCTTAAACAGTTTCATTGTATCCTGTTCAATCTCTACAGGCAGACAGGATGATAGAAAGAAAGGTGATGTTACACATAACACTAGAAGGAGGTTAAAAACAAAAAATATGCAGCGACATTCATTCTTTCCACCTACAGATTATTTGCCTCTCATCAAGTTCTTGTAGCTGAGCTAAATACAACACGACTGCGCCACTGCTCATCTTCCTAACAACAAGTGATTGGTGCCAAATGCTCAAGCCTGGAATTGCTGGTAAGTAATAATCCTTCTATAAAAAACACGTGAAAACCGTGTACATTACCAACTAAAGGGGAGGGAAGTATCCCGATTATATCAGTATACTTCTTCTGTCTTTGGGAATCTGCTTTTAGGCACTGTCAAAGGCAGGAGACTGGTTATCCTGGGATAGAAAAGGTTTGACAAGCACATTTTGTGCTTGCTAACTTCTCCATATTTCCAGACTATAAACTACCTACCTGCTTAGGAGACAACTGCTCTCTCACATCTTCCCTTGGCTAACATCTTCTCCGCCCTGCTGGTACCAACTCCTTTTTACTTTAGAGGTGCTTTATTGCTTGCATATCTCACAAATGAGTCACTTGGGCTCACCTTATTTTTAGCTTTGGAATCTGTTGCTTCTGTTTTGGACTGTGAGAAGAAGGCCTTTTGTGCCCAAAAGCACGTCTACTTATTCTCAAATACTGACTGGCTTGTCTTACGGAAGATACGAGTTCTGCCTGCACGTCTAACATCTAGCAGTCAGGCACTCTCAGTGTACACTGGAATATCCTTCAACAATCTGACACGGACACACTTAGCAATGACACACCTGAGCAAATGAAAACAAGCATGCATTAAACTAAAACTATGCATGTACAAGGCCAATTTATATTTTTAAATTGTTGTAGCTTTCTATCATTATTTACTTGTTTAATGCTTTTTAAATATAATGATATAATCAGTAAACCTCAGCTTTTGTTTGTTAATACACAAAGGAAAGCATCAGCAATGTTAAAAAGTAAGTAACAGTTAAGCAGCTGATCAAAGTTTCTTCACAGTAAGAGCTGTGTATTGGAGTGTGCGTGCGTGTGTGTGTGTGTGTGTGAAAGAGAGAGAGAGAGAGAGATGAAACATATTTTTTTTGGTCTCTCTCTCTCTGACTCATATGCAGAGCAAAATGAGAAAACTACATGTGCATTATCACACTGCAGGGACTATCAGTCCCCTCTGAGGATACCTCTGCCTATCATGTACATATTTTTACAAGAACTAGAACATTATTACAGCCACATAATTCTGATATTGTTTTATAGTTTCTTAACAGCCAGTTCCTTCTTAACCAGCCTATCTCACATTCCAGAAGTGAGCACTGTCGCCAGCACACACCAAGTACATTTTCATTTGTTATGTTGGGAAGAGAGAAATAGCTTTTCTTCACAGAGCAGCCAGTGCAAAAGAGCTTTGCTGGCCTAACCTGCAACTCCAGTGAGAGGCAGATGTCTGCGTCAGAAAGAACAATTCACAGAAACCGACTTTGGCACTCCGCAGGCTCAGGCCTGGTCAAATATCTGGCACCAACAGTTGCCAGTAATGTTGCTTCAGCATTTCTCCTGTCTAGACATGCCATCATTTTGCCTAAGCTAAGACATCTCCTGCACATAAATCCCCTGAGAGGCCTTGGCCAAGACATGCCGGGAACCTGCCTTATGCACATGCACACTGCATCCATTCACAGCCATAGTTGCTTTTACTGAAAACACACTTTGGAGGAGGTAGTTTTAGAAATTTCCTGCGTAACAACAAAAAATAGTTAAATCACTTGCCCAGAATCCTAGGGGATCGTGGGGTGCAGTCAAGACATGTGACACTCAGCTACACCACTGTGATATACTGACTGCTGCAGGTATATTCCAAGAGAACTCAGTCAGTGTTTAACCTAGATGGGAACAGCAGTGCTGTATCATGGCACGGCAGCGCCTACCTGCTGCCACTGGGCTCAAGAGCCCACGATGCTAAGCGCTGGAAGAGAGACTTCCTGCTCCCAAGAGCGGGGAAGGGGTAAAGGACAACTGATTTCAGAGAGACAAATAAAGACAGAGGGTACAATGAATCACTTGCAAGAGGCCACCCAAGCAATCTGTAACAAAACCAAGAATTGGTCCTAGATGCCCATGACTCTCAGCCAGAGTCTTAACCACAAAGTTAGTCTAGTTATGTCAGACTTCTCCCTCCACATCTGCTCTGCTAGAGAGAGGTCCTTGGGAAACTGGTCTTGCTGCTCTGGTCCAGCCTTCCACAGACATCCACACACAGAAGGACTTCACTTGGGTACTGCAGTGATGAGCACGGTGGCACTCAGCTAGCCCAGAGGCAGTGGGGCACAACAGCAGAACTGCCAGCACTGAACCACCCGAACTGCTAGCACCCAAGAAGGGGAGACACAGAAGCTGAAATAAAGGAGCAGAAATGCCAGCAACGAGGTGACATCCTGGTTTCAGGACTCCCGAACCCAAGAGTTCACGATCCTGCAGGGTGGCTAAACACAGGTGCCCATTATACTGGGTTACAAAGGCCTGTAACAGTCACATTTATGTTGCAGCTTTGCCATATTTTGGGTGCTCTTTTTTTTTTTTTTAATGAAGCAAATCTAGTTTTGAACACAACCCTGTTCCTTCTCCCCTGCCTTTGGCATGATAAAGGGAAAAATTGCTGAGTATGAGAGCAGAGCCTCCCATGTTTTGATCTAACTCTACATCTGTATATTTGATGCTGTTTCTGCTGCCTCTTTCTGAACACCATGTTTCCTTCTCAGGAACTGAGACTGACAGACCTATTTAATTTTTCATATTGGCCACAGTGATAACTTCTTATTAAATATTTCRTATTGTTGTACTGATAAAGAACATAAGACAAAACTTGGCACTAACATGGTCCAGAGGAGCAACTGCTTAAAAATAAAACACTTGAGAGAATCTGGAAGGAAACAAGTAGCCATGTGGCTGGGAAAAAAATATATATATATATATCAAGCTAAGCAGGTCAAGCCTATAATGAAGTGCTTGTAAACAACGAATATCCGAACCGTTCTACTGCTAGTGGCTCTGGTCGTTTCATGAGTGCTCCCTCATTATGCATACTGTGTGGTTTGCTGCTATTGTGCTTTCTTAATTCATGTGCTGTCATTTTCTCTAAAAAAGTGCATGGCTCCAGAGGAATGAAATAGAGACAAATTCAAGTGTTACTGTAGCAGTCTGACCAGACAAGGCACAGATGCATTGGATGATACCCATCTTTCTTTACAACATGTGTGCCACTGAGTGGAAGTTGGGAGCTACATGCTTTGATTACTAAGTATGCGCTCTCATTTCACATGCTACAATAATCAAAGGCAGTTCTAGGGTATGGACACTTGAAATTATCTCCGTGGCTCCAGCATTTATGGGACCTGAATGTTCAAACAGCTTCCCACAGCAAGGTAATTCCATCCAGGGAGGAGCTGATATGGCCAGCACAAAGCTCGAGAGGAACAAACCTGTCGCTGTGCTGCACCGCTGTGAGTGATGCTGTCTGGTACCCTGACATCCTGCTTCGTGGGGGAATCCAAGAGCTTCAACACCATCCAACTTCAGGATTCACAGACTCCTAGAGAATGAAGAACTTGCTATATGGATAGAAATGGACTGTCCAAGCTGTTACCTAAACTGCAGCGCATGTGCAGTGAGCCTTGCCATTCCAGCAACAGGGTGCCTGCCTCACGGAGGAATAAGAGGTGGTTTGTGCCTGCTTTACGAAGGCTTCTGTCTTTTCAGCCTGAGGAAAAGCAAGTTCTCAAGCAGGTTCTTCAGACAGGTTGTGGTGCTTTAATTCATGAGCAGTTTGCACATAAGCCCCTAAGCCCTGTGTTCTCTGGAGCCTCAGATCCTTTTGCAGAGCTTTTGATGCTGCCCATGGATCCCAGTGAACTCTACTTCAGACTCCTTTAGCTAACGCTCCTTTTAATAACCTGCATCCTTCTGCTGCCTGCACTCAGGCTGGATTCCCACCTACTGCAGCATACTAATGTGCCTCCATAACTGTGTCTGCCTTTGCTGCTTACTCCATGCTGGCCGTGAATTTGAGAAATGGGTGCATGAAGTAGGGTGCTGTTCCTCTAGTCAGGTGCCTAAAGGAAAGCTACCGTGCTTGGAAAGCCGCTGAAAGGCAGCTTCTTTAGTTACTGTGGATTGTCAAACTTGCCTAAGGGGCAAAGGCCTCCAGATCATATTAAATACCAACGGGAATTAAACACCTAAAACTCAAAGGCCTTTGATAAATCTAGCCTTAGGAGCCTAACAAAGGATCCCCTTTTCAGCCTACTGTTGTAGCATTCAGTATTTCTTTTTCTTTTTTTTCATGTAGGACTGTGAGTTATACCGTTTGAGCACCAGAAGCCTATAAACTAAAGAGACTTTAATTCGGCACTTCTTTTCACAGACTTTAAATGATAACTTGAAAGGCCATGGGCATACTGTGAGCATTTATAATTTATTCCAGTCCCCAGGTCTGAGCACATGACCTGCCTAGATCCTGACTCCCTGTTTCAGCAAGACCCTGTCATGCCCCCTGCCACCTCGCCTGCTCTGCTTTCCAAGAGGAGCAAACCCAGGAGCATATCGCAAAGCACCGCTGCCTTGATGGGGCCAAAGTGCCTCCACAGAAGTGCAGCTGAGAAACAGACCCTGCCCAGGCCACCCTCCTGGCCTGGCAGCTCGAGGCATTGACGCTGCGGTGGCAATTTTGCTACCGAGTCACGGAAACCGTTTTAAAAATTTTGCTTACTATGTAACAACTTCCATTACTGCCTTCAGTGGGTGGCATTGCCGAACRCTTACACCCAGAGCCCTGCGCCAGCAGCACCAGCATTAGATCCCTTGTTGTAAAGAAAGCACCAGTTGCTAAGTTCAGAAAAAAGACACAAAGAACAACTCCCCCCAAAACTTAGACTCAGTGCTTTAAAATATGGTATTTACTGGCAAAGACCAAAAGCAGAGAAAATCACTAAGCAATTAATTGAAATACTGTTGGCAGGCCAGACCAGAGTGTTGCTGCTGCCTTTAATGATAAATGATAATAGGTCCAGTCAGTTCTTTACGACAGGATAATACAAACACACCCTCTAGAGTGAAGGCACAAAATGAGACATACTATTATCATAAAGAGATTAATTAAATAGAAAGAGAACATTAAAGAACAGGGGGTTATTAGTGTACAGCCAATAGCCTATTATAGTAGTGAAGTTAATGAATACAGGTAGCTCAAAATGCAGCGTACAAATACGGAAGCACATAGTAGAATAATGCTTCTGAAAATACAAGGCAATTATCTCTTCATGTGGCTTCTCACTACAGCTGTGTGAAAGGTGCAGGCTTCGGGAGCAAAAAGCTTAGTTACGAGTTTTCTATTTGCATGAATCTGAAAGTCAAAGGCATAACTTGGCCAAAATATCGCTTGATTTTCCACCTGGCTGTGAAATACAGCTTCCTGATAGGAAGTGGTTTGTACTGTACTTAGAACACGTAAGAGGAATTCACTGACGTTTCAGAGAGAAACTCTTCGACAAATGAGTAAATGTCACAGTTTTTTCCTATTTAGAGTTCTTCTAGTGAAGATAATTCTGATTTTCCCCATAGCAGTTTGTTTGTCTCTTGTACATTTCCTATCACAAAAAATGTTTGCCACTTATAAGTATTGAACAAAGCTCCATATTAAATGCATGTAATAAATAAACATGTAAATACAAAATTTACTAAAGAAAATTTTAGCAATGTATGTGCAACTAACATGACAGAAATACCTATTAATACACAAATTTGGGATTTTTATGCCCTTAGGTGGATTTCTGTCATCCATCTTTTTTCACAAGTAGTCCTCTACAACCTAACGGGGTACTCTACAACAGAGAAAGATCGATGCATTATCTCCTGCAGAGCCAGCAGAAACATACTTCGCACTCTGAGATGAAACAAGTTTTCTCTAGCTCTCATCTGGTTTAGTTTGTGTAAACTTATGACAAGCAGAAGTTTTCTACAAAAGGCCTAATTCTCGTCACGCAGACACTCAGGTGCGTTGGGAATAAAGTCATGGACATCCAGAGAGCTTCTCAGCCTGGATGGAGTTTAAACCAGAGCTCTCCGTTTCCGGTATGTACAGGAGGGGGACAGCAGGGGGAAGGCGCTGTCCGAGCGCGTGGCACTGTCCGAGCTCCCTTCTCGCAGCCAAGTCGGTGAGAGTTTTATTCCTGACTTAGATCAATAGGGAGCACTCCTGAGGCTCCTGCTCTGCACAGCAGAAGCTAGTGACTTTATTACATGAATAAACTCACTGCAACAGGAGCAATCTATGTGAACAGCAGAACAGTGTAGTTTTAATGATGTGAATAATATTAATATTTGTATTGGAGTACAGCACCATTTCTGACAGTGTCTTGGGGGTTCTGCGTATATTAATTGATATCAGACAGTTTTTTTCCACAATCTTTTGTAGCTCAGTGCTGCTCACTAACTGTTCACAACAGTTCGGTGTCCTCTCTTGCCAGAACTGGACTCTGCAATGCAGAGCCAGAGAAAAAAAAATACATGAAATTTCCTCAAATTATAACAAAAAAAAAAGACCTGCAACCCCCAAATTTCTGGCTTATTTGCTAAAGCAGATTCAGAGCAAAATAAAATGAACACACACTTCCATAGCTCTTATGAAACACAGACAGTTTAAAAGAACAGCATGCTGCCATATCCTATTATTATTTATACTACAATAGTTCCAACAGAAATCAGGTCCCTTCCCAGTGACAGACAGCCTGCATGACCTTTATGGATGCCGTATATATATACTTTTTAATATAGACGTAAATTGCAACATAGATGGCACAGCATAAATACCTAGAGAGAGAGTTTAACACATGCCAGAGAAATACATCATCTAGGCAGTTTCAATCTTATCTTTAATTCTTTTTTTTTCCTCCACAGAATTTACAAAAAGGTTGTGGAGATGTACAGTATCTCATCAGATATTTATTTATTCATTTAAAATATTAATATGGGAGAATTCTATTACAATATTGCCAGGCAGGAAGCGCTAGACAGAAACGGGCATGTATTGCAAACCGGCAGACATAGTTATACATAACACCTCCTTAACATCTTTCTGGGTTTTATGTCCCCACTTCTTTGAAGCCAGCAGAGGAGGAATCTTCAAGCACTTTCCAGTCTTGCAAGGAAAATTGAGTTTTGCTGATATTTGGAGGATTTTTGCAAAGTTTCTGTCTGGCATGGATTCAGAATGAGACTAGCTAAGACCTCTGGTTTTAGCCTCTTCAGTTTTTTGAGTGCTCACCTAGAGAGATCTCCAAAGAGGCATGTTTTTGCTGAGCATGCCGAATTTGCACTCTCTGAACATCACACCCCTTCTCTATCTCTTATTTCAAGAAGGATTTGGACCTTTTTAGAGAGACTGAGACAGAGAAACATGGAAGTTTCACTGAGGAGAGAATCTGTACTTCCAAATTTCTCAAAAGGATGCTACTCTCTAGTCCATACTCTTTTTGCTGTTAAGGCACTTAAAATTGAGTTTCCCCAAAATCAAAGCACTCACAAACAGCAGTCTCTTTCAGAAATATTGCTCACAGACATTAGAAAAATGGTGACCTCACTTTGCCTTGTGGCTGACCTCAGAAAGTTGTTCCCTCCCAGATGGCACCAACCAGCTGAGATGGTGTTGCTATCGCACCTTGGTCTCCCTTATCTTTACGAATTTGTAATAGCCTGCTGGCTTCAGCTCAGCTCTGAGCAGGGAGAACCACCCCTCTCCCCAGTAACACCTTTGGCTTTGCCTTGCCAGCACTCACCACAGATGGGCACGCTGCAGTGGGCCTGGCACCAACACTGAATCAGCTCCTCTCCCGCAGGAATGCCTCCCTGCAACCTGCTCAGAAAAGAGGGTGCTGGATGGCAAAGTGGAGAAGCTAATGCTGGCCTGGGCTCAGTTTTGGCTTGAAACCTGAGGCATTCTGCCAAAGCCTTCATTGCCTCTCTTCTCTGAGTTTCAGAAGCCCCAGGCACCTGCAATTATTAATTTACCTGTATGGCAGCAGCAGGAAGGGGACCATTCATGGGGCAGGTCCTCTTTGCACTGGCAAACTCAGGACAAAACCGGAATAACAGTGAGAGCTCTCAAGTCTTGAAGTCTGGAAAATTTAGACTCATTTGGGGCCTCAGCAAAACACATCTGTCTCCACCTTGACTTCTGGCAATGAAGAAGGTTGCTTATTTTGATACATGATATGGTCTCTCTCTTCCCCAGGGTTAATCCCCCAGAGGATTTGGTGGGATTGTGGCATCTRCTAGGGCATGTTCTCCTGGAGGCATCATTGAAGGTACCCAGGAAGGTGAAACCGTTATTGAACAGGAGAGCAAAGCACATCGCAAAGACTTCAGCCCCTCAATACACCAGAGCCCACATGCTGCACCAGGGCACGCCAGGCACTGAAGCGGGAGCCTCACTCTCCTAGGCTCGGTCCCTGGCCGGTGGCAAGGGACACATGCCCTCTGCCCACTCTGGCAGGAGGCCGGGTGGTCACCCCTTCCTGGTGAGGCTCTTCGCTCGAGTGCCTGCGCCAATCACCCAAGGTCAGAGAGGCGGCAGCCAGGAAAGGGTGCCCTTACGCCCGCTCCCAGCCAAAGGCACCCAGGACTCCGTGCACGTTGGCTGGTGACAACAGCAGCACAGCACATTTGAAAAACTGATCCTTAAAGTAGACCTGAAGCTGGCATCAGGTGAATGAAATCTGTGCATACTTCATTTTAAAAAGAACCCCTCTGCCTAATTCAGTAAGCATGAGAGCAAACGTCTTTCACTCAGAAGGGGGATAGAAAATGTAGCTTTAAGCAATTAACACGATAGCAAATGTCCCTAGCATTGCCCCATATGGCATGTAATTTAAATCATCTATCTTGCTGCCTGTAAATGCTGCTAAAACTGATAGATGACAATTTTAAAGCCAACTGAAGTTTAATTAATGTAAATTGCCTCAATATCTGAGATTTAAAATATAAAAAAAATAATTAGAATCAAATCAAACATGTTCCACTGATGTTGAGCCATGCAAGGTAAAGTGGGGAGAAAAATATAAATTATGTTGGAAATGCAGCTTTTTCCCTCAGTTACAAAACAGTGTCTGTGAGATGGTTCATTTCTCTGTGTACTACCTGGGGGATGTCCCTGAGAAGTGTCCCCACCTTGTCCAAACACACCTTGCATAGGTGAATCACTAGTAGCCAAGGGAAATGCAGAGCTGTGTGTATCCACACATTCCGATCAGCCATCTCAGGCAGGAAGGATTTTGTGGTTCAGGTTTGCTGGAAGGTGATAACGTTTTGAAATAAGCAGGGAGGGATACAACAAGAAGACATGAAAATTTTTTGCTGAATTGACATTTTGGTCATTAGGTCTTTTTCCCTTCAAAATTCCTCACCAGCTAGGAGTCACAAATTTCTCTGAAATCAGTCATTACCATTTTTTGTCTGTACAACTTAAACATTAAGAATTCTCTCTGTGCTTCCATTCCTGGACCTATGTGACAGGTTTCAGAGAAATCCCAGTGATTTCTGGGGGGAAAAAAAAAACAAAAAAAACCCAGAAGCCTTGAACAGCCTTTCCAACAGGTTCAAGCCCTGTGCAAAAATCCCTGATGAATTGCACTTCATAGCCCATGGGATATGAGCATGAGCTGAAATGGCCCAACAGCACTGAATAAGCAGAATATCTGGAAAAGAAACCACTGTTCTTGCTCTGTAGCAGCCCTGCAGGCCAGGGGCTACTTCTCTTTAAAGCAGCACAGGATTGCAACTGAGCCTACAAAGCTATATTTCTCCCCTCCCATCTTTGACAGGATTTTCTGCAGTGCAAAAAAACCCAGGTGGGAAGATGGGGCATCTTACAGAGCTCTGCCTAAAACGCATGTAGTGGCACAGTAGTCGCACTCTGGTAGGCTGCAATGGCTCCAGAGCAACAGTTACAGTGCTGTCTGTCAATAATCCACGTATTAAAATGTACTTGAATACTCCTGACACTATAGATGGACCTATTATAGCCTACTGGGTCCAAAAAATCTATCCATTAGTGCATCCCAAAGCGAGAGGCTTGATGGTGCAGCCCGAAGAGCAATTTTAACATTTTACCTTTTATAAATCAGTGAAATGACATATATGTTTAAGTACTTGCCAGATCAGGCTAAGGGGCTTGGGGGCTGTGTGGGGAGGGGGATTAAAAATAATCCTAGCAAGCCCATATTTCTCAATGTCTTAAAAAACAGATAGCCTGGTTACTGAAGTGTCCAAGGGCAGCATCTCCAGAACGGTCTGTCACCTTTACAGCAAGCCGGATGGAGAGGTGCCATGGGACCTGCCTCTGCAGCTTTCATTCACAGGAGAGCATAAACAAGCATTTAGGGTTTTCCTGGGCTGTTTTTTGTGCTTTCTTTCCCCCCCATATTTATAATATTATAGATTCATTGGGGATTTTAATAAAGACATTGGGAACATTTACTATCCACTGGACCTACTGGGAGAGATTTCCATCTAAGTGAAGGTGAACGAATGAAAGAATTTAGCAAGGGCATTGCACAGAACTGAAATCTGCTTCCTATAAATGGAGCAGAAAAGCCAAGAATCATACAGGACATGTCACTTGTTCCCTTAGATCACAGCATATTACCTGTCTGCATCATAGGTTTCCCGGATGATTTGTTCTTCATTTTTGTTAAATATTTATTCAATACCCTAGTTGTGAAAAGACACCCCCCCCCCCCCCCCGCCCAATCAATGTATGTTCAGTCACAAGGGTCTTCTGACAGTAGGGAAATAACTGACCTGAAGTATTTCTAAATTCCAAACACCAGACCAAAGAGAAAAATAACCAAAAATAAAAAAGGGTATCTGCAATTACACGAATACATCTGCAATTAAAACAGAATGCTAGAAGCCCTATATTTGCCTGTCCAGTTATGACATTTTAATTTAAGCCTTTCCTCTGTTTCAGAAGGCACATTTGCTACATATTTTCTAAAACTATACATATTTATTTATTAGGTTTTTGAGGACAGATACAGTCCCCTGCAACAAAGATTGCTCTGAACGACTGAAATGTTCCTTAATTACTGTATCAGTTCCTCCACTTGTATTCTAAACTATGAGCTGCTTTAATTTACAAGGTGCACAGTATGACCTGTATCTCTTGTTTGTGGGAGCAATAATTACTTTCATAATCAGTTTCCTTTAGGAATAAGAATTTATAGCAGAACAAAACCCAGCAGAATCAGGCCCATCCTACAAATGAGATCCTGCCCTGCATCTGACTTTGTAATGTCCAAGACCTGCACTCGGAGTGTGTTCAGTCTTCATTCCTCCATGTGACGCATTTCTGCATCTCATACTAATACAGATATTGTTGCTGCAATGTGTCTTATGTGGGGTAGATTTTATTTAATTAAATATATAATAACAATATTAATTAATAATATAATATATTTAAAATATAATTAATATATTATTATTATTATTAAGGCAACTAAGCTTAATATAACAGTTTGCCTTATTTCCATGTTAAACAAGGGTTCTCAGGTGAAATATGGCACTCTTCTAAATCTGTCCTGCATCAGGGTTACTACTGATTTTAAGAGGGTTTCCTATGAGTGCATAGTGCTATTGCTAATAATTAATCAGTGTATGTTGTAACTCCCCTTGAAAGGTTGCAAGTTTTTAAAATCAAAATTCAAATGAAAATAGCTGCCAGGTTTGGTTTGGTTTGTTTTTTGTTTTGCTTTGGTTTGTTTTTAACTAGAAAAAGGCAATGAGCTGAAGACAAATATTTCCTTTAAAAACTAAAATGTTTCCTTTTGCATAAGCAGAAAAATCAGTGCTTAACTTTTTGCCAATATTGGCTGAGTTTTTGAAGTCCATGACTGGAATCATAAAAGTTTCAATTCGAACACATCTGCAAAGCAACTTAAATACCTCAAAATGTGTTCAAGACAGACGTGAAAGAATTATTTGAGCTGTTTTTGCTCTGAGTAGGGACATAATAAGTGTACGCATTTGTAGGTACAAATTAACATATACATTTGTCTTTCGTTTAATGATCAGTGCTCCTGCCTGCTGTAGCAAAATGTAGGTCATTTTGTTCGTTCTTGCTTCTTTGATTGTCAAGTTCACAAGCAGCAGCTTCCTGAAACTGTCTCCTCCGTGTCCGTTTGCATTTTGCTACAGTCCCCAGAACTTCAGCTGCTGACAGAATATTAACACTGCCTATCAAGTGCAAAGGAGAACTTAAATTCTCTGCTTCAACATTAATTTAAAAGCATACATTTTGGGCATGGCAGATAATCCTGCTTAATAACAACTAGGAAATCCTGAAGTTATTTGCAAAGGAGAGGGAAGAAAGAAGAGCCTTCACAGATACGGTTGGTACAAGAGAATCTGAACTCATCTTAAATATCAACTCCAGCACTACTGACAGCACTTGAAAACACACTCTACTAATAAAACTTTAGGGTGCTAGTCTTCACTGTAAGAATATTTTTTCCAAATGTGTGTGTGTATATTAGAGAAAGCTTTAGCCAAATGGATGAGGCAGCTAAATTCCCCTAATGCAAGGTACAGAAACGCACACGACTATCACCCCCTCTATTTCTATTAAAAAGAACAAATCACCCCCTACTCGGTGTATTTGCTTTTTATGCTGTCTGGCACAGGAGAATAAGATGCAGTCCTTTGTGGGAAGACGGATTCTCTCCTCTTCCTCCCACCAATCAAAACAAATTTACAGAGACAAAAGGAAGCTTCTGGTGCTTGGTATTCACCCTTAGCCACCCATGTATCACACATAATTAGCAAGTTAAACCTACAAATTAGATGCCGTAATTTGGTAATTATGCCACAATCTGGTACTTTTTAACCTCTTTTTGCCTGAACAAGAGCATTCCACGTTATCTTTTACTATCAGAAAACACAGTCAGGTTGTCTGCCCTCACTGCTCATTTTTCATTCTGAAGTGAAAACTTAGAAGTAAGTTGAAAGTACATCACTTAGAAGTGTTTGTTGTTATTGTTCTGCTTTGCTGAAGGTTCATAGCTAAGACTCCCATAAAAAGTTATATTAAAAATGCCCACTTAATACAGAGAGCATATATTTTACCTTAGTCCGCACACAATGTAAGATATAAACTTGTTTTTTTTTTTTAATATAAAACGCAAAGAGGTTTCACTTAAAGAGAATAGTGGTTATAAATATCTAGAAGAAAACTACTCCTTTATTCTATTGAGGGAACATCTAGATCCTTTTTGTGCAGTGACACCACAGTTATATTTATTTGCAATTGTTAAAACAGAGCTCTAAAATATTTGCTTGTGTTAAACATGTAGTGAATGACACTTAAAAAATACCTTTAATCTCTCAAAGAAGCTCCCCAGAATAAGAAGCGAGTTCAATGTGTGCTTCAGAAAAATGTGCAAAGCCGTTATGGGCATGATCCAAAGTTGCAGAAAAACCACTGCAGCCCAGACAGCAGTAGGTGAGAATCCATGTTGGGAGAATCTCTCATTTTTCCTGACTTTTTAGTCAGCCCTTTGTGAGTACCTCTCGAATCTCTCCGGTTCCTAATCAGTGAGTGCGATGGAGAAGTGGATGTTAGATGTATTTACATATTTTTCCAAATTTAAAAATCATTCCATACACTACAACAATTATTTAGGGGAAAGGAAAGGAGAGTTCTGCCAAAAGCTTTAATGCATAGGGGGCTGGGGCAGTGGGAGATTTGGGGAGGAGAAGAAAGTTTTAAAATTACGTGCAAATGCCTGGTAATGTGTAGCCATGGGGTGCCGACACTCATGATCTTCAGTTTACTTCCTGCTGCATTTGTTATCAACATTATTATTATTCCTTGACCGCGGCTCTGATTCAGGATCGTACTCACGCAAGCACCTAATTTTAAGCGCATGAGAATTCCCAAAGGGATTAACGGTACAAAGAAATATTCGGCGGCAGCGTTCACGCTGCCAGACCCCAAACATCGTTGCTCACTGTATCCTGCAGAGCTTCCCATTGTGATATTTTATTTAAACAAAGGGTTGAAAACGAAATAATTGTCCTTTCATTTTTTTCCCCCTGCAGTACCTTTTCTTACAGCACCAGGCTCTGATTGTCTCTCTGTTCCTATCGCCTTTTAGGCTGTTTGGACACTGCTATATAGGAAAAAAGTAATGCGATGGATCTCTTCTTAAACAGTGGTATTAATGAGCAAATATTAACTAGCCAGGGTATGGCATTTAAAATGGCTCTGGATTTATCAATATAATTAACAATCCAATTAATACTTTTGCCTACTTTTTGAAGTATGTTAACTAGAAAAAGTGACTATAAGGCTTTGCTATTTTTACTTAATGGCACTATAGAAATATGCTCGTTCACTCCTTTGATGAGGTCTCTAATGGCACAAGTAAATCAAGGTCAATTTTCCCAAATCATGACATAAAATCTGATAAATAACTGACAGCACTTTCTTTGCAACACTTTAAATGAGCTATTTCCCAAAATGTCAGGAACCACAGTAGGAATCAAAAAAGTCAAATGATCAAGTAAGCTTTTGCCTGATTAAACTGCTCTAGAAAATGTTTATGGAAAGATGAAAAAAAGGCTTTAAGGAAACATTCCACTATTTTACAGTGTACTTTCTTTAGTTACAGGTTAATGAAAATGGGCTGCTGGAAGTTTTTTTTTTTTCCTTACACACTGCAGTCTGATATCTTAAGATGACTTTTTATGCCAAGTGTTGACTTTATGGAGGAGATCTTTGAAAACAGAACGCAAACATGGTCATAAATAATGCTACTGGCTTTACCACTGCTCTGGCTTTTCTCTTCAAAGCACTCTCACTTTAATCTACAGAATTACCCAAAGCCGCAGTTGTCGGCATTGTTAACTGGCATGCCTAAGATATAAAAGAATACAACATTTGCAGTTTCTTTTAAAACGATTATCATCAGTCGTCTGATAACAAGGAGAAAAAAAATACCGACCCTGAAGTCAGTGAAACATTCAAAATGAAAATCAATAAGGAAAAGCAGCTTTCATATTTGATTTAAGGATTACAGAAGTTTGGGCTACCTGCTGGGGAGTCAAGGATAATAGTAGGGGAAAGACTTTCAACACATTTTTGAAAAGCTCCTGAATAATTGAGAAGAATAAACTGCTTTGAAACTCAGCGGTCCTGGGATCCTAAGCTGCCACTTGCTTTTCATATGGTTCCCCTCTATCAACTCCCATTTTCCATTCACTTGGTTAAGCGGCAGCTAGTTTTGCGCATGCTTTGCTGCAGTGTAGATAGCTGTATAGTAAGAAGCCGTTAAAGAAAAATGAAGTATTTGGCAGCGAAGACGACTTAAAAGTCAGTCCTCATGTGACTATCTTGTAAAGCTCTGTGCTCCTCATGGTCCAGTGAACAGACACGGGAGCTGCAGCCTGTTATGGACAAGCTGAGTGCGGTCGTGAGACGGTGCCACTGCCCAAGCCTCGGTTTTTCTAGCTCTGCAATGGGAGAAGAGCATAATCACCTCCTGGTAGCTTAATAGTTTCAACCTCCTTGCTGTGGGTGCTCCTCTCCTCTCCTGTGGCTCCCTTCCCTCTGCAACCTTCAAAAACTCCCCAGGTCTCAACTCCTGAAAATTTCTTGCATGTCTCCTTTGGCGACTTGTCCCAGCATCACCTTCAAATATGGGCGTCTCCCAGATTTGCCTCTCCGTGGCCTTCATCTGCAGGCAGCCGCATGGCACAGCGAAATGAAAGAGTTGCAGTGCTTGGCTCAGGAAATGATTATCCGGTCCCCTCACCATTATCCCTGGATTTATGGGGGATCTCAGGCAGCTTTTGAAAATCCCAGAAAGTTGATGTAGAAGGTATATGAAGAACTAAGGGATGCACAGAATTTAAATATGCCATATTTGGGGCTCATCAGTACTTAAATAACTTAGAGTGCAGTTCCACTCCCTTGAACTATGTGGGATTTTGCCACTGTTTCAGAGAGGGGAAGGTTTGTGGCCATAAAACTTTCAGAGGAGCTGCAGGTTTTTTTCTGCTATATCCTTTTCACGTGTATCTCTTTCCCCGAGCCTGCTGGAGAGCCTTGCTAACCTCTGAAATTTACAGAAACACTTCCCAGAAAACCCCAGCTCTGGCAAAGCCAGGGTGAAGTAAGGTGTGCTTTCACGGTGTGTAGCAGCTCCCCATTTCGCCTGGATATTACACACTCTGAGCAAAACCGTTACAGCTGTGGTGTCCCTCCCTTTTCCCCAAATGATCTCACCATTTAGGAAGCCTGGAAAAAACCCACTGGAGACCATGGCAGTTTCTCTCCCCTCACTATTCACCGGTGCCACTTTGCAGTGAGGACAGGCAGCAGAAACCCCTCCGTGGTCCCAGCAAAGCCTCTGAGCGGTCCTGAGCACCACTGCACAGACATGGCCCAGAGCAGCGCCCTGTGGGGTGGCCGCAGCGGCCGGGCAACTCTACCCCGGAGGACACCATGCTGCTGACATTGCATTCGACGGTAGCAGCGCCCAGGCGTGGGATCGGGCCTAAACGCACTCGGGTGCTGAGTAAACACGCAATAAAGGACACGAACAACTCGCGGTTTAAAACCTTCCCGTTACCACGTGCTGTGGTGTGTTCAGAGTCCTGGCACTCCTAGGGAGCCTCTCGCTATTTAATCCTGGGCGTTACCGCAGAGCGGCAGAGTCTCCTTGAATCAAAAAGCAATTCCCCAGTCCGTAACTAAGGTCAGTGCAAGGGTAATATCAGCCCAGCGAATAAAAGAATCCCAGGAGATTTCTGTAGGTCCAAAAACTAACCAGACTTGATTCTGTTATTTTCCAACATTTCAGTATTTGCTATTGACTCTCAGTCATTCCCGCTTCGGAGGAGGCGACGGGGGAACCCGCATGACCCGCAGTTCATCTGCACCCCACAGCCCATGCGGGCTCTGTCTCTGGATGAGGTGGTCTCCAGAGAGAATCGGAGGCTTTATTTGCATTTTATTTCTTTGCAGCTGGTGCAAGCAAAGCTCAGTGCTCAAAGGGTTAAAGGAGAGGGACAGGGACTGTGCAGTGTTTCCACAGCGCCGAAAGAGAGGCTTGCGTGTACCGAAGCTTTGACAAATGTTCCTGCAGTTAAGCAAAACTTTGTTTATATTGCGTGCCTCTCAACAGAAAGCAAGAACAGGGGCAACAAGCCCCGCAAGAGGCTGGCAATCTGCTCGCCTCCTCTTTTAGCGGATATGACAAGCTCACCTGCTGCGGGAAGCTAGAAAGAGGGGACACGCTCACCTCATCACTAAAACATGAGCCGCCGCCAAATCGCAGGCAGCGCTGCCCACCAGAGACCCAGGGTAATGCTTCATTTCGTCGATGATGGAAGTGCTTTAGCCCGAGGTAACTTTGGAGGAGGCCATGTTTGCGTGCAAACCTTCACTTAAAGCAATAGAGGACGGCGGGGCTAATGTGCAGACGAGTGTAAACTTACAGCGAAATGCATGAACCGCATGAGATGTTACATCACTCCAGCCAGTCAGCCTGGATAGCGGCCTCATGTTTTATTGAAGAGTACTCCTCAGAGGAGAGCTAAAAATTCACTCTGCGCCTTCAGAAAAGTGTCTGTTTTGGCTGCAGAGAATGGTTCCCAATCACGGAAAGATAAAAACATCAAAATAAGCTAACAGGGATATGCCTTGAAATCCCGTCCCAGCGGGCAGAGGGCAGGGTTTCACGGGGATACGTTAAGTGCGGATGAAGAGATCGCTGCACGCAGGCGCGCTCGGAGCCTGTGGTCGAGCGCACGTCAGTGGCTGCTGCTCTGGTGAAGGCAGGCTGGGAGCAAACGGTATAGAAAAAGACGCCCAGCAAGGAAACCCGTCCTCACAATAATCCCTCGCAAAGGAAGGTCCCCTCAGCTCCAGGCCCYCGGCAAGTGGCTTGGGCGACAACCAGGAGCAAAGTCTGGACAGAGCTGCCAGAGAGGTGCCTGGCACTGCAAGCCCCCGGGGTGCTGCAGCCGGCCCGCGCTCACAGCAGAGTTGGAAGTCCCGTAGCCCTCGGGGAAAGCGGAGCCGGGGTAGCGGCTTCTACACCACTCCCGGGGCAGATCCCCATGGAGCCTGGCCAGCAGATACCCTAGTGCTGAGGTGCAAGGGGGTTGCACCCTCTGGTTGCACCGGGGCAAGCAGCCGGAAATCTGTGGCTAGATACGTTATTGGAAAGGAATTATGTCTGCACTCCCAGTCTTGCGCACCAAGTTACCAAATTATTTTGACCTCCAATTGCCTGCACATATTCCCCCCACTGCAAAGCCCTGAACTCTGAGAGTTGTTACCCCACTCATAGCCAGCTGAAGCCCAGTTCTCTTTCAAATAGTCACACTGCTTGCCTTTACGAACCCTTTAATTTACGTCTTAACATTGATTTGCATCCTTTTTTACTCTTTTCTCTCCTTCCTCTTTTTAGATATTTCCCAGCTCTCACACTGATATCTCATGAATTTGAGTTTTTAAGGAAACAAAGCCTAGACATGTGCAGTGATGAATTTTTCAGCCCATTGCCTGATAGCAACCAGCTTGAATCTGTTTTCTGTTATGAGTTTCTCCAAAGCTTCCTGCAAACTGGTGCTCAGAAGAAAGAGAGTCCTACTCGGTGTCTCCATTGAGGGAAAGCTGTTGAATGAGCTTGCCCCTTCTTGGACATCAGAAAAAGCACCTGGGAGAGAGCGGGCTTTGGCAGGGCTCCTTCAGCTCTGCGGCTCACACAGCTTGTTTTTCCAGACCTGGTGCCTATTTCCCTAACTCCACTCCAGATCACACACCAGTGACTGTCTGTAAGGACCCAGGTTGCTCTCGAACAGTATGTTTGCTGGTTTAGCATCCCGCCAAGTAACAGTTTTGCTCTGGTTGTACCACCTAGTGAACGGTAGTGCCTGACATGGCATAGGCAAATGAAAATATAAAGTCCCTCTCCAGAGGAGCTTCCTATCTAAGTAGACATAATGACATGAAAGTCTATGCTATAGTGGTTAAACGAAAAAAAGGAAAAAGCCTACAGTGTGTAAGGTCAGACTTCTAAACCATAGCAGAATATCCTACTAGCCAGGGGAAGGACGCAGGCAGAATCTGTCTGCGGAGATCCTTCCATTCTACATAATCCTACGTAATAGATTTGTCTTCATTTCCAACTCCAAACACATCCCAGCCATTAATGATTTGAACAGTACAGTCCTTTTTTTTTTTTTTTTTTTAGCTGATTAACTCATGAGCAGACTTTTTGATTACATTTACCTAAATCACATATTTAAAAAGATCATTTAATGAAATACTCTGTCTGGACCAAGTACAAAAGGTTAAGAAAAAATATGCTCTAGCAGTGCTGTTTTCTTAGAACAGTACTTGCAGTGCATCAGTCTAGGCCCTCCTTAGCACTTATTGAGCTTCCCAGCATTTACTTATTGCAATATGAAAGATTATGCAACGGTATTTCAATACTTTAAAAAGATATCTGTGATCAGCCTGAGAGTTAGATCAGATAGCCCCAAAGCAGACCTTAGTGAGTAGGTCTGCCCACTATCAAGCCAACAGTATTCATTTTCAAAAGTAAATTGACTGTAATTCTGTGTGCCTGTCAGTCTGCCTGATTTTTATTGGACTCTGCTGGATTTTGAAAGAGAAAAGCCAGTATCTCCTTGCAATATCTATGCTTGCTTTTAAAGACTTCTCACAATGAGTTCCAGAATGAAATGTTTTAAAGCTATCATTCCACAGATTATCCTCTTTCTTTACCAATTAGCCATGTGAAAACAAACAGAAAGCTCCAAAATGTAACAAAACTCTAGCTGTTCAAGATATTATCTCATAGTTTTAGGCCATACTTCTATTGTGCAGCAGCACAAAATGCAGCAACATGAAGCAAAGCTGGGGTTATTTAAAACCTTCTAAGCTGCCGTACCTCCAGTGATTCTTTAGTTAAAACGGGCAATTTTCCCGTGAGTTACCTTGACGCCGGCGATGCTTGCTCTGGTGAGGCCGGGCAGCAAGCTTGCAGGTACAGTTGCATAATGCTGACACTGGCTTTGACATGCACAGCTCAGTCCAAGCTCCTCCTGTGTTGAGTAAAAGCCCAGAAAATATCACTCAGAAGTGACCCCAAGCCCTGGCTAACCAGCAGAGCTAACAGTCATCTCTAGAAGACATCTTATGGGCCCAAAGCTTTGCTTTTGTGCCCTGCGTGGTGCTCCTGCCTTGAATGTCTATCTCCCACCAAGGGGATCCCTAGATCACAAACCCAAGCTTCCCAAGAGGCCCAGTTTAGCACTGCTTATGCCAAAAAGCAACAGCAGAAAAGGATCCAGCACTCAGCCTTAACACTACAGCCGTGTTCTCATCTCTCACTGCTGCACAGACATACACTGAAGAGTTAAGAAGAAGCTAATGGTTAGCCTGGCTTTTACGCACCCATCAGTATCTTCTCGGAGAACAGCCTGACAGCTGCTTTCATTATGTTATAATAATAACAATACAGCCTGATGTCTAACCAGCATCCCAAGTGGTCATGAAAACTCACTGCTGCTATTAATTGTCTATTATATAGACTACACCAGGCAGAATTCCCTCGCTGTGTGCACCAGCAAGGAAAGACCCTGGCAGAGACTGGAGACTAACCCTACCACGGCACATGGTGTTGGTGGGTCCGATGTGACCCACCACAAAGTAGGAGAAAAATTTGATGCTGGTGGGCAACGGAGCAGATGAACTCATGGACTTGCTGTGCTGTATTAGCCCTGCACATCCCTATTTTTTTTACAAATAGGCAGTGTGCAGGATTGAGCTCATTTTTAATGCCACAGTTATAAAATTTACAACAAAGAAAACAGGTTTTTGAGTCTGTTTGTCATGTATACTTTTCAGTGTCTTGGTTAATTCGAATACATGCAACTGCATCATGCTTTCCCAGCTGTAACTTGCCACAAGCGCTCTGCTTTCCACAACCGTGTCGTCCTGCCACCCCTGGGCATTCACCCGGCCAGGTTTCCTACACGCTCGGCCCCACCACGGGCTCTCCGGCACGGAGAGAGGCCGTGCGGGCCCGGGGAATTGCAGGGGGACRCTGAGCTTGGCAGGGCCCCAGTTACTCACAGGGCGCAGGATGAGTGGTGGCGTGCGTGGGCTGGCGGCACCTCCCGAAGGCTGATACAGAACCGCCGGCGATGCTTTCACTTGCCGACGCGTGTCACAACAGTTAAATGGGCTTCACTGTTTGCTTTTTGATCCTCAGGTGGAATGTGCTATATATGTGGTTATGATTATTTTCCTGGCTTCTAAACCAGTATAAATTGGCAGAGGTTCTGTGAAGCCCACGGAGCTTTGCCAGCTTGCACCAGAAGAGGATCTGGACCAGATTATCTCTAAAGCTCCTGTGAAAGCCAACTATGGATGATGAAACAGAACTATAAATAGTGCTGTTTCTCCCCTCAGCCATAAGGCAGTATTTCCAATTCGAAAACACTATCATTATGAGATTTTTTAATAAAAAAAATTTTTCGAATTATTTTAATTGCCTTTTGATTTTATTTGCACTGGGTCATATTTTCAAGGCTTTTCTCAAGGACATGGTCCCAGATTTACTTTATTCTTATGAAAGCTGAGATTCTGCAGGACTCAAGAGTGCAGRAGTCAGAGAAGTCACTAAGTCACAAAACTTGTAACCATATCTCAAGAGCTGGCCACACTGATAACACTTGCCAACAAGGCAGAAATGAAAACAACACGAACARCACAGCTCATTAGCCAAAAGCCCGATGGTAGGAAACCCTGCCAGCACACACAGTATTCAAACTCGGACCGTGACTTCCGCCTGCCACAGCCCGGGCAGCTGCTGGCACCACTGCTGCCTGCTGGGGAGCTGAGCCCCCCAAAGGGCCTGTGAGCAGGAACAAAAATAACTTTGCTTTTAATAAAAAAAAAGGGGGGGGCAATGTTTGCTATGTCCTTAGCATTATATTCTTCCTTTTAGTTATGGTAGAAAAATAACTTCTGCAGAAATCTCTATCGCAGAAAATGAAGATTTAAAGTACTGCTGACACCTCCTGGAAAACTTTGAAAAACCTCCTGGATCACTTGAAAATACTACACTGCCTCTATCACACTTTTCCTGGTTTTTTAATTCTTGCTAAATGACATTTTTGTAGATACAGAAGCCAAGATTAAAAAAGGCTTATAACTAAGAGAAAAAGTATTATTACTACAGCTGGATTCAGACACAGTGTATTTCAGATATGATTGTTCTTCCATGCTACACTCTCAGTGTTTCCACTAAACAAGAAAAAAAAATTAATTAAAAATGAGTCTCTGAGTTTTTGCCATGCTTGTCAAACACAGGATTTTTAGGCTTTTGATGAAAATCCAAACACTTTTTTTTTTCTTTTTTTTGACAAAGAGGTATTCTCCCCTCCAACACCCTAAAGTACCTGGTTAGACAAAAATATTTTGATCTAAAATCCAAAAGACCCCAGAAGGAGGCAGTGGTCCATGTCCAATGCTCTCCTTTTCCTTTGCCATAAAACCTCTCTGCTTCACTGACATCACATGCCTTCCTGTCACCTCCCTCCTCCAGAAGTTCGGCCTATTGCAGCGTAAGGATTTAGGGGGAAGCTGCTTTGCAGGTGTCTTGAAGGATTAGAGCCCGGAGGCTCCCACCCACAAGGGCCCGRGGTGAGGCCGGCTTGGCACAGGAATAGGAAGCTCTGGGACACAGGAAGGCACTCAGTGAGCTGAGCTCCTGATGGAGCCAGGCTGCTGCTTTCTACTGGCCTTTGCCAGTTTTCTCAGTTTTTTAATGCATCCCTGATAACACCATGTATTAAAAAACTGTGAGGCAATCATCCCCCTCATCCCAAAGCAAACTTAGAAAGCACAACGTAAAGTTCAACACGCAGACCTTGTCATTCATTTTCTACCTTCCTAGAACTTTTTTGCATTTTCAAACTCATCTCCACAGCTGCACAGACTAGAGAAACTTCAGATTATATATGAAAGTTGAGACTTTGCTGGCATGAACAGGCACTTTTGCAGAGGAAGCTTTGTCAAAAGCACCAACTATTTAGGAGAAGTCTGCCAAAATGAAGAAAGAGCAGCTACGACAGCTCCTCTGCCTGAGCAGATATGGCAGTGACACCACGTTGCTCCTTGAAGCCGGGAGCTCGCTCAGGAGACCCRGTTGCGCTTTCTGCTTCTGCTGCCTGTTTTCTGGGTGACCAGAAAAAACTACTGCTTCTGCCTGGGCCTCGGTTTCCTCATCTGTAAAAATCAGACAGACTTCCTCTGCCAAATGCTCCAAGCCGGCTTCCTTTGTCTGGGAAGCATGCAAGTGCTCAAGTGACCTTCCAGGCCCATGGCAGAGCAGCAAGGCCTCCACAGATGCCTCAAGAAACAGAAAGATCAAGCCCACCAGCTGACGCATTCATCATATAACCATGAGCTCCRCTAAATAGATACATTTTTAATTTCTGTTTTTCTGATTTTATTTCTTTCGATTTAGAAAAATGTTCTTGTCCTTCCCTGCAAGTACATACACATTATTTATTTATCGCCCTATGAATATCAATTTGGTTCTTGTCCATAATTAAACTCTCCAGCTCTACATCAAGCATACCTCATCCCAGCTCCTCAGATAACCTCCCCGCCCCGCTGGGGACGCGCTGGCAACAGTGCCGCAAAGAGGATGCTCTGGGTACCGCGCTCCTGGCCTGAGCACAACTGTGGCAGCTCCTGCACAGCCAGACGCCTCCCACGCACAGCTCTGTTTGTAGGGCTGTGCATCAATCAGGTCAGAAAGCTGAGCCGGCCTCGAAAAAAAACCTCCCCCTTTTTTTTGGCAGGTTAATACTAAATTGGATCAGTTCACTGGTCCCCTTTGCCCCACAGTCCCACTCCCCCAGCGTGGTAGGAAATGGAAAAAACTGCTGAACTGGCCCCACAAGTGAGAAAACAGCRTGAGAAATCACACCCTAAGTCCTGCCAGTGCTATGGTAAGAGGCTCCTCTGCGAGTTTTCATGACATTTGAGCTCCTAGAGTCAAATGGTCCAACAAGGAGCACAGTTTTTGTTTTTGCTAAAGTGCAAAAAGTGAATAAACTTGACTCTCCCTGCTCCCTGTGTGCCTTGGGCTCAGTAAAGGTACTTGGGGGCTGCCTCGCAGTTACTGTGTGAGTAGGGTATGGCTGAGCAAGGGCAAACCCAACACTAGTTATCCAACATGAGCTGGCCTCCACCTCCCTGTTGAACCGTGCCTAGGATGCCCCAATAAGACTCCTCTTTTTTTCAGCTCCAAACACATCTTTCCGCTACGATTTTCACGTGCATGAGGAGCCAGATATTTCAAGAGGGATCAGCACTTGCAGCTGTGACTGAGCCTGTGAGCTCCATCTTCTCTCCAGTTATCTCAAAGCAAGAAAGCCCAGAGCACAGGTCTGAAGACAGAGCAGGTATCACCTGCCTCATCAGGAAAACAATAGCGCCAGACAACTGATTAAACACTGATACGGGAGACCTGAGAACCGAACTGGTAATCCTGCCCAAATAAATGTTTAATCAGAGGGATTTGTTGGTCCCATTAATGTTACAAACTGCTAATGGCGAAGAGTCTGGACACCTGCGCTCTGGCAGCCACGTGAGCAGCATGCTGATACGCCACGAACAACAGCAGAAACTTTTACCTGAGGAACCAAAGAGGTTTTGTCATCCCATGTGGCCATGGTGACTCATTCTGTTACTGGTTCGTTTGGGGGGTCTCTCTACAGCCGAAAGCAGCAGCAGGGCCTGGGCTGCGGACGGCAGCTCCAGCACCCCTGCGATGTGCGGGTGCACACGAGGGTCTGCAGGTCCCGCTGCGGCAGGGGATGCAGTGGCGTCTCCCCCAGAAGGGCATTTAATGACTGTGCATGCAGTGAGAGGCATCCCACTGCACAGAAGATGCCCAAATAACTTGCAAAGTGTGTCCTTTAGCAGTAAAGGACCATGAAGGAAGCCACGCTGTAAAACTGGCCATCCAGACCTACAAATCAGTACTTTAGCAAAGCTGCAGAGGCATCACTCCTTCCCAAAAGCTTCTTGTCCGTGTTATTTACTTACGGAAAAAAAAAAAAATCCAAAATACCACAAGACAAGGTGACTCAACCTATCTTTTTCTGAAAAAGAATGAACGAACTGCCTTGCCCCAAGCCACCAGGGACACCAGAGGAGCTGCTCTAGCCGCAAAGACCTGCAGCAAAATAAAAGGGCTGTGACAGCGCTTTGCAGAGGAGCTCAGCACACCAGCAGATAACCTGCTCAGCTCCTCATTGCTTACCTTATTCCCCTATTATTAGTGTTGATTTGCTGGCTCCTGCCTGTATGTTATGCCTCCAAAGGAAAAGCACAGAATAAAAACGATTTCATTGTGGTTCAGGCTCAATGTTTTAAAGCGATGCACGCKATGAGAATAGTACTTTGACATATGATCATAGCGGGTAAGCAAAAAGCAAAACAACAGCACCTGTTTATTGCAGGCGAGCTGTCCTCTTCGCTTCAGCTTTTCTATTTATGTCCCAGCATACAGCTTGTCAACCCACATGGATTAGAAATTAAACTGTAAATGAGCCTTTTCCATTTCCTGCCTCAGTCAGGATTAGCATATTTTAGAACATGCTCAGGGGTTTTGCACTTTCTGTAATGAAACCTGTTCAAACAGATAATTGATACCCAGCCACTAAATAAACATCAAAGACCGAAGGAACAATGTTCTCTTTTCTTTTTTTAAAACAAATTGTTCTCCTCTCCTCAGTAAACATTTCCTTCCAGTTACGCTCTCTGTTGCGGCGCGTGCAGCTAACAAAGCTTTCGCACGGGCTCCGTGATGAACTCAGGGCAGGCAGAAAAGCGTTGGGATATATCAAAATCCTCCCATGAGCCAGGGGCCACCAGTGCTAGCCCCAGGATACCCCAATGCTGACCCCTCTGCTCCTTCTCTGCCCTGTGCAAACATCTTCTGTGCACGAGTTCACCTAAATAACTCAGAGCCAATTACCCAAATACTGCTTAATACCAAATAACTCAGGTTGAGCCTAATTAGTTTGTGAGTGTGTGAACAAATGCAATATATCACACAGGGACAGGGGCGCCTGCTGGGCCGCAGTGTCCTCTGCTTGGCCCAGCTCCAATATTTAATTAATCTGTCATCTTTCATTATATCGCTTCGAGGCACATAAATATATCCCAAGCCCCACAGCTAATGAAACAAAGTCATCCCACCAGCAGAAGCCTCGGTGTCTTGGTCATGGCGGTCTCTAAATATCCATTGCAATTTAAAGGCACTTCAGCCTCCAATTAAAATGGAAGCCGGTAGGTTCGGTTACAGCAACGACGCGTTTGCTCCTCGGTTTTTTTGGTGACATTGTACAGAAACAAATGAATTACCTTCTGACTGTAGTTTACGGTTAAATAGAAACATTATGCATTTAGTTCAAAAGACAGTAACTGTAAGAGTTCCTTTAAAAAAATAAAATAACTCAAAAATTAGAACCGTGAGCATCTCCARAATCCCTATTAGAAAATGAATAGTAACAACCTTCCCGGGAAGGATGAATTTTGCCAGCTGGTTGACTCCTTGGAAGGAAAACATTTCCAAGGCAAATCTTTTGGGTACGCCTGGGAAGAACACGTATGCTTCAAGCACAGACAACACAATTCTGTCCTTCACACCTATGACATGCCCTGGAAACTTCCCCTTTGGCAACACTTGTTATTTCTCTCTCTGAAACATCTTTCTCCCCATTGCCCCGACATACAATAAATGGAGCCTGTTCTACTAGTCGGATCCAGCACATACAATTTACAAGCGAATTACCATTTGCGGTGGCGAAGGAGCTGGAGAAGCTGTGACGGTGTGCTCCTTTCCCCCCTTGATGTGTTCTCTCCCCCTCAACCTGACCTCCCTGTAAACAGCACATGTGTAGGGGGCTAGCTGAGCATGCACCAACTAAGGCCCGTCTAGTATGCAAATATGACTATGAGTCAATCATCTCCCCCCCCATAAATAGGGGGCAGCCCAGAGCCCACTGAGCTCTCCTGCACAGCAGCAGGCTGCACTGCAGAACCTCCCCTTGAGCAGGGACGTCTCTCAAGGTTACTCCTCAAGGCTGAGAAAGATTCCTTACCCACGACAGATCCTCAGTAAGTGATTAATAGCATGCCGAACTTTTGCGAACTTTGCGAAACTTTGCTGAGTTGTATCTCTGATTAATTGTGCACATAATCCCTTAGACATAAACTGTTGACCCAGTCTGGGACTAGGACTGGATCCAGCCACGCCTAGGCTCCTCTCCGAAGGAGTTTAGAAAGCAAGGGGGTCCAGTCTGAACCTCGTGACTCAATGGGAGGGTCTCCTTTGCACACACTCCTTTAGACATGAACCGTTGACCAAGTCTGGGACTAAGATTGGATCCAGCCRCRCCYAGGCTCCTCYVMRAAGGAGTTTAGAAAGCAAGGGGGTCCWKTCTGAACCTCGTGACTCAATGGGAGGGTCTCCTTTGCACACACTCCTTTAGACATGAACCGTTGACCAAGTCTGGGACTAAGATTGGATCCAGCCACGCCTAGGCTCCTCTMYRARGGAGTTTAGAAAGCAAGGGGGTCCTTTCTGAACCTCGTGACTCAACGGGAGGATCTCCGTTACACATGCATCTGACCCTGTCCTTCATGCAGTAAATAACTGAGTGAACCTTGCCAATCGAACCTCGTTGAATCATTCTTATTTATGATTGAACTTCGTTAAGTTGCTCTCTTTCTGCAATAAACGTAATGCTGCTTCCCTCTTATGAGTGAAGTGCATCACTCCTTTCGCGGCAGAAGCGTACTCCCACACGCTGCCGACCAAGCATTCAGCTGTCGGAAACACACCACCAAGAAGAAAGTCGAATGACAAGACCCGACCGCTGCGTTTCGGGGCTTGGTGCCCTGTGAGTTGCAGCCTGTGAGGCTGCCCTGCTGCAGGAGCCTGCCTCTCAGAAGGGGTTAACCCAGGGTGCGGAGGTTAAAAACCTAGCTTTCGACAGATCRCACAAAAGCCACTCGACCTGTCATGCTTTCAGTGGTTACTTAAAGGAAATTACATACAATTAATTTCCCATAACTATCTGGCTTTATGCTAATTAAATAGCTGAATGCTTGTTTTAGTAAAAAATTTTAAAAAATAAGCAAATTTGAGGGTATTTTTTTTAGAAGGCAGCAATACCATGTTTATTACTTATGTAAATTTCCTTAATTATACCCTAACTAGGTTATCTTATTTATTGCATTTCAATCCATCTAAGAGTCACTAGCTCTTTAATTAACTCGCAAGAGCAAGAGGTGTCTTGTTAATTGTAAATTAAATAGATTTAAATAGACAATGGATTGCAAATGGTAGATTTACTCTTAAGTGCCATTGAGGAGTTGCTAGAAGGCCTGAGCGTGCTTTGTACCAGGAGTCACATTTGTAAAATTATCCTAACTGTTTCAAAGTTGGGTTGTTCTCTCCCTTCTTCCCCTGAGGATTAAGGGATTTCAAGGCAGTTATGATAGCAAGGACAGCATTATTCAACCTTTCCTAATTTGAACAAACACCTACCCTTTTCCTTTTTCAAGAAGAATCTTCCTGCAGCATTTTCATAATGAGTTTCATTAATAAAAGCCCTAAACAGTCATTCACTATTTTTATTTACTCCCCTGCACTTGCTGGCATACGTGAGAGCCTGTGCCTGTCTGGATTTGTTTTGGTGAAGCGTCGCAGGCAGCCTTCACAGGGACTGCCATGGTCTGCCAAGCATCAGCATCGAGAACCACCAAGGAGTCGTTAGCTACCTGCAGTACTACTACCTCCCCAGGGATATTGGTGGAGCCTTGACCTTGGGCAAGCTCACCTTCTTGCTGTGCTTTAAAAAGAGCTCCGAGATAGCCTGAATTATTCACATACAGAAAGATGCTCCTATATGCTCATACGATATTGTTGGCATCAGCCCTGAGACAAATGAATGGGATACATTTACATACCTAGAAATAAATTATTGTTAAAAGCCATTACAGYTAATCATTTCCACTAATGTCCCGATGTTGCCACAAAGAGGAGCAGGACTATTATTCTGAACTAGGGCAAAGTGTATATTGTGTGTGTGCTTTAACTTCAAAATGAGAAGTAAAATTGGTCATCGCTGCCATTAAGAGTTACATCTCCTGGAATTTTATCATTCCTGTAATGCACTGTGGAAATACAATAAGGACATAAAACCAAACAACAGCTTACAGTAATTCTTGATGAAACACAACAATATTGAATGTGTCTAGAGTGTATTGATAAACAGATCTATTGTAACAACCAGTGGATATTATGATCACACTAGTGTTAATCTTTATAAGACCAATTTTCCTCAAGRTGCATTGGGGAAATCAGAGGCACAAAACCCATTAACCTGAATGGGAACTGAGGCCAGACCCTTGACTGGTGTAAATCAGTGCATCTTCTCAAAGTCAGCAGAGCTTCAGCAGCTTATGCCAGCTCAGGCGCGTCCCTTTGCATCTATTCCTCCAGACTTCATGTCTCAAGATAACGCAGCAAGCAGGTAGCATTGATGTGAATTGGGAGCATTTTTGACTTTTACTGGATGGCACTGACATTAATGAATATGTGCATTAAAATATCACAGTTTAAGATATTCCTAAATGTATCTACCCAAATTGAAGCAACACTCTGCTTGAGAGGGACAGATCAGTTTAGAAGAAATAATCCTATTTTTGCATATCTAGATAAAAATCAACTCATACCTCAGGCATTTGGAGCAGACATACAGCCTGCAAAGGGCTCCTATACCATCTCAAGGAGGATATGGCCAAGCAAGAGTAGTCCAGACACTACATACAAATCTATTTCTCGTCATTTATAGCATAGGGTGTTCTTCACCATGGGTATCCCTGGGGGTGAGGGGGGTGCAAAGGTCATTGTTTTGCAAATTATTTTCCAAATAATTGCTGACTTTTCATAGCTTGCTGGAAGCCACTAGTGAGCAGCTAGTTTGCATCCCTTTGGGCTACTCATCATAGAGATTTGTCARCTCATCCAGAAGCCTTTATAAATGGGAAACTCAAGTCTTCTGTAGCATTGCAAAGAGAAGCAATCTAGTGACAACTTATTAACATTCACATCCATGCAAATACATGGGCTACTTCATGTAGCAGCAAACAAGAGTGCAACGACCTTGATGCCTTAATTTGGGAGCAAATGCAGCATCTGCCTTGCAGAGGGAAGGAATTATCCTTTCATAGGAGTTTATATAGCATCTAACACCAAACTGCTTCCAGTTGAGRCAGCGCAGTGCCTGTGATCACTGACAAAAGAGCCTTATGAAACGATACTGTGACAGTGGCACTGGTGAAAGATGAGGATTTTTCTGAGCTTCTGGAGAAATAATGTACATGGTTGGGGAAAATGGCCCTGTCCACACTTCTCTCTCTGGTCAGAGAAGATTTGGTGAAAGCTGAAGCAGCCTTGAAAGCTTCCAAGGTGTCACATGTCAAGGTCAGCTGGGGCTCTACGTCGATGGTAATCACTCACCCTGTCATCCACCGCTCTTAAGGAACAGCTCAACAGAAAGGTCAGTGAATAAATAATGTTACCTGAGCATCTTGTGTGCTTTCTGACCGGGAGAGATAATYCTAACTGGGAAGGATGGCTGAGGCAAAGGCTGTCAAGCACTAGACGGTGCCACCAGGCAGCAGGGAGCTAAGACCTGCTGAAACCCTGCCTGTCGCAGCCCACTTGTTTGCCTCCCCCCACGCGCAAGATACACCTGGGTGCTCTTCCTTACCTCGCGAGCTGCCCCTGACTTCCCCAAATCCAACCTTTGCCCTTCTCAAAAGCCCTGCCATGGCTGGCGGTGACACGAGGCCTGGGACCTCACCACCCTCTGGGCACAGGGACCCTCAGGAGCTGAGCTGCGCCAATGCCCAAGGCTCACGGCAGTGCCCTGCGTCAGCTGGGAGCTGGGCAATGTTTTCCAAATCTCTGCAAAAGGCAAGAGTACATTTTCTAGCCTTTTTCTGCTGCAGCATTTCAGCTTGTATGTGGGGAGGATTGTGAAAAGGAAAAGAAGACAGTTCTGTTAGACGTGCGATTTTCAAGCTGACAGTTTACAGTTTCCCTTTCATTTTAAGGAGCTGAAAAACATTTCCAGTGTCAGACAGATTGAGTTTTAACAACATGACAAACAGACCCATTTGTTGATCTCAAGTCCTCACTATCCATCTTCAATTAACATGGTAAAAAGGTGGCATGCATCCAGCGTTAGACATTTGTATAAGCAGCACATGCCCTGGCAGTTGGAATCAATGTTTGCCATTGATGGATTAGGAAGGATAATTTATGGTATGACACCTGGCCCACATAATCAGAGAAAATCAGGCACCTTGTGCAAATCTCTCTCTCTCTCTAAAAATCCAAATACCCTCTATGGTTTATGATGAGGCAAGTAAACATGATGTTGTAAGAGCATAGGAAAAAATTTACTGTGAAAAAAAATTGATCATGAAAAAGTGTAGACGATTTTGAAGCTAGCATAAACTGCCACAGTGATCTTACTAATGTAGATGTGCCAAGGCTGTTTCTGTCCAAGACCTGCTCTCCATTGGCATTCTGATTTAGTTCCTTTTCTATTTCCTGGTAAAATTAGGAGCGTCTGGTTCCAATTAAAAAAACCCTTACAACATGTGAGTTTTTAAATAACAAGAAAAGAAAGACAGAAAACCAAGTACATCTCACAAGAGAGAAATCAAATAGCTCTCCTTGGGAAGAATTCAGGTTTAGCGTGACAAAAGCCTGTRCAGAAGTTACTTAGGTAGCTATGTCAAAACCACATATGGAAAGCATAAATACTAGAAGAATGAATATCACAAATTAAAATCTAGATAYTGACATTGACAATCATTTCTTCCAGTTTCAGCCATCTAAACATTTGGTGCATCATCCACACCAGTT
The DNA here is from genome assembly GCF_003343035.1 of Apteryx rowi. NCBI lineage: Eukaryota > Metazoa > Chordata > Aves > Apterygiformes > Apterygidae > Apteryx > Apteryx rowi. The sequence goes on along the minus strand of NW_020450915.1, from coordinate 396,128 downwards.
GTCCAGCATCCCTCTGCAGAGATGGTGATTTTACAGAGTTTCTTGCCCAAGATTTGCAGCATTSTAAGGTCGGAAAAGGTGGGAAAAAGTAGTTTCTCAAGAGGAGAATGATCAGCAAAATCCTCCTCTGAAACAGCCCAAACTTTAGCTGATCTCTTGGCTTAGCGAGGACACTCTGGAAAACCTTTCCACCTGTTCCTGTGGAAGGAGCAGAGCGAGATGAGAAACGTGTGGCCCAGGCAGCAACTTGGCAGGTTCAGGCAAACCTCATGTAGGTCCCCGGGGTAATAGAGAATAAACCTGCCCCTAAACCTGTGTCCAGGCATAGCAGCAGGCCTCTCTCATGTTGCTGTGTGCCAAACATCAAACTCCTGCAGAGCCATATTGGAGACCTTAACAGCAACATGTCAGGGGCTGCATGGCCTCCTGTGCCCCTGTGCCAGGACCTATCCAGTGGGAGCAGTGTTTCCTACCAGGTCACATYGGGGCTTCTAACGAGAAGAACTGGGGTTAGTGCAGACTGAGCTCTATTCAAAGTCCAACTCTTTAGCTCTAGAGTGCGTGGAAAATGTTTCTCAAAGGTGGACATTTTCTCATCCTTATTTCACTATCTCTATAGACCAAAACAACAAAGAGGAAAAAAAATAAGCTATTTTCTTATTAGAAAGATGATTTCAACAGCACCATTGACTCCAGAACAACTGCAGCCTAAATGCCAGGTAACATTAAGGTGCATATATGATAGTTAAAACTGAAAATGACCAAACCAAACTCAGTCTTTTCCAATGCAGTCAGCAAATTCTGAAATCTTATTTATCTTAAAAGACCTAGGGGCTGCTCAGATAATCGGAAAGAATGCAATAGTGTAGTAACATGTAGCAGCACAGAAGTGATAAATGCACACTCTAAAGCCAGATTTTCTGGGGAAAATAATTGTTTGTCCCTTTCTGAGCCCAGACAATTTGGGAACACTTTGTAGCTGGGAAAAAGTTCCTCTTTTTTCATACAATAGAGGTAACTTAAAATACATTGTAAAATTAAAAAGAAAGTCAAATCAAAATATGTTTAGCATGTACACTTGTCAACTGTCTTATATAACAAACAAAGCCTTCCCAATTTGCATTTCTCTCTGTATGCTGAAAACACTAATTAAACCTGCATTTGCCTGTACACAGGATGGATGTGACACATGCCATACCTGCTTCCTAATAAGACTCATCTCTTGCATGKTTTTTTTTGTGTCTCAGGCTTTTGGAGTGGGACAGGTGCCTTAGCAGATGCAATAAAGAAGCTGGCAGTGATTTCACCTAAAAAACCCTGCTCCTTGCCATAGCAACGGAATGCTCCTGGGAACACCTAGTAGATGCTGGAGCATGCTTTTCTCCACCATAAGCTACAGTGAGTTCATGATTTTATCACTGCCTCTTGTCTGGGGGAGTATGCARGCAGGAACCTCTCCCCAGCTCTCAGAGGGGCTAGCCCCGGGTCCCTTCCCCGAGGGAGGAAAGCTGGGTTGCAACTCAYCCCTTCTCTTAGAGGAAGATTAGGAGAAGGGAGCACAAGGCAGCTGCTCCCCTATGCCCTGGTACGAGTCTTCATGYGCTGCGGGGCTGCAAATACAGCGCTGCAGCTCAGGAGACACAAGTCCCTGAGGCAGGCTCGGAGTTCAAATCCCACTGGGTGACCTGCAGCTGCAGTTACAGCTGTAGGTCCCAGGCAGCCCCAAGGCAGCACCACCAGCAGCTTCTAGCAACTTGACCGGTTCCAGTAACTGTCTTGCAAKGGATGACTTTGATCAGTGGATCCCAGGTGAGCATTTAGCACAGCCTGAGATGGACTTGTACCTTGTGATGCTGAAGCTTATCTACCACAGCAAGAACATAAGAACAGCCATCTTCAATTACACCAAGGCTCTAACTCAGCACCCTGTCTCCAAAAGTGGCCGTAAGCAAACACTGAGAGCAGGACAGGTTTATATAAAACTTTCCCCAAGTACTCTCCCAGTCTCTATTTTCAGCCAAAGGGATTTCCTGAACCAGACAAGGTTTCTCTCTATTCAAACGATATCTCTTCCAAATACTTAGTCTCTTCTAAACCAAACTCTGGACAAAATTCAAGAAAGAGCACATTAAGCAAGCAGGCTGAAGAAAAGTTTGACTTCAGCGGAGCTGAGTGCAGCCTAGTACAAACAAAGGCCCTAGTGTCTACGTGGCAAAAGCATTAAGCACAGGAGCTGGATAAACTAGAAGTTAGCATTCTGGGTTCCTCACAACACTAAGAGTTGGCTTGTCATCAGAATGTGGAGTATTTTAAGACTAAAATGAAACATAGACATAATTATTAACCCTATTCAAAAAAAAGCATGCAGTGATAACATTGATAAGCAATACCAAAATTACTATTTAAGCCACAAAAATTAAAAGTGCTAAAATTTATTTTAAGTTCTTATCTAAGTAATGGAGGCTTCCAACATACATACAGGTGAAGCCAGAGGAACATTAGCTCAGCACAACAGAGAAAAGCTCCCTCCAACGTACCATTAAACATCTCTCCAAACACTTATCTGCTGTCCTGGCTCCCCTGATTTGAGGCCTATCACAATAGCTGGTATAAATACTGTAATACTGCTATTACTTTTCTTTCCCCCATTAAGTATTAATTGCATTGTCTGAACGTATCCTTCCATCAGAAGCTATTAATAAAAATGTACTAGTGAAAATCTTGTTTCTACTGTATCTTATATATCTAGCACAGCTCAGCTGAACGCTTAATCTGAACTGTAGTATTGAAAAGCCKTGCTGCACCACCACATAATAAATTCTTATAAATTGCTTAATTAATATAAACAGCACAAACTATACATCATACAGACAGGACAAACTCTTCAATGCCAGTTTACTAAAATTAGGCACCTAATCCCTTATTTCTTTCATCTCAGTGGTTTGTTTAACATTCAGAGGTGCTGATCATCAGATTGCTCTCAYGGAATTTAGAAACTATCCTTATGAACAAATATGTATGTCAGTTTTGAATAACTTCATTTAAAAACTGAGGCCTTACAAATTAATATTGGATAGAAATAAGGGATATCTGGTATTTCCTCTGTGCAGAAGGGAACTCATACGTTTGGTGCTTTTAACTATCACTGAGTAATTATGTAAAAACCCTTTGTCCAAAGAAGAAGATGTGACCTTTCAGGAAGCTCAGAATTTCGGATTTACAAGAGCTTTCTGTGCAGAGGTYACTTGGTGATCATCACCGATCCTCCTATTTTAGATGAACAATTTTCTTTCCTCTCATTGCTTCAACTCACTACTGTCACTTTTGGAACTGACCCACCTGTAGCTGAGATTTCCTATGATCGTGAGAGTCTCCAAAGCAGCAGGACAGCTGTACACCACACACCAGCAGGTCTACTCGCCCGCTACTCCTACGACTAGGTCTGGGCTAGTGCTGAGCCTGCTCCTCTCCCGCTTTTCTTTTAGGTTACTACAAAACTGAGGTAGAACCAGGCACTGAGAGGCAGAAAGGAATGGGATGTCATTTATTAAGATGCCACTGAAGAATGAAATCTATTCTGCGCTTCTACTGTGCTGTAGGTAAATGAAAAAGCAACCGGGCTCATGACTTAGCCACACGTCCGAAATAACCCAGCAAAGCCTGTTTTCTGCAAACGCTCACTTGTTGGCCCGGCTCTCCTGCCCTCCCCTGTCCCACGTTGCCCCGCATCACCCCCATCCTGCTGGGTGACCGGCACAGGAGCTGCCCAGTGGTGGGCCACTAATGAGGCAGCTCAAAGAGCAGTTGGGGATGTGCAATTTCAGGATTCAGGTCAAGGCCAACAGAGGGAATGGAAGAGGGAGACAGAGGCTGAAAGGCTGCCAAGAAGCAGCTCCTATTATCCTGCTAGAGCAGGACATTCATTACCGACCATTGTAACACAATTTGGGCTGAGTCAAGCTGTCTCTCCTGCTTGGGAGATTTGCAATTCATCAGCCATGAATAGGCCAAGGAGCTCATTGTCCCATGTGGCCACTGTTACCAAGCGAGGAGGAGGCACGCAGGTCAGAAACGAATGAGGCTCCAAGTCTGTGCTCAGGGAAAGGCAAAGCTCGCACCTCATTACCTTGGTGCTGTGACATACCTAACTGGCTAAGTGCCCTGGTATTTTTGGTGCTAGTTTGCTTGTTAAGCAAAGATAAAAATGAAAGTCTTTTCATATGCTGGAGGTGGAGGGGGAAACATCCGAGTCCTCTGCAAAACTGGCTGCATCACTGGCATTTTTGAGAGGAACGCAACAAAAATCCATAACACAAATTTGCTTTCCCTTAAGAGGCAGCTCATAGATGCAGTTTTTAGTTCTGCCTTTTAAAGTTAGTTTTTCTCCTCATCTGTGGCACGGATGGCTGCTATAAACAGATAGGACACAAACAAAATAGTTCTGTAAGTCCTTTTCTTCTTCTACCAGTACAAAGCTCCTATTTAAGGCRGATAAATGCGACTCCTCCCTTTACAAGCCCTCCTCCCCGCCACGCCGAGATCGTCAGTAATTATACAGTTTATTACTGCTTAGCTTCATCCTTAAAGCCCACCTGCCATCTGGACTAATGGAAACATAGCGCGATTGTTTGTGTGCGGGGTATAGCTAGGGCAGCAAGTGGAGATTGGTTGCTGAATGGGAACACAAATACTAATTCATCAGGACATAGTCAAAGCCGTGGTGAGAAAAGTTAAGCATTCAGGATGTGTGTACGTGTGYGCAGAGTGGGAGACCAGGCAGAAGCTGTTCAGAAAAAAGCCCCCTTGTTTGCATAAGATGGATAACGGGGGAGACAGCTTCACAGAGAACAGTAGGCATAAGGAAAAGCTCTTTTGTTCGACTTTGATGYGAAGGCTGTTAAACATAATAGAGAGATACCCCTTATTCTAGGGAGCTCAGGATCTGATTCTCACATCAACAGATACTTCTCAAATGGTTCCTCCCCAGAGCAGCAAAGAGGGCTCAGAAACCGGGTCGGTGGCGTCACACTGCCAGTTACAGCTCTGTGATTGCATCTGAGCCTTCCYGCGCCCCAACTACAACTCCTGTCTCGGTGTGGTTGACTTCTGTGCRCCGGGGGTTAAACCTGGCTACAAGYACATTTGGGCATCCAACTTGAYGGTTAAAAGTCAACTGCCATGTTTCCAAAAGACAGAGACACTTAATGCCTTTGACTTGGAGACAGGCCCTTGGGTGCCCCCTCCCATGTTCAAAACTGGTAGGTACTGCAGCAGAAAGCAGCRCTACATCTTTGTGAACAGGAGCTATAGAGAGCAGCAGAGACCTGCCGTGTGAGAACACACCTATGTCCAAATACGAGAACAAAGTGTTTCAATTACAGGTGAAACACCAGGCATTTAAACCAGACACAAGCAAAATGGAAGCAAAGAAAAAAAATCAAACAAACAAACAAAGGCAAACTGACCATGCAAAACACCTACTTGTGAGAGTGCAGTTTGTGGATTTTATAGATGTKTATGGACTTTAAGAAAAGTCGGTTTAGACTCTCAGCACAGCACACAGAATATGCACTTGCTCAAATACAAAATGCATCAATAAAACTTCATTAGTAGTACTTAAATACTAACAGGAGATTCATGGACTCATAAAGTTTAGGGCTAAAGGGGCACTTAATAACCCTTCATCTCTTCTTTATCGCAGGCATAAGATCTCATCCAGCAGTTCTCCCATCTTGCCTAATGACTTGCATGGAATTAGACCAACTATTTTCAAAACAACATGCTGACTTCATCCGAAGAATTCAAGACCTTAAAGATCCACCACATCTTCTGGGACACTGTTGTAATGATTAATGCGTGCCTGTTAAAAAAACAATAATAAAAAAGCGTACCTTGTTTCTGGGTTGAAGTCTGGTTTCAGCTTCCAACTTCTGGATCTTATTATGCAGGATCCTACCAATTAAAAAAGCTTTTATTATCTGGTAGCTTCTCCTCTAGTGAAGTACATATGAAGCACACACGCCCCAGTACCACACTGCCTTTTAGCTCTCTCTTGACTGATATCAATGCCTAGCACTCCTGGAGCCCCTCACTCAAGGAGATTTCTGAAGGACCCTACAGRCTCTGCCAGCAGGCCTCTGACCCACCTTCCATGATGTGTGTGCATGGGAAATAAATACAAGACCCAAACCCTTGCCAAGAATAGGACTTTTTCATAAAAATGACCTGTTCTCAGCTACCTTCTTTCTCCACCAGGAGAGATCTCTGGTCTTAGCCCCTTGTTTCAGTTGCTGTGGTACCATTAGTCATTTATCGCAATCATATTGTTATCACCAAAGCATCTGATCACGTCACATAATAGGTAACAGGTCACAGGAGGATTAGGAAGAATGGGTTTTAGGGCCATGAACCCAGGTCATCATCCAGGGACCTAAGCTATTGGGTGTCTGGGGGAGGGACAAAAAACTAGAGAGAAAAACAATGAGTTGCAGCATAGAGAGGAAAAAGAAAGAGGCAGTCTAAGTCCAGAAAAGATTTGTCCTTCAGCACACACATTTGGGCAGTCTGAACTCTGAGTGCCCCATGCACAGAGTCGTGGACTGCTCTGGGGTGCAATGGGGTCACACAGTCTCATTTCATCTGAAATCCCATCCTCATCTTGACGTACCTTGGCAATGAACATCATATCAAACTAATACATTTCAGCAAAAAAGCCGCTTTGACAAATCACTAGTTGCAGTGGAAAAATACCACCATTCAGAAAAGTTTCCCAACCAGCTCTTACCTAAACATGGTTAGCAAAAGCTAGCTACTCAAAACTCTAAAATGATAAAAAGAGTTTGACATTACACTTTTTGTCCTCCAACTAAGCCCAGCAAAATATGCTTTTACATAGATTAATGTACAATCCATACGTGCCAAGGCAAAAATATTCTACTGTTTTCAAGAGCAGGGTGAAAACAAAAACAAAAACAAAAACAAAATCCCAAAATTATTTGCTGCTAATTTTGTGCCAGAACAAAGCCATTTTACTCATACTTTTAAGGCTGTTGCAGATGTATGGCTAATCAGCTGATGGAGAAGATGCAATGTGCATTTCCAATGATCATTACTAAAGCTGACAAAATATTATGCAAAAAAAAAAAAAAAAGCTCTTGTGCTTTCCAACCTGCAGTAGCCTGATTTACAGGTGTGCAGATTTCATTTGCAAGTAACACTGGATTCTCAAAAGCAAACTTTAGCAAGCAGAGCTGTCATTAATTGGAGATCTTGCCCTACCACCCGCCAACTAGTGAGGCAGAGGTATGGCAAGATTATGAAAAAGAAGAGMTCAAAGCTACGTTCCTCAGTCTGTGCATGAATGATTATGTCAGTAGACGCAGTGGACAGTCCTAGGTGCTTGGGGATTTTAGAAAAAGAGTCTAAGTACCATGTTTAGAGGCATAACAGGTATTTACGGGACAGACTTTAAGGAGAGGTCAATGGTGTCCACAACGGTTCTGTCAGAGACTTCAGGATTGTGCAGGCTACCATACATTTGGGTGCCCAAATGTGGATTTAGAAGCTTAACAATACCCACCTGTTCTGTATCATCAGCCATGAAATCCAAATCACGTTGTGGTACCCTGTGGAAAAGCAGCACATTGATTTGATTAGCGCCTCCGTCTATCACTGACACTTCTCTGCAGCATCATTTTGCATTTAAAAGAAATTAGAGGTTCCCTTGGGATGCTCACAGCCATTAAGGCATTTGTATCATGTCCCCCGCTGACAAGCAGAGTGGGGACAAGATGTTACGCAACGCTCCTGAATTTCGCAACATGCCAAATCTGCAGCACTTTTTCATTTCTCAACAGTCGGGTGCTGCACAAAGGCACGGCAAGGCRCTCCTCGGCCAGTTTGGGTCCCTTGGCTATGCTGGCTGCTTCCACAGGTGAGTTTGTGCATAAGGCTTGAAAAACCATTCCTCTTTCATCCATACTTTATATGCTTTTAGGTTCTTGGCCACACTACATTTTGAGTGAATTTTGTTTCCAGCTTGCAGCAGATATAACCAACCTGACTGCAATTTTTCTGTGCTTGAGTGACCTACTGGTACTGGGTTTTCCTAAAAATTATGAGGAAATCAGGCACTAAGATTCCCTCAAAATACTACAGGAATTGGGCATTTCTACCTTCATATCTCAAAATCACCTTCTGACATTTTCTTCTCTTTTGTGCCCGCACTGGAACAGGCAAGTCATTAACCAAGACAAGCTTTAATTTTGCTGATTCCCAAGTACTGATTTTTTGCAGGATGGATTTTCAAAACTCTTCCACAAGTTAGGCACCTATCATCATTTTCAGAAGTGACTTTGTACTACTGGACTTCGGTTTTTCACAGACCAAGTCAGAGAAGCAGTAAGTGATCATTTAAAGATGCTCACAGGGCCAAACTCAATTTGCAAAAGCAGAGAAGAAAATTAAGTCACATTAATTTTCCCTGACATATGTTAATTTATAGAGATTTAAAATCATGAATCCAAAAAAGAAAAGGAACGCAGAATTAAAGTACCAGGCCTGATGAGAATAGTTCAAGGTACTGAACTGGAAGTCACAGTTCCTGGGCTCTATTTTAATAAACAATGGTAAAACCCCCAAAGCAGTCTCCCACAGCTCCTCCAAAGAGCAATGCAAAGACAAAGACTACATAACTGTTCTCAAAAGTGTAACATTCAGCCCAAAGTACTTCTCAAGGTCAGGAAACATCTGCTAACCCAGGCAAAGTGGACCTAGGCAGCCAAGAGCTTGGCCTCAGGTCCTCCAAACGCTAAAGATTAACAAGGATGTCACCAAGTGGTAGATGCAAGTGGGAGGGATTTGTCTCAAGGCTCAAAGTATGTAATTCCACTTTCTTGACCTGTTTTGACTCTACTTCCTTTGCCACTCTGAGCTTGCCTTCTACCTTTTGTGCTTTTTAATTTTTTTAAAACAAACTGCATGAGGGCACAGAATTAATAGAAAGGATTTGTATTAAATCTGGTCACAGTAGCATCATAAGAGTGAAAAATATCAATCTACTGAGCATGCAAGTGAGGAAGACGGGTGAATTGGAGGCAATTACAAAATGTTAATTTGACAGCAAAGAAACAACTTTTGAAGGAAAGAAGAATATAAGACAGATAAACAGGAAAAGAAGAAAAAGCCTAACATGAGCTTTCTAAAGACAGATCATACAAGACTTAGCTGGTAGCTTTGTCTAAAAAGATAACTCATTTTCTAGATAAAGGACATGCAAGACTGCAGCCTACTCAAACTTCAATAAAGCATTTGTTATAATGCCACAAGGGAAATAGTTAAAATGGAGAAGATGGGGATTAGTAAGCGCTTGAAAGCAGCTAGGAAATCAACTAAAAGGCCAGATAGTAACAGAACATGCTGAGCAGGAATGAATCAGTCGATAARGTAAAGCACCTCAAAAACTCTTAAACCAGACAACAGTGGTGACCTAAGCATGGCTGAGTGTATCTTCACCATAAATAAATTTAGTTTGAAAGCATGAAGGTTTCTAACAGGAGAGGTACTGATTTCTGGAGTAGCTTTGCATGAGGAGTMGGTAGGGTGTAACAGATGCAGATGGGGAAAAGCAAGGATTACATGTTTTTTTCCCTGCTGTAGCATCCCGTTTTTCTTATGCTACAGAATCAGAAGCACTTCGTCAGGTTTCTGAAGTATAGTGACGTTGTGACATGACATTCTCCAAATGTTCCTAAATACAGAAATTATTTCACGTTTTAAACTCATGCTCCTAAAGACTGAGAAAGTTTTTGTCATGAATTACACAGGGATACCTAAGCCAAGCAAAAAAATACATATATAAGAATGAAAACACTTTATCATGCTGCTATGAAAATGGCTATATTGATTTCGTTAAAGCTGAAGCTGAGATTTGCATAAGTTCTAGTGGTAAYGTGTCATTTTAATGGTGTCACTGTACCTACACCAAAGTGTATCCTGATACCACCAAGGCAAAACTCTTGCTCTGAACCACCGTCGCCACTACCACCATCCTGCACAGATAGCTGAAGGTCTTTTTGAAAAACCCAGCTTTGGTAGAGATTTCTAATTCCCTTGGCTGCATCTTGCTTGCTGGAGAGCAAAGTCGACCAGCAACAAGGTTAGAAATATCCTCCCAGGGAGATAAGACAGAAGGACAGGAGACAGAGATGATACAAAACTGGGAGGAGTGGCTGATACACCAGAGGGCTGTGCTGCCATTCAAAGAGACTGGGACAGGCTGGAGAGGTGGGCAGAGAGGAACCTCATGAAGTTCAACAAAGGCAAGTGCAGGGTCCTGCACCTGGGGAGGAATAACCCCATGCACCAGTACARGYTGGGGGTTGACCTGCTGGAAAGCAGCTCTGCVGAGAAGGACCTGGGAGTGCTGGTGGACACCAAGTTAAGCATGAGGCAGCAATGTGCCCTTGTGGCCAAGAAGGCCAATGGTATCCTGGGGTGCATCAGGAAGAGTGTTGCCAGCAGGTCGAGGGAGGTGATTCTCCCCCTCTACTCAGCSCTGCTGAGGCCACATCTGGAGTACTGCGTCCAGTTCTGGGCTCCCCAGTACAAGAGGGATGTGGCACTACTGGAGCAAGTCCAGCGAAGGGCYAYAAAGATGATTAGGGGACTGGAGCATCTCTCTTATGAGGAAAGRCTGAGAGAGCTTGGCCTGTTTAGCTTGGAGAAGAGAAGGCTGAGAGGAGATCTTATCAAYGTGTACAAGTATCTGAAGGGAGGGTGTCGAGAGGATGGGACCAGACTCTTTTCAGTGGTGMCGAGCRACAGGACGCGAGGCAATGGGCACAAACTGAAACACAGACACTTCCATCTGAACATGAGGAAAAACTTTTTCACTGTGAGGGTGACAGAGCACTGGAACAGGTTGCCCCGAGAGGTGGTGGAGTCTCCTTCTCTGGAGATATTCAAAACGCRCCTGGATGCAATCCTGTGCAATGTGCTCTAGGTGACCCTGCTTGAGCAGGGGGGTTGGACTAGATGATCTCCAGAGGTCCCTTCCAACCTCAGTGATTCTGTGATTCTGTGAGAGTTACAACCAGCACTCAGCCTCCTGAATACTGTTAACCTGAAGCAACATTCAAGTATTTATATCATCCTTACTCTTAGCAATGTGAAATGTCATCTTCTGTGGCTGTTACCCCTAGCTTGGCCTTCATTAGCAAGTCCAGAAAGCAAAATGTTAGTAGCTAATTTGCAGGTTTGCCCCAGAAAGCTTTGTTGAGCCATGCAGTACTCAATGCATATAAGATTTTAATATGTGGATGCTGATATCCCTGTTGCATTTTTTATGGGGCAATGCCAACTGCATCCTTCCGGTCATCCTTACATTAAAATATAAGAAATCGTACAATAAAGTTCAGGAGAGAGTAAAAAAATTACTCAGTGTTTGCACATAAACCTGGGACTTAGGAGATCTAGGCCCAAATTTCTCCCCTACTACAGGCTTCCTCTCTGATTTTGGCCAGCCACTTATAGTCTTCTGCAGCATCCAGTTTCTGGCATTGTACATAGGAATTCAAGGTTCTGACTGACGGTGTTGCACAACACATGAGAGAGAAAGGAAAGTTGGATAAGATGAAAGATGTCAGCCACACAAATATCCCTTCCGGAGGAACTGAGCATTGCATGGCCAGCAGCACTACCAGCTTGGAAACTGCTGACATTGAAGCAGAGACCAAAAGGGTAGTTTAAGCATTCGTGACACTTGAACTGCAAAAGGCAAATTAATTCACCCCAGCGAGGTCACTGCAGCGGGCTCTACGCTGGAAATAAGGAAAAATACAGAGTTTTGGAATGATTCTGCTCAACAAGGATATTCTCCAAAAGGTCTCCACCACCACTGCAACAAAAATCGATCCCAGAAGAACCACGAGCATCCCTGGATCCTCCACTGAAACTCCCCAGAATGTGCATAGCTTCCCCTGGTCTATGAAAGGCCCTTATGGAAATGGTGTAGGCGAGCAACCTGCACCAGAAAGAGCTCACGCAGCCGGTCAAAGACAAGAAACACTGCCACAGGAGGAAACCCGCTCTCACAAAACCATCTTTCCCTGGTTGATCACTCAGGCCTGAGCCTCCCGGGAGCCCTGCAGAGCACCTTTCCACAGCAAACACGAGAACCAGACTGACAGCTGCGCTGGGAACCAGAAAGTGTAACCTCGATAAAGATATTAGTCTCATGGAACAATACAATCTCCCTGCCCCTCGCTAACCTTTCTGTGTTTCACAGGCTATAAAGGACCTAGCTTGCGCTTTCCTCCAGGAAATAAGATGCTTATCACCTGCTTCTCTGTCCACTAATGCTCCCTCTATGCTCCAGGTACCAGTTGTGTTTTCTTTCAAAGATACTCTAACTGGCACATATCTAATTAAATTTTGAGCAAATGCTCTCAGCTTATATCTAGCTTTGTAAAGGGCTTTTGTACCCAGAAACATACTACTTTTTTCAAATATATTAGCTGGTGCAACATGCAATACACTTTCTATGGCCAGTATCTTCAGACCATCAGACAATACCACAAACAAGACTTTCAGACTGTAGAAGGAGTCCTCTAGGAGTGTGCAAACTGGAAAAGGCATAAGGTCATCCGGACAAAGATGCAGAATATGGTTGGAGTACCCTCATTTATCAAAAAAACGCACAACTGCTTGGTGGAGAAATGTTGAAGTTCTAATCACCATCTTTCCAGTGCTTCAGCTAGGCTTTCAAAGCAAAAAATATTTTTTCCCATTATAGAACACAATAACTCCTCTTATGTTGTCCATATACGCAGAGTTCAAAATAAACCAATAAAAGGTGAGACAGGTAACAACRAAACTCAAATCTAGTATTTTGAACTTCATCTCCTGGGAAAGGTTTGRGTTGCTTCCTAACCTACAGTAATAAAACACAGCAATAATCTTCCTAGGATGTGTAAGGCACAGTAGAAGCTTCAGATGCCAGCACTCATTTCTGCTTCAGTGCATGGGAGTTGCTTCATTTCTTGTTATTTATGAAATTTCCCCCAATATATTTTGATGGTTTCCTCATGACCAGGTCTTCAGAGAAGCTGGTAAAAAATGTTCTGACTCAACAAGTTTCTCTCATGAAAAATGAAGTTTCAAAGAAATCAATTTCCTTCCAAGAAAGTGTCACTTTTGACAGGACAGTTGGATTTTCTATTGATTAATACAAAAATTAATGCAAAAATAGTTCTAAATAAATTCTGGGGACTTTCTGTTCTCAGAAAACTGAACTACAGAAATGTCAATGTGTTCTCCTTTCACATGTTTGTGTTTGGAGAGAATCAAGAAAGGCCAAGAGGAGAGGGGGAAGCACAGACTCTGACTCCCTTTCCACTCTCAAACTATGCTTCATAGTGTTCTAGATAGAGAGAGGTTAGAGGAGGAAAACTAGTTATCTGTGACTTGTAACATTCCTAAATTTCAACCATTAAAAACTAAGAAGCCACAGAATTAAAGGAATCCCACTTATTATGTGATCTGTTTTCCAGCATTGGAAAAGCACTGAAAAGGCATGCAAAAGCCACAAGACAGAGACACATACAAATGCCCCAGACATTTCAGTAACAGCAAAGAAAAAAAAGGGGAGAGGAAACATCTCTAAAATGAAAGTACACAAAAGATGACAGGAACAGGATGTCTAGGGAGAGGGAAAGTCCCTCCATTTCTTCTCTTTCTACACACACAGACGCGTTTAAATAAGCACCACAGATACATCCAAGAGCGAGGCACCAAATGTGGATGTTAAGTTACAAAACAGTCCATGTTTTCTGGCCTAATTCAAAACACTAGGACCCAGCGTAGTCCCTTGAAGGTTCAAATGTGTCAATTCAAATGTTCAAATGCATTGTCATATGCAGGACAGAGGTACCTACTGGTACTAATTCCTGGCGATGGCTAGAATAAATCTGCTTCTCTCCATGGCATAGTTTAGGATTTTGTGACATGTCATTTCTGGGTATGCTATTTCACAAGATTAAAACTGTTCAGTCACTCCCCAGTTAAACCTGGATCGATACTAAGAGGGATTTACTACCTGCCTCAATGCATAAATCTACAGTGATTAAAGCTTGTGTTGGAAAATATGGCACTTACAATGGACTCTTTCTTCTTTCCTTTGAGAAAGGAAATGAAATGAATTAATTTTGAGGATATAGTCTGGATGTGAACATGTGTGAACCACAGCTGTTATTATCTATGTCTTCATGTGAATGTATCTAAATGGCTATGAATAAAATCAGTGGATATTTTCAATATAGGTAGAATTAATAATGCATTCTATAGCATAAACATCTATTCTGGCTTCCTCCAAAATGTCAAGTGTCAGTTCAATACCTCCTTCTAGAGCTGTGTGTTCAGTGTTGGCATTTTGAAGTGAAAGTTTTGCTTTTTGCAAACATACCCTTGTATTTGCTTACCYTTCACTCTTTCAGAGAATATTTCTGCTACTAAAACTGCTTGCTAGAGTATTACAGAAGGCAAACACAAAAGGCCTGAGAACAGACGTAAAGGGAAGGTAGTATTTGTCTAGCACTGGATACTGTAATAAGTTCACACTTTCAAAAGAGTTCAGCTGAGGTTCCCAGTGACTGAAGGGAGCTGAGTCCTTCTGAAAATTTGGCTCCTGAAACCACAGTGAGAAAAAAAAAARGGCATATTTCCTTGTGTACTTTAGTTTTATTATTGATTTCAGGGAAAACACACTTAGGCCAATTTTGACCTTCTTTGATTTATATTTTTTTCAGTTCTTACACTTTCGCTTGCCATCCTAAAGACCCGTGGCATCAGCAGAAATGTTTCCATTGACAACAACTGGGTTTTGGATTGGACTTTACATTTTCACCTCTATCAGCCATTGTCTTCCCAGGGAWATTCAGAGCCTTTCTTACAATTCTGACATTTTCAGTTAAGCCAGGCATATTCACAAGGATGAAAACAGGAGAACGAACAGACTCCCACCCTTTTTTGCCAAGAGAAACAGATGTGAAAATGATCCTAAACTTCTCTTTCTGTACTTTTCCCTAAATAACTAGAGTGCCACAGGCCACGCTGGGGTGGCTGGTTCCATCTCCTCAGCTCTCAGAGAGGCCAGAGGTCCCTGTGGGACCTTGGATGTGCCCAGGAATACAATTCTTCAGAAATCAAGTACCCTGTAATGGGCCAGCCATGAGTGTTTTTCCACCTCTCCTAGGTGGAAGAAACCTTCCCTTACAGGTGCTTCAAATCTCWTCTGGACATATCCACTTCATTTATCCAGGGTGGTTCTGTTCAGGTGAAGGTGGTTCTGTGAAGGTGGAGGTCAAGGTCTTCATTGACACTGTAACTTCCTTCCTTCTCCAAATCACTCTYAAGAGTTTAGTTTCTCTGCCCAAAATATCAAGTAATGTGCCGAAAAGACTGACTTTGATGGGATGGAAAGCCAGAGTTCATCTGCTGAGCCCTGAACGCTATTCCGCAACRTGTATTTGCAAACTGGCAGTTGCCTAAGAGCAGAAGGAGCCCTTAGAGCTGCGCGTGTGATAATCACAGTGTAATCACTGCTGATGAAACTTGATGTTCCTTCCATAATCGCTGTAATTTTAAGTGGATTGAGTGCCATTTAAGTGACAAGAGTGTTATGATGGATGAAATATATGCTTGCAAAGTTATATCAGCTTCTTTGACATTCATGGCGTGGAATGCTTAGTGGCATTTAATGTTTGTAAATCTTTAGAAATAAGTTAAATATGTTAATTACCACTGGAAAAATCTCTCAAGCTGAAGTACTCAATGACTGTACCACAGTTATTGTTAGCACTGTATTCCCTTCTTCCTATCCACTAAGTAAGCATGACATGTTGGGTGACTGATTACACCAATGATCTGTATTTATTTTGATAGCTACGTCACTAACCTGGCACCCAGCTCTCACTGACTGCATTCCCGTCTCCCCATATTTTCCAGCCGAGTGCCCCAACCTACTGGCAGCATTTCTGCCTCAACAAGATCGGGCTGCCAGCCAGGGAGGCCTCCTCGCTGCAAGGCAGCCGCAGCCTGCCGGGGTCAGATGAAATCTAGCTAAATAGCTGCATGCTCCTGGCACACGGATGGGATGGYAATGCATGCTCCCGTGCTTCTCCTCCCGCGTGCATGGGCTGAACATGAGAGACAGCAGGTTTCAGCGGAGACCCTTTCAAAAGCAGCCCCTCAACTAGCCACCTTTGAGGGAGCACTGCCAATTTCTGTTCCCTCCCCCCMCACACACACAGCAAACTGTAGACAACGACTTTTACACCACAAAACCTAAAAATAAAAAACAAAGTTCTCAAAATATGACTTGAGACACTTGCTCTGAAGTAGGAACAGAAGTTATCAGAAAAGGACAAGTGATCAGGGTATTAAATAACAGCATCATACTCCTTTTTTGGCATCTTGGCAACAATTTCAGAAATTATCCCRGTTGGATCCCTAGAAAAATTGCTGGCAACAACAGCCAGGTAGGTCAAGGCAATTGACTTCTTTTAAAACTYCTGTCTGAAAATGACTTTGGATATTATTTAACCATTCTAAAAACAGGGGAAATATTAAAATGAAGTAGAACATTTTAAAGATTAAATCTTCACAGACCCTCAGTGATTACTTTCTCTCCCCTCATTACCGGTTCTGTAGAAGACAAAATTACTTAATTTTACAAAACTGTCACCCCCCCCCAACTTCTTATTTTAAATAAAGGTGAAGAAAGTTAAGAGTGCATATGCATGCGCTTGTCTGAGAGAAACAGAGGACCTCTGGCCTGCCACTCAAACAACCTGCCTTTCTGCAGTCATCCTCAGCAATAAACAGGGCCCCGGAGGCACAGAACAGCCCTGCTCTCCTCGCAGGGTGAGTAAAGTCAGGATAGAAGACAATAATCCATCTTAAACCCCAGAGAAAATGTAAGGCATTTCTAAGGAATAGTCCAAACATCAATTTGCCTGAAGTGCTGGCGCGTTTCCTGTTCAAATACCACCGCACTCACCCATTGCAGGTGTTAAGCAACACRTTAGGCACTGGATCGAAACACAGCTCGGCAAAGCTAGCCCTTAGCACTRTCATACAAAATGGACCCGAAACTCAACAAAAGAGCTATTAAATAAGTTAACGCACTTCTTATTTGCTTCTTTGGCATAACTGTCACTAATTATTAATTGCAAATTATGAGCTACGATTCTGATTTTTGCAGCTCGAGCTCAAATATCGACTTGCCAGCAGCCTTATTAAATTCAGACAGGCTCCAGGCAGGCAGAAGAGTCGAGCCATATGGCCTGAACTGGGGATAAGGGCTCTGATACATGAGAGCTGCTAAAATGCATCCTGGATTGGCAATGAAATGCATGTGTTTTACTTTGAACGTGAGCACATCCTTAACTTTAAGCATATGCTCGAGCACTATGCCGAAGAGAGGCCTAAAATCCCATCCTGCAAACTCTTAGGCATGTTATGTTAAAGCCGCTTCATTGACATTGAGGGTTGGGTTTTTTTTTTTTTTCAACTTGAGTTAAACTATTCATGAGGATGTTTGCAGGACTGGGTCCTATTCAATTTTAGGCCAATAAAAGATTCGTAGTGCTGATATTGCCTTTAGAATATTTCCGTTGTAGACTGAACCCATTTCCATCAGATATAGACTACATTTTATGAGGAAAGTATTGCCCACTTTGATATGAAAAAAACCCTTTGGGCTGTATCATTCCCTGTAACAAAATAAACTAAGATAGAAGTTAGATGGAAACCTGGAATCAGTAATGCGACTGAGCTGTACCATAAAAGCTATTTACAGGCTTGAAATAATCAGATCAACGTGTAAGGCGAAAAGTTTTCCACTTAAAGGGACAGATTTCCAAACCAGCTCAACCCCACAGTCGGTGAGAGGTTCCCGAATGAGCTCAGCTCTCATTTCCATTTGAGGCACATTTCAGAAATGACCAGATTATTGTGCAGGCTCAGCCTCCCCACCCTTCCTATTGCTCATCATGGCAGCTGTCTGACGCCRAGTGCTTCTGAAGATCCAAAGGCATCCGAAATGGCAGTCTATGAGCATTTTCTCCTACAAAAACATACTCCCAACCCTCATGGAACAACATTGTCCTGCGCTGCAGGCAGCCAGCCACATTTGGCTGCATACAGTTAATGGGAAGGAATAGTGTTCCTACAGAAGGTTGCCATCATTAATGCAACCCTGCCTTTGTTTTTTTTTGCCTGTAACCCAAATCTGTGGACTATTCTGCCTGCATTTTGTAAGGCTGTAGCTGCAACTTCATTTGCTCCATCCAGTGAACAAAACAATCGACTCATAAATGGATTTAATGTTCCTCTGTACTTTTAAGACATCTGAGGTGGCCAACTCTTTCAAACTTTGGGTCCAGCTCTTGGCAGGGACAGCGTGGCCCAGCTCCAGCTGATGAACAGCAGCCGAGGAACTCTCTTTTTGGTTCCTGTTATTTGAAYGCGGACTTCTGATGCCAAAATATTTCTGAGAAGGCAGTTCAGAAATTGTTCCTGCGGCTTAAACTGTTTTGGTAGCTSCATTGGAAATGATAGAAGTATTTGCAGGATGGAGGGTTGATATAGTTGTTTATGGGGGCTCAGTCCCCCTCAAAAGTGAAGCATCTGAAGTAAGGGCCAAGGCCCATTGCTCTCAATGCAATACCTCAAAAGCTTACAACTACGTAATGCATATAGGATCACCAGATTTTTTTTTTTCAGGGAACACTCTGTTTTGTGAGAAGAGAGAACGCATAGCAAATAAGGCTCATAAGATGTATTACTTAAAAAAAAAAAAAGGTTTAGGATACGTTAATGTGATGTGTCATTTGCCACAAGGATTTATCATAACTCCACTGAAATCAGTGGGGACGCTGCCAATGACTTTAAGGGGGATAATGTTTCACCCTGAGTTCTCAGGTATTGATCTGATCAAGTTAAAGTTTCAACACGGCATTTTTCTGTTYGTGAAAAGAAAAAAAACCCAGCCCTTCCATTTTCATGAAGATATCTCAYCGAGACAATTTTCTAACTTCAAAGATTTTTCATTTTAATCTTTTTCAGAAGCTAATGGCTTCCTTTGATAGCATCTGAAAACTTCTGTGGAGCTTTGTCAAAGAAATCTCAGTGGTGGATTCTTAAAGGTATTTATTTAAAAATTTCCCCACAGTTTCTCATCCCTAGCTGTGCTTGCTCTAGACATAGACTCAAGCAACCAAAAAGAGAAAAAAGAGCTGATGAAAAATGCTTTTTCCCCAAGAAAATTTGCAGGAAATGAAAGCTCAAAGAAATAAAAAAGTGCAGAAAATTAAAACATTGGTGGTCTTCACTGAGAATCAAAAGTATTAAACTAAGCACTCAGCAAGTTACGTGTTAGTAGCTTGCCCTCTCTCAGCCAGCAAAGCCTGAGATATGGGTATAGGAATCATGAATGCAGGCTTGTGACAGCCTGGAGTGCATTCGTACTGTAGCATTTTGTGTATCGTCTTTGTCAAACACAAAAATGAGCTCTGGCATGACACCCACCTTTCCCCGCTCCATTCTTTTCTTGATATTTCTCAAAGTTCACCATTAGGGTAATAAAGTGGGGAGCCTACGTGAAACCTATAATAGTCCCAATAAAATTCACCACCGAATTATAAGACAGAAATTCCCGGGTTAGGACTTGAACTATGAAATGGACCAAGAGCCAGACTGTGCCGTATTGTTATTTTCACCGGAAGGAGGAGGAAGAGTCTCACAAGAGGTAAGGTGAACACAAATGGTCCTTCTTAAAAATAAATGAATTGACTGAATTATAGTTAARGCTACATTACCTCCTGGGGGGATTACTGTGGAGTCATGAAACATGGCACTGCATGACAGCAGAGATCAAAGTCAATCAGGAAATGTCCTTTTAGGACTGGAAATGTCAGTCTTTACCCTCCAAAACACACCATCAGCCATTCCCATTCAAATCTAACAACTAAGTTAGGAAATCACAAGAAAATATTTAAAGAAAACAATGGGATACATGTGCACTCAGCCTGTCCCCCTCAAAGTACAGCCTCCTCCTGTGTTAGTACATCTGCCCCATACACGTTACCACTGCTTGTAGTTTGCTGGGTATTTTCCAGCACATCTTGCTGAGTGCTTAGTGCTCCAGCTGGCTAAAAAACTACGGTTTCATTTAGTGAAAAAATACCACGGTTCTGAAATTTGCTTTTGTGGTGAGAAAAAAAGAGTCCTTTTGAAAGCACTCAATACAAAATGGGAGGTAGAGAGCCCCGAGCTGGCAGCAGCCTCCTAATTAATCAGCGTAAGTCTTTCGAATGCGGAAATCCTGGCAGGAGTCCCTGCTCTGCCCGGCTTATCCCTTGGGGCTTTAACCAGAATTTCAATCTTGGATCTGGAAATGGAAAAAAAATCTGAATTTTGTTTTTCTTCCGGTCAGGTAAACTCAGAATAACCAAGCCTTCAAAGTCTATTTTAAAAAAAATCACACACAATATAGTTTCCCCCTGAAAACACACAGAACAGTTTTCAGAATAGTGCTTTGGGGCAGACGTGAAAGCTTATCTAGCAAGATTGAGGGGGTAAAGAGAGAAAGAGAGAGAGACAGAAAGAGAGAGGGAGGGATGGCTTAAAAAGAAAGCATTTTCTGAGCAGGAAATCAAGGGTCCAGCCTAAGTGTGTATTCTGTTAGTCTCGTGTGTCCACACAGGACAAAGCACTTTTTGGAGAAGGCAGAGCCTTGAAACATCACATGCATGCACAACTTTAATTTTGCATTTAAAGGCTTTCCTGAAATAGGACATGGTTGTTTATACCAAACTCAATTATTTCAAATGTGAATTTTATTTTGGATTTACAAAAAGATATATTTTTCAAACCTGGCTTGAACATTTTCTGTTTCAAGATAAAACCACACTAAGGCATTCATTTATTTATACCCATATAACTGCTCTCTGGAACTCGGTTTAGCTTCTGCCCTTACTTTTAATAACTCTTTAGACAACATAAGAAGTTTCTCATTTCAACTGTGCCTCAGTTTAGAGTCACATTATTTCCTCTTGGCCACAAGACTGTTTTGTTTTTAATATATTGCTACTTTTCAATTGCCTTTCTGGGCCTTGGGCTTTGGCAAAATTCAGCTGTGATTAACAATATGCTGTTCATTTGTCCTCCACCCCTGGATATGTTGAGCTCAATTTTTTTGTCTCTACTCTTCAGTGTGGATTTTTTAGCAAGTAGGCTTAAATCCGGGATGTGCTGAATGACAGAACACTCTTACAAAACTAGGAAGTGGCTTATTTATTTTTCACCTTGAGGTATATTTCACCCTTTGAGGTTATTAGGTACAGTGACTATCGCATGTTCAGCTAGTATTAAGACAACGTAGTATTCAACAAACTCATAAGATTTTTCCAGGTCAAAATGAAATCATATTGGCCAGCTATGACAGCCTCCAACAGCTCTTTTGAAAATCCACAGTGATCATCATCCTTACCACCTCCCACAAAACAGATTTTAATCGGCCTTTACAAAAGCAGACCAGAATCGCCAGCCCTGTAATTACAAGGAGGAAAACCAAACGAATGATAAGGGATGCGTAAACCAGGAGAGCAGCGGCAGATCCGCGAGCAGAAGCGAGTTCCCGAGCCACCGCTCAGCAACCTGTCCCTTCGCCCAGGGAAGAGCAGTTTGGGGGCAGGTAGAGTCCATTTGCACCGAACACTACATCCCAGAGTCTCTTTTTGTAGAAAGGAGGCTTGGGGTCCCCCCTGTCAGCTGGGAGACTCGAACCCAGTTCTGTTTTCTCCTGACTCCACTTGGGTCTTCTTAGTAAGGGAAGTCATGCGCAGAAGCCCTCTTCTCTAACAGCCTCTTTGCTTCTTTTTGAGAAAGGCAGAAAAATCCCTCCTGACCCCTTGGTCTCAAGCTTAATAAGAACAGGGGAAATAGAGTCTGCCAAAACCAAAGCCAGGGCTTTGTTCAAGGCACAGGTTTCAGGGAAAAGAGCTCTGCCCCTGAACTTTCCCTGCTTCGCAGCGCAGTTCACATTTGACATGTTCTAGGGGAACGCTGCTGCTGCTCATTTTAGTCCTCAGCTGAGCAGAGCTCAGCTTTCAATAAACCTGCCTGACTTCATGTGACATCCAGTACAAACCTCTTTTTCCTCCTTTTTTTTCCCTCCCCTTTCTCCTTTGCCCATAAATCAAAGGAGAAAGGATCAAATGGACAAAACAACAAAGTGGTAAAGTGCTCACTTCAGGGTTGTAGCCAATCTAATTAATTTTTCATTTAGGTCTGATGTATTAGAGGCCAATCAATCAAGGATTATGTTTACAGAGTTGTAGAAAGAGAGGAGACCAAGTCCTCATTTGTTGTCTGGGCTGTCCAAATTAGTCAGCTAAACGATCCTGGGGGAGATCATAAAGGATATGAATAGGTTCTTGTAAGTACCTTTCTTTTAATTACAGACCAAATAGTCAACACTTCCCGCAGTCCTTGACTTCCTGCCTGAAGGGCAGAGCTGGCTTCCTGGAAGCCAGACGGATGACGGTGACTTCTGTGACCCAGCTGTGGGACTGTGAACAGTCACTTCATCTCTGATAGCATCAAAGCTTTCCCTCAGGCGGGGCTAGATATTCAGTAGGAGCATGCGTAGTTGGCTTTCAACAAGTCCCATTAGACTTATGGGCCCCAATTCTTTCTTGCTTCTTAGGGAGCACAACAAGGGGCGTATCTGCAACCAGACCTCAGTTTCAGGTCATTTAAACTACCAGATGAATACAAAGAGGTTTTAGGGAAATCGGAATCAAGCCAGATTGGGCATTATTTTCATAGGTCTTTTTTTCTAATTAAAAGCTCTTCTGGATCATAATTTCCCAGGTCGAGCCCACAACAGTAATGTCAGCACTTTGTTATCCCAGCTCCACAGCTTCACTTTAAATTACARCATCCACACAGGCCTTCTGGGTTCATTCCCAAATGCATCAGGGGAAGGTCCCTGAGCTGCAATGCTCTCCTGCTTTGCTTTCCAGGTTCTCCCTTGTGGCAAGCTGTGGGCTACCTATGGGAAGTCCAGAATCTGTGGTTCAAAAAACTTTTCTTTAGCCACATCATTTTTCCTCACTTKTGAGAGCCACTCATTTTGTCTTTTATAAGTAATCAGGCTGCACAGACAGCATATGGGTGTTACAATATTAATGGTCCTTAATAAAAACAAGCCAATGCAAAGGCAGTGACAACTAAGTAGATAGATGGCTTCAGATGACCTGATAAACACAAGAGAAAGACAAGAGGAAGAGCGAGAGTCATTTGGTTGTTCTGACATGACCTTTTCCTACAGACRCTTCACATGGCATGTTCCAGAGGACCTTTAGACCTGAGATAACCATCACTGAAAAGTCACTTTCCATGTTTAAAAGCCACACTCCCACTGAGATATGTTGCTGGAGTTGGGGCAATGCATAGTATACTCCAAGGTAGCTTCTCTGCAGACCTAGCTTCTCAGGCACCATCTCACAAAAGACACGACACAATAACTAGAGCTTTCTGCTGCGTTTGTGCTGGACAGAAAGAGTTCTGATAGCTACAAATATTTCAAACCCTTTAAATCATTATGACTTTCAAGTTTAGCAATCTACACCATAAAATCTCAAATTAGCTAAAAGCTGAGTA
Source organism: Apteryx rowi (assembly GCF_003343035.1). NCBI lineage: Eukaryota > Metazoa > Chordata > Aves > Apterygiformes > Apterygidae > Apteryx > Apteryx rowi. Next base: position 372,401 of record NW_020450915.1, on the reverse strand, counting down.
CATTAATACAACTGTGACCCAAAACTGCATTCCTTAAGCTTTCTCTTTATCAGCCACAGCAATATACTTGCTTGCTATGCAAAGTGTTTCAATTTCTGTAAGTTCATGCAGTGCTATCATTTTGTGTATGAGATATACTTGGTATCTCAGGGAACTGAGGGCAGAAGGAGCAGTAAATAACACAGCAATAGAGAGGGGACTTGGGTCTTTTTTTAATGATAATGAATTCTGATATTTGAGAACAGAGCTTGACAGTGCTCAGATTTGGCTTTATTACAAGCTCGTTAGCTAGCCACACTATCACACAGAAAACAAAGAGTGGTCGCCCCAAATACCATATCACAATGCCACCCAAAACACGTGCAGTTTTATTTCAGTATGGCACAGAAAACCATCCTGGAAGACATCTCTTTCCAGCCTCATCAGACTGGAGCCCCATGCCTGTTTGCAAGGCAGAGTTTAATTTGAATCAGTTCAAGCTGAGGCAGAGCAGCTTTCATATAGACAAACCCTGACTTCGGAGAGCCTAAAGCTCTCATAGAAAATGTCTGGATGCCTAATTGCGCTAAAGTACTGTGGAAAGTAAGAAAACTGGTGAAATTTTCCCATATGACCAGTTCTATTGGATAAAAATCAGCTTTGCCAGCAAGCTGACTCTGCTTGCTGTATGACAGGTGTTTGCATTCTTTGAAAATCTGGTCATAAGTGTTGTAAATATAATCACTGAAGTTGAGCTGCTTTGAAAACCCAGGGCCTACAGATGCACCAAAAGCATAAAACTCTGAAGACTGGAGCTGACAAAAACAGACTTAAAACAGAAAATCCATTTAAGAATATGATTTCCATACTCACGTACTACAGTCAGATGCTAGATGCTGGAAAAGGTTGGTGGGAAATAACCGGCTGCTCTTCCAGAAAAGAGGGTGTGTGAGGGATGGAGAAAAACAGGGAGAACTAAGCACTTATTCTGACAACAGTATTGAGTTCCCATCCTGCACAGTCCCATGTGCAAAGAWAAGAAATTGCTGCTCTTGAAGACATTGCTGGCAGCTCTTGCCAGGAAGTGCTGGATTTACTTTTTACCGGCACCTTAGCATTTTTGATCAATAGCTTCATGAATGGGAGGTAGTTAATATTCTGCCATCTACTTCTGCTTTTCTTAGTGCTTTATTTTAATCAATTATCTTTTGCTTAAAAAAAAAAAGGTAAAATAAGTGCTTGAGGATTAAAGTAAATTTCTCACCCCAACAAGCTGGATTTATGTCTCTTCAAAAGCAGCTTCCTTTAAGGAACGTGAGCACTGGATTAAAGCTTTATTCTAGACTTGTAATTAAAAGGCTAAATCCCATATACAGTGTTATGGCTCTAGCATGACTGGAGGAGGATTGCTCAGCAGAGCCCACAGGGATTTCTATTATGGCTTTGGAGACTGATAACCACCCATCTTGTCACCAATCCTATTAAAGCAGACACCAGCCTGCACAGCGTTATGGCAGGGCTGCTCAATTGGCATTACTTCAAGCAGCCGTCCCCTTTTGCAGACGATCTGCGGATCGGCTTTTTACCTCGCAGACAAATGCTAGTGTTCTCAGTGTGGATACAACTGTGTGAACCTGAAAGACATCCCCATCTGCTGCAGCGAAGTTATACTTGTCCATGGATCAGGGTCATCACATATATTTAGCAGAGGGGAACAATACCACAGCACATTAGGGCCAGTAGACYGAGGTATAATTATCTGGCTCCATATTTCCCAGGGTGACCTGTCAGTGCTGAGCAAGGCTTGTCCTGAAAGTTCAGAGCTACCAGCTTCCACAGTGTTTTAGCTCAACGCTCAAGTTTCTCAAATCGTGGGTCACAATCCCACAAGCAGGAGAGGGCTCAAAGGAATTACAAGGTATTGTGTGTACCAGAGGCTCGCCCATTTCTATTTTGTAATATTCACATTAAAGCACTACAAGGGTTAAGTACACATTGTGTACCTGGATGTTGATAACAGTCCACCAGCAATCGCTCTCTTATATCCCACAAAGATCAGCTTTGGGGCACAAAAACAACACGGCCCCAAAGGCAGGGACAATTTCCACACAAACACAATAAGTATCATTACTCATACCAGTGCTAGAAAGAAGCACAGACAACTTACCCGTTGGTCACYGATCCATCGCTGATGGATTGTAAGGGTTTGGGCATATCTGGTGAGGAAATAACATTCCCCTTCCAGACCACAATTTTTGTTCATATGCCTCTAATTGCTCTTAGCTTTGTTCCTTCCTTTCCTGCCCTTCCTTGCCATTCCTAACTCCCTCCCCCAGAAAAAGTCAACCCCACGCAATGAGCCAGGAACCTTTCCAAATACGCATCTGTCTTCTTTCTGAACACTTTTGGGGGGGAATTTTTTTGCTTCAGAGAGGAGAGAAAGATTCTTTACTGCATTTTTACCTAACRTGGAAAGGTACCTTCTGTATCAAAGAAAAAAAAATCAAAGAAACAGCAAAGCTGACAGTCAAAGTGTTGCAAGCTCAGGGTAAGCCTTGTCTGCTGCACCCCAGCACCGTCCCTTGGGGAGCAACAAGCCATTTTTGCTCTTCCCTTCTGAGTGGACTCAGGCTCCAACCCTCCCTACCTCATCCAACTGCAATAATTACCACTATTCACATCTGCCTCCCTGGGCTAATTGTCAGTAAAGGCCAGCTGACTTCCCCCCCAAGGAACGAAGAGCTTGGATGAGAAAATACCTGTAGCCACAAAAACAAACAAAAAAAMCAACAACACAGAAATGAAAGACAAAGAGGAGAAAAGAATAAGATAAACTCCCTCCATTACACATTCCTGGCTGCAAGCCCCACCCTCAGCGTACACAGATTTCCTAAGCAGCAATGGCAGAACTAAYATTGAGGCTGAGAGGAGTCAGCTATACAAGTCCTGCAGATTTTTAAAACTCGGTCCAAAGTGCCATCATTAGCTTTGGACCCTCCGATGAACAGAGGCAGGTGTTTGCTCAGAGAGGTATCTTTTACTCCTGGTCCATGTCAGTAAGGCCTTCTTTGCAAACATGAGGCCCAGGAACTTATTTTTCTTGAAAACAAACAAACGTAACAGACTCATTTTTGAAAAATCTGAATTTTTCACACTGGACACATCAATACATCAAGCAGGCCATGTGTGTCTGGTAGGACTGTTGATTGACATTTCTGACAGAGCATTTCACACAGCTGCCCAGACTTGGCATGTCAGTGCTCTTTATTTATGATTTTAAGAAAAAACCTGCAAAACTTTTTCTTATAATGGCATCTGACACCATGCAAAGCTAAATTATTTCTGCTCACATTTGCTTACCACTCTTTCATCATGACCATTCATTTCATATGAAATGAGAACAGGAAGGAAAAAATGCCAAAGAGATGAAAGAAAGAAGGAATACCACTCTGCAGTATGATAACCCACTTCAATATTCAATATAGAAAAGAAATTGCTACCTTCCCAGAGCAGATGTTCCTTACAGCTCATAAGCACCCATCAAATGCCAAGTCCCTGGTCATACAAACACTTGCTTACAGCTTTGATCTCTAACATTACCCATGTGAGTAATTTCAGTTACTTATAATATAACCAATAAAGAGGCACTTGCTGTTTGTATTAGGACAGAGCATATAGATTGCTCCCACATAGGGAGAGGGGCTCTGTTGTACTAAGGTACACACAGGGCACCTGCATGCACATGGAAAGATGGACCTGCCTCAAAGAGCTTTGAGCTACACGTTTTTCACTTCCGTTCCCATACCAAAATGAACTTCACCTCATATATCACAGGCTCACCCACCCTCAACAAGTGCAGAGGACCTTTTGAAGAGCTTTACAAAACACCTTCAGGCCCCTGGGTAGGATGTGCCAAGGTACCTGGTTCATATATATCCTACTGTTTCACCTGGCTGTGGTTCTGTATTACTAAAGCATATTTGAAAACAAATCCTGATTTTAATTAAACTAGATCTCACATAACATATCCAGGTGCCAGCCACTGTATATATATACTCCATGAGTGAATGAATACTTGTTTGATAAGGTAACAAAATAGCTTAATTTTTACAAGTGCTCAGCAGTACTGSCATCTCCGAGGGATGCTCAAAGGACTGAGCATGCAGCAACTCTTCATATCTGACCTGTGTCTAAATGAGAGCCAAGTTCCTATAAAGTCAGTCACAGTCAGGACCACCRCATTTTTCTGAAATTCTGACCCTGACTATATGAAGAAAGTTAAACTCCATTAGTTTGGACACATGCATTTCATACTCTTTAGTTTTATACATTTTTTCAATAGCAGAAGAAGCATCTCCTATTACTAATGCAGTTTTCAAAGGCAGACTTTGAGAGTGTCAATTTGGACAAAGGAAGCACATTTCAAGCAGTTCACCATATGCAACCTGTCAGCAGAAGTGACGGATTAACCAGAACATGCATTTCTTTGACAGCATAGCTTGAAGGGCTTGGTGAGCCCAAGTTCCTTTCCCCTCAATCATGTTGGCCTACATGAGAGATTTCTTTTTTCCCCTCATCCACATTTAAATTCATYCCATTGACAACGTGCCTTGCAAACTCCACGGCAGCTCCTGCATACCCAATGAATTGCTGTCARCCTCCTAATCTGAAATCCATCCATTCCCAATGACCAAACCGATTGTGCCACCCAGCTGAACGAAGCAGATAACTCATCTGGGTTTGGTAGCTTCAGTGTGCTAGTTTTCTGTCTGATGCCTTAAAGGATATGGTGGAAGGTCTGTCACTGTAAGATTATACCTCTATCCATGTCTCATGTTGGAAAGCTTTCCTGCTGCTGGACAGCAAGAAAGTTTCAGACATAATTAACCATCTGAGGCCATCCATTATTTTAATGAGTCTACTGAAGAGCACTCTTCCCTGATAAAAGGCATATGGAAGATAGAAGCCCGCATTATTTCCAAAACAGAAGCAAATTGCAAAAGGGAGGTGGGGTGGGGGTGGGGGGCAAATTCTTGCACAAAAAAAGAGAGAGAAGATGTAGACTGTCTCTGATGTCATGTTTTAATCCTGCAAAGACAGAGGAGATGGTAATGTTGCCATTTTCTCAGCCATGACAGATGGTGGAAAGACCTCTCACTGCGTTGTTAAAGGTGGCATAGTTATCTGAAGCTACAGGCTTTGACAATCTCCATCCATTAGCAAAAGTTGTCTTCAGAGGAAAGGAAGTTAGAACAAGAAGCACATGGACTGTCAGCAGCAAAATTAATTGCCCTTAGTAAAACTGACTTGCTTCTCTTCCTTCTTGCTCTGTATCAAAGACACATGTCAAGCTTTCCTCTCAGAAAGCACTCTTGCAGGGAGATGAGGGAACTGCTTTTAGCTAGGCCAGCACGAGCAGCTGGTCTTTAGGGAGAAGGGCCCTAAACCACAGCCAGTTGCTACCGCGTTGAGCCTGTGCAGCGTAGCAGATGCAATGCAGGGGACAGCAAGACTCCTTGCCACTCCTGGCTGCCTAGCAGGGCTCCTGCAGAGTGACTGCCACCCAAAACATGGGGAAAGCAGCCTGCAGGTCGCCTGAGCAATAGCTAGTAACTTTTGACTAAACATCTGCCAAAAAATAATGAGAAGGATAGCTGTGACTGCACGACTTTAGATMCCCTAAACAGAACAGGAGGCCATAAGGAAGGCTGTGCAAAACATCCTTGGAAAGATACAGAAAGGAGGGAGTTGAAGGAAGAAAAATAACCTCTGAAGCAAACACAGCAGCACTAACAGACTCAAAAAGTTGGAAGGACTACAAAAGATGATGAGCACAAAAGACCCAGGAATCTGTGAACATGCAGAATTTAAAAGAGCCAGCTTCACATGGACCCCTGAAGTTCACCACATCCAGCTTCCCAAGACTCCTGGACACCTGGCCAGCTGATTAGTGAGATTACAGAGCTATGCAAAACTAAGCAACAACACATATGAGCAGAGTAAAGCTAGGCTGTTAGCAACCAAAATAAAGATGGGCCATTCTCCCACAARGCCAATATTGATAGAGCCCATTTGACAGGTATCTAAGTAGGCAGAAAGCTCCTTCAGTGCCTCTGACCTCAAGAAGGGTCTCCGTCAACCTAGGCCAGGAAGCCTCAAAACATGCTATGGCTGCACCCTAAACAAAGCAGCTGGGAGGGAGTCTGGGGTTAAGGGCGGAAAAAAGCTCTGAGGTGGGTTGCAGCTGCAAAGAAAGAAATTAATAAGCCAAAATGCCTGGTTTGTATGCAGCAGATCTGGAGGGGTACTGAACCCAAGGGAGTCCAGTCCAGTCCTGCCAGCATGACCAGGGCAATCGTGCTGGACTGATTAACAGCTGAAAGGTTAGCTGAGCAAGAGTAGTTCTTACTGGAAGCACAAAAAGAACATGTTACAGAGGTCATAAAAGCACCAAACCTATTATCTCCATATGTAATAAACATTGTCCAAAGCAAAGAGATTACAATGCCTAAGAAGAGTGGAAAATCCTGATGTGCCAAGTTATTTTCAGCTAATCTGCATTAATACACTAAACCAGCACATTAGCACATAGGATTAAAGTGGAACCCCAAAGCCAGGCAGTTGGAAATGTTTTGCTTTGAGAGCAAAGATGATGATATTCAGCATTACAAGAGCAAATACGACACAGCCTACCGAGGCAGCGCTCTGCACTCCTATGTTTCAGACAACAAATTGTCTAAAATGGGTTGGTGACTCTTCTCAGCTGCATATTGAGCAAAGCAGGATAAACACAGAAAATAATGATTTTAACCATTTAGACAGAAATGCTTGTAAATAAACTCCTGTATAGTTCCAACTGCTCTTGTTTGCTCCAAAAGCAAACACTGTCAACTTGTCTTGCTCTAGGCCCTGCTCCTAGCCCTTCTCCATTTTTCTGCTAAGCCCCTTTCCCCTAATCTTCCACGTGGCATACATGCAAGTAGCTGCCAGGCTCTTCTCTCCGTTCCAGATAATGTGGACATAGATTGCCCCAGGACCTGTTTTCTGTGCCAAGAGCCTGGTTCCTGCTTCCTCTCCTCCCCTGTYGATGGTAGCACATGCCAAAAAGCACCCGGCTGGCAGGCTGGGAAGCAGATCTCATTATTCAAGATGTTTTAATTTGGGGGAGGGTTGAGGGATGACCCTAAAACAATTAATTAAAATGTTCCCAGACCACCAGGGCATCACATGGGTGTTCAAGGAGACCGAGGTCCTAGTTCAAAGCTGTCTCATGCCTAGAGGAAGGGAGGGTTTTCACTGAATAAATGAAAAATGTGCCATGTAGAACAGTTTTCATTGTCAAAATCTGATGAATGATACATCATTTCTAGCAGTAACCTCCATCAAGAAGGTGCTGAGAGTGCAAGTTAATGGCCAAGAAGCCTTGAGGTTATGGGCTGGAGATCCAACCTCCTCTCCYCTGCCCTGAAAAGAAAATGCCACGTGAAATCTAGGCGCTGTAAAGAAATAAAGTACTAAAATATTTGCTATGCAAACAAGGTAAACAGAGTATATCACAGTCTGCTGTGAATGCTCTGGCTGCAGGAAGCTAAAAGAATCTGTGTAATTCATTCACGGTTTCACCATTTTAGTGTGTTACTTTGATTTCATTCCTATTAGACATTAAGACAACTTTACAAAATCAGTATTTGTTCATCCATCTTCCCTAAGTATATGAAGAACTGAAATTATTCCTGCCATAAACATAGGAAAGCAAGCCTGTCAGAGATGGTTTTGCATTCAGACCCTACAGATTGCAGCCTGAGCAGCTTGCGAACCAGCTCTGGGCTTTATAATCACTCTCTGGACTCATCTGTTCCCGCTTAGAGTTTGTACTTTGGGGATGTATAGATCCCATGCTGCTCCTTTGGACTCACCTGCTTCTATATAAGCTTACAATATTTATTTTTTATGTTGCCTCAAGGGGATGCACATGATGTCAAGAAGTCTGCTGTCTGATGGTTATTCGATAGGCACAGAAGAACTTAGGTCAATAGACAATATATTATTTCATTCAGTACGGTATACAAAGGAAATACCATTTATTCTATGCTTTACATTAAGCAGATGTTCCTTTTAATTAACCAAGATACACAGCCTGGCCATAGATCCTATTCCACATGTGACAATAAATAACTGGTGAAACTAGAAGTTGGAGGAGAGTTCTGATAAGATGAAGATGACTTCAATGCTTCTGAATCATATCCTGTGTAAAATCAGGAAGTGAGGACATGTGCAAAGCTGGAATATAAAATCCACTAGGTCTTCATTCCCAGTCACYCAGGGAGTTTTCATTACAGGGGAAGTGCTATCTACTGAGCTGCTTTGGGTTTTTTCGTTTTTCTTTTCTTTTTTTTTCTTTCTTTTTTTTTTTCCTGTGACTGTGTCAGACTTTTCTTCCTAAATAGGGGTGGACCAGGTCACTAATTTCATGGTGTCTTCAGGAAACAAACGAGCCAGCCAACAGTATTGTTTCTTCGATAGGTAGCTTAAAAAAAAAAAATCACCTTAACTGCCCCAGGTGTGGATCCCCCTGCTCCTCTCCCTCACAGAAGAGTTGCACTGCTGCCTGCCTGAAATCCTTAGCAGTTTGCCCTGATTCCTGAGCCCTGGCTCTACGGCTAAGTGCCATGGGGTYACTCACCGTCTTGCTCACCATTAGCATCCAGTGTAGCAGACCGGCCACTGCAAATGAGTTGGAGCAACCCTGACTAGGTACCTCCCTCACAACACCTTAAACACTTTAAATTCAGACAAGCATTTGTTACTAAATATTAAGAAGAACCTAGAACGTAGGCTGCTACAGCCTAGACAAACATATAGCAATCCTGACAAAACTTAAATTCAAAAAAAACAAAAAAAACCCTCCCCAAGCCCCCCAAATAACACAGGTCTTTCCTCTCCTTGCCCCCAAATGCCAGGATGACTGAAAGGAAAAGTTCCCAAGGCTAGTTAGCTTTTCAGGATGTTACTTCCACGGTTCCTTGGGACTAACTGTCCAGCTGAGATTTTACCAAAGTCTGCATGTATACACCAAGTTCTGGGAAACACCAAAATCCTGTTCCCCTGCAAGTGGAAATTAGTGCAGGGCAGGGTTTTTGAAGCTATTTTTCTTACTCTCTACTGAAATTAATGAGTTTGTCTACAGAGAGATGAAAGAAATGGGAACAAGGAGATCTCTGAATATGGCCTTTGTGGCATTCTGCCTAATGATTCACCTGTCTATTAGTTACCTAATTTCACAGTTCATAAACTTTAAAGGTTGCAGTTATGAACAGGTCCAGTAGTCGTGGGATAAGAAAGTACTTGTTTTCCATAAAGAACAGGAAAATAGATTTATGTGATGCTGCTCCCAGCCAGGATTAGTTGAGAAACGTATGCACGTGTGAGAAGAGCCCAAACTCTTTTAAACGAGTCCACCAGCCCCAACGCTTTGCCATCGAAGAAAGGAGAGATGCCCACATGCATCAGCTCACTCACTAGGAGACCTGTCTGACGTGCCTGTTTTCATACGCTTTCGTAGTAAAGCTGTCTTTTCTTASAGATAACGGCCAATAGCTGCAGTCTGAGCACCAGACCCAATGGAAAGCTGCATATTTATGTCACCACTCCCACCACTGTGGAAGTTTTTCCTTCACTGAGAAAGGACAAAGTCAGTCTCCTTGCTGTTTACATATCTAGTTACAGGATTTGTGCTGCACATTTAAAAGCTATATTGCAAAAGCAATATAACTGGAAAAATGAAATCCTAACATTAGTAGACTGTAATCCAGTGTCATGGATCAGGGGCCTATGGCACTAGGCTTTCTATAACCAGCGAACATAAAAAAAGCCAGAGTAGGAACTCATCAGTGCACTATCCCTATTTCTCAGGAGAATTCCTGCTTTTCTGTAATCAGTAGCTCCATACAAGTGATGACTTAAATAAGAAGAGTTARAAGAAATTTTATTCCAGAAATGCTTTTTAAACCCTGGTAACAATTCGTCATTAATTTCCCTGGGCACATGAATAAAATTGCTTTGAAATTGCGCGAATCAGCTGGCAAATGTCAATGGCACAGTAATGGATACATCCTGGAATTTGCCCTACAGGCAGAAATTCATTTGCCRCCACCCCTCAAGCAAAAGCTTGAGTAAGCAGATGGTTTCGTAAGGYAAAGGTCAACATCTGTGTTCTGCTTTGGGATAAATGGAAAAAAATGAATGCCCGGATATCCCCAGCTTCTAGACATTTTAAGTATATTCTTACCTTCAGTCCCACCTCATATGGGCTGCCATGACTAGGGTTTGCTGAGTATCACGTGATAAGGAAATAGTGTTTCACAGATCATTGGTCTTTTATATAACAACAATTCTTTGAGTTATCGCAGTGGCATTTTAGACACCCCACCACAACTTGGAATGAAGTGAGCAAGAAGATCTGTTCTTTCTTTCTTTATTAATGAATGATGAGCATGCTTTGCTGACTAAAGCTACAAAAAGGAATAATTGTCATGTAGAGGCTTAGTCTAAGTGGAAGCTTTGAAACAAGGAGCCTGTTTTTCAAAAAGAATTGATGATTAAGTATGACAGACGAGACCCATTTTTCTAAATTGAAAATATTAAGTTGGACTCATAAAGCAATGGCCTGATTCTCAAAGATGTTGGAAATCTGATGGAAGCTGTATTTCCAGAAGAACTCACAGTCCACCAACAGCTGCTGAGTGCTAATCATCTTTGTAGATGAGCTAAGTCATTTAGCACTGCTGTGGAAACCAAATCTTTTCAAAGTTGAGCCCTCAAAGATTAAAGGAGATACAACATTTCAATAATGTCSCAGGCGGTTTCCTGAAAACACATGCAGAAATACCAGAATGGAGGCCACTTCCAAGAAGAAAATAAACTACTGTGTATGAATGCAAATTGACAAGTGTCATTATTCTTTTCTTGACCAGTCCTTGATATCTCTCAATTGTCCTACTTTTTTTTAAAGGATGTTGCCATAGTGATATTACAGAACCTGCAAAACTGTCCCAGCTATTCATCATGGAGATTAAAATATATTATGAAATGGATTTTAATATATTATAAATTATACATACTGCAATACCAAATTCTATTATAAAATAGGCTTTAAATAACATATTGTGGAGCTAGAGTAGCTGTCCTGCAGTTCAGGTAGAAGATTGCTTTGTATTATAAAGTCTGATTTTCAGTCTCACTAATGGCCCTGAGAAAGAGTCATCCACTGTGAAATTTTATCTACATTGTTTTATTCATTGCCAGGATCTTTCTGAGCAGCAGGGGCTGGAGGGAAACACTGGGTTAGATTCAGTGCTGCTACCTGGGCACCCAGAGTCACTTGAAATGCAGTAGCATATCTGAGACTTCCATGTGGGGCCAGCAGACGTGACACAGGGCCTTTGGGAGAACACTTTGCTGTTCTGGACAGCAGCCAGAGGCCAGGGGTGATGCTCCAGGACATTTCTGATGGCACTAGATGCCTATTTTAAGTAACTGAGTTGAGCCAGAGAAATGTTTTTCTACTTTACTGCAGGAAAGGTGAGGGTAGAAAGAAAACAATCAGACTTGCTTCTAAAAAGGCTCTTGCCTTAGCATTTATTTTCCCCATGTTTAAGGGGACAATGGGAAGCTATATAGGGAAAGAGCCCTGAAATTTTCCAGTGAATTCTTCGTTCCAGTTTCAGTTTCCAGGCTGGAGAGCACCTCTTTGGAGCCAAAGCATGACAAGGAATATTTCTTCACTTCCATGTCCCAAACCGTAAACGACCCAATCCTAAAGTGCTGGGAGACCTTGCTAGGCACTAAAGGCAGGACCTTACTGTGCCGCTTTGCGGATAGATAGTATTACACTCCAATGTCACAGTTTGCTGGGGCCAAGGCTTATCTTTCCTGGGAGAAAATGTACTRACATAACCTTTATTCCTTTGCTGCTGAAGGCTCAAACAAACAGTGGGGAAAGCAAAAAGGTAGAGTGGCAAAAAAAAAAACCTATCGAACCCCCCCCTGACTAACACAGGGCTGCTGACACTGATGCAGAAATACTTCCAGCAATCAAGCTACCACCTTACATCTGCCTGCACTGCCGTGTCTGATTTTGAGAGAAAGCTCGTTTTGGTGATGCATTGCTAACAGGACCAAAACAGGCCCACACTAAACCATGGATAGACACCAACACAACCCTTAGAGGAGAACAAAGCAGACTCCWATAAGCATCACCTGATAGGAAACCAGCAGTTTGTCATAATTTTCAGCATTTGGACCACTAACCAGCTCAGAATACTACGAGCCAGAGGTCTTCACCAAAAGTCTATAATCAATAAATTGTTGTGTTGTCTTTCTTCTGTTCTCAGAGACTTCTGTAAGCTTTTGTCACTTGAAAAGGTTCCCTAACTAGATTTCAGCACAATCACCATCAACTACAAGGTCTTAGCTCGTACATTGATCACAAACAGCTCACTGGAAATAACTGCTGTTGAGGTGCATACGCTGCAAAGCACAAAGTACACATTGGTGTTTCATGGTTGCTTTACTGACACAGACTGCAAACTGTGCAGGAGGCAACTCCTGCTCCCTGCTAGAGCAGCACCCAGCTCCTTGTGTGGTTGCTGAGCCAGTTCCTGCACGCTACCACAGAAGAAGTAATCCAACCATTTAATCATTATTTTTAACAACAAATAGTTTCCTTTGTAGATTACTAACTTTGAAGTGCCTAACCAATTTCCTACCCACTTTAAATGAATTTTTTGAGCTTGAAATTCACTGCTGGCAAGAATTTGRGTTGTTGAAGTACAAATACTTGCATGTCTTATCTGTTCAGTGCCAGTTACAAGGTGTTCCCATTAACAGGCAACTCTCTTGGGTGCTCCTCGGTGGCTGGATGGCTAGTGCCCAGCCTGACACACGCTCAGGTACTTTATACTGTAGGATTTATGTTGTTCTCCGATCTGCTGCATCAAACACAGTTTTCCTGACTGCTCTTAAAGATTATAGTTTCGAAGCCAGYGAGTGCTAAAGGGAAGAACACTAAATAGACTATGTTTTTTAGCAAGCAAGTCACAATTATTATTACTAGAGCTATCTTACACATCAGGGTCTGTGGGTTTCACTAAAGCTAAGTAGAGCATTTTTTTCCCACAGAAATTCAGTGTCTTACATATAGGGGATTCTCACGATGCTAGAGTTACACCAGAGCTCTGCACAAATCTCTGTGGCATTACTCTTTTTCCAAGCAGCAGACAAGTTGTTTCCCAACTTGCTAATTGAGCAACATATTTCATTAACCTGGCTTTTAGTCAGGCCAATTCAAAAGGTCAAAACCAGTAGCCTAAAATGCTTTTTTCATTTTAACAATGAGGTTAAGCTGCAGATGAGCATCAGGCACTGCTGAGACCTGAAAAATAGACATTATACTCATAGGTCCCTCAGGCATGGTAAACTCTGCATGTGTCTTGCGGCTGCCAAGCACAAGTATTTAGCATGRAGTCCTCTCCTTGCTGCTGCACATTCACTACTTTAGATATAACCTTTACCATCCTTGTCTTTATTTGTAATCACACACCATGTGCATATGACACATGAGAGCCCTGACATTATCTGAGTTCCTCTTAAGTCTCATCAGGGATACAAACCTCTACGTATGTGACGTGTAATCTGCAGGTTGCTGTATTAGAAACCCATCGTAAATAAACTGAGCATTAGGTTTTTATGATCTTACAACATCCAAGCGTTCAGACGGGCAACAATTTCACATCCAGAAAATCACATATACAGAGTCAGAGTCAATGAACCGACTTTGCTTCCCTGCCCTGCCTTACCATAAAGTCTTCCTTCCAGTCTCCCAGTTCCTATGAACTGATATTATTGTCTGATGTTTGCGAGTTACCAAAAGCTGTGGAGCTCGACAGGTTATTGCAAGTAACAATATTCAAGAGGAAAAGTGCTTACGTTGTACCATATGCAGATGCGTGTTCCCTGAAAGAAGTGCCTTTGTACGTCTCTTCCCACACACAGTGCTGTCTTTGCCCCAACGCAGCAAAATACCTAGAAATGTAACTAGCTTCAATTAGACTGATAGGGCTATTTAAATTCTTAAAGACAGACACTCAGAGAAGCTCCTATAATACACACCTATCTTTATCTCACTCTCAGAAACTTTTCAGAGCCTTATTTAATGAACAGATAATGCTTCTCATCATTCACAAACAAGAATCCTGCTGCACTTCTGCGTGAGAATAGGAGGGAGTTCTGCAACATGCTAGACAAAAGAAAACCATTCTGCTCAACACAAAGGCACTCCAATTGCTCTCTAAACAAAACATGCCAAATGCCCCAATTTCCAAACCTTTTTATATAAGCCAGAGCTCATAGGCCTAGAACAGAACCAAATCATTTTAATTGTTAAGTACATTTACTAAAGAGAGACTTAATCCAAATGTTCCTTGTGATTTGGGCCTGCCACATTGCTTTCCTCACTTTCCACAATAAAAATGGGGTATTTGTTGGAAATGGAGGACAAAGGAGAGAGGCAGCTTTTTTGAGCACTGAAGGTGTTTGTGACGTAAAGAACACCTTCTTTTCCCAAAAGGTTTTCTTCCAGACTTCTGATAGTGTTTCTCAATTATTACAAGTCTCTGTTTCACACCTTCATTAACACTTCAGCTCCTGAAGTCACATGATGYTTTGTGAAACTCTCATTTCAAAAAGATGATGATGATTCTCTTTAGTTTCAGTGCAAAATTTCTAAATGGTGGCCTACCAATACAGGGGAGAAAAAAAGGCCCTCCAAGTCACTATGTTTAAATTGCTAAGCTTTCTTGGATTTCTGGAGTACTCTAACTCATGAGTTTTGAACGACTGGATCTGGTAATTCTGGAACCAGTCCTTTAATGATCCAGGTTTTTTCCACAGGCTTTTGTCCTACTGATACGATCTTTGTCTGTTGTAGCCACCTTTTTCAGTACACAGAAATGAATAAAAACAGCTGTGGAAACACCCCAACTGACCCAATTACAAACTGCATTCAAGCCATTATTGAGTGCCGCAACAGAGTATGAAACGTTATATTCAGAGAGGACCTCAGAGATTGCCTGGTGGGATCAGACTAGTGTCCGTTGAGCATTCAATCTCAAGCTCAATCTACTTCTGGGTAGGAAAGAAAAAACAGATTACAGTTCAACCTACTATGCTCTATCGTTTTTGACTCTCTGTGCTACCTTCAACAGCATTACTGAGATTATCTACCTGGAAGGAGGTTCGACTCAAAGCAATAAAAATTGTCACCTCTGGTTGATGCCCAATTTCAAAAGACAGTTCCTAATTCATAWAGGATATTGGCCAAACTACTTCCCATTTAAACTCTTTCTCAGTCCTTTTGTATGTATCAAATTCAGCTGGCATGCTAACTTCYGAATGTTTCAGAAGCTGAAAATACTGTTTGTTAGTCCATCAGAATGCACAGCTTGTAGGCCTATTAAATTTCTTTTTTTTTTTTTTTTTGGCCTGGGTATGTGACCACACTGAAGGACCGTGACACAGAAGGACACTCTCAGCAAATTCTCTGACAACTGTGAAGTGCTGAAACGTGATGATTCATTGGCAACGCAGCGTCCTCAAAAATGAACAGTGACCCAAAGTGCCCAAATCTGGGGGTGCCACTTTGAGGCTCCATACCCACGGTAAAGCTCAGGCTGCTCTCTGGTGTGCTGAGTCAGACACCCCAAAATCATAGGTTAAAACCGCAAATCCAGGTTTACTCCTTTTACCAGCACTATCCAATGCAGGAATAAATCAACACAGAATTTTCCATGGTTCTCTCTAGTCACAGTAAAAACCACGTTTACGTTGAACCAGAAGCCTTCCCTGAGCATCAGGAAAAATAAAGCCAAAGATGAATCAGCGTTTTTGATTACCAAACTTCTCAGACACAAAAGAAATAAAACACACACTTGAATCCACATATATCAGATAAACCCTCAGTAGGAAGCACTGCCTGAAACAAGAGCTGCTTGACTTTTCATCTTGATCACCATTTCACACACACTAAGTAAACCCACACTTGCCTACTGATATTTAAGTGCCACTTAAATTGCAAACCAACTCTAGTCAAGCATGTACTTTGAAAAGCCCAAGAAATTTTGCCAAGATAGATAAGTGTTGAAACCAGCAGTAATTTATGGAGAAGTAAGGATGACAAGTGTTGCAAGAGAATGTCTTGATCATATGTTTCAACACTTTGAGGCATATGGGACTGGAGCCATGTATTTTTCATGGCAAACAGAGAAAGCAAGGAGAAAGAAAAAAATATACATATATATATATAAAATCAAAATGTACTGCTTGGCTTATGGTTGCAATCTCATCCTACTACAGCGAAAGGGAACAGCTCTGCTGTGCCTAGGCAGGACCCTCGCACTGTCCCAGGTAGTCACTCAGCAGCAGCACAGGACAGCAGAAAGCAGMCCGATCCACTACAGCGCATCTGAGCGCAGGGTCAGCCGCAGGCACCGCCTTTGAAAGTAGTCTGATTATGTACAAACACGAGAAGAAATTATCCTATGAACCTATGAATTAACCTGTGATCCTATGACAAGTCTAATAGCTCTTGCAGTCAGCAGTGTGTTCAGCTTGCTTTGGATGAACAAACATCTGGCTTCTACTCAAACGCACCTATCACTGTAACTGGCCACAACTTAGCCAAAAATAGACAYCAAGTAATAGTTTGGCACTACTTACTGTGAAAAATATCCAGAATGATTGTAAGTAACATTTATGCTCACCTTAAGGCCTTTTCACCTTGCTAAAGAGAGATGAAAAGGCAGGCATGTAAATGAGAATTAGACATTATCTCAAAAATATTTTTTAAATGAAAATTTCACTAATATAGTTGGGCTCACCAAGAGTGGGGAAAGAAAGGGAAAAAATAATATAGAATACCTATTTTCCTTAGCCTTGTTCCTAGAAATGGTTGGATAATTTTTTTCTCTAACTTTTCAAAAGACTCGGCCGAGAGCAAGACTTTCAGCAAAGAGCAAAGACTGAAAATTGCAGCACAACAGGAAAGATCTAAATACCTACCCCCAGGTAGAAGTCTCCAGCACCTCCAAACATGGCTATAACTGATGTCTCATAGCTCTGCCAAATTTATAGCAGCAATGGTGTATCCATCTTCCCAAAGTTCCCAGTACCTGGCAAGCTTTCTGGATGCTGCATTTCCTTTTCTGCACCTCCTCAGGTTCGGCCGGTGATGATCCACCACAAGCACGACCCTGACAAGCTCCTGAGCCCTTTGTGAGTGTTGCAAMAGCAGAGAGCTCAGGGAAATTGAGCCCACAGCTCTAAACTGCACAAAACAGCGTCTTTTGACACTTATGAATCCTGCTGCTATTTCTGCTTGCTCCGAGGCCAGCTTGCCACCAGGCAAGTGGCATACCATGTCTCACTCGACTGACCAGACTGAAGTAGCAGCACACACTTGACAACCTCACCAGGAAGAACTTTGTGTATTTGTTACAGGAGATGAAGCATATGGTGCAGTGACTGGCTTCATCGAGCMCCAGAAACAAGAGCTAGCATGAGCAAAAACACAACTTGCTCTTTGCTTTGTTATTTTGAAACCTYTAAACTGCATTACTATGGAAATGAGGCTGGCATCTCTGCAAGACGGAAAAATTCCAGGAAATTGCGAGTTGTTGGGGGATTTTTTGTTGATTTTTTTTTTTAACGGCTGTTTTAGAAGTGACAGATGCTGAAATTATAAAGACACATGAACATTCTGCACATGTACATTCACATTTGAATAATGTCAATTGGAGATTAACATTTTTAACTAACTGTTTTCCTTCTTGAGAAAAAAAAGAGAAGAAAGGAGCTCCAATTGTCTTGACATCCAAGGCATATACTAGTCTTTTCAGAACATACAATAATATGCACTAATTACTAATTGTTCACATTCTTAGAGAATTCCACTGGAAGCAGAAGTTTTCAGTGGCTTAGCCATCACTGGAATATTAAGTGTATTATGACATAATGTACTAGATGATTGAGAACCTTTTCCTAGTAGATATTTCCATTTCTGAAGAAGAGATTCTGAATTTTTCCATAGGATTAGTCCAGTTTAATTGGAGATYATTGGAAAATAAATGGAGGCAAGAAATATCATAGTCATGTCTTCTRTATTCATTCATTCTCCTGTAATTTAAAAATTCAAAATTGCATTCAAATTACAGAATTCAAAAAATGCCACACAGCTTTAAAGTCAAATCGTTCATCTCCCACTCCCATCAGATCCTTTCACATGGGCTGCATTTTATTATGTGAAGGAGGGAAAAAAACAGGGAAAGATGTAATCTCATGTAAATTCACTTTATTTTTGCTTGGGGGCAGGGGGAGGAGGGCTCTGTGGATACCAGCTGGGCATCACTGCTATCAGCACAGGGTGAACACTGCAAAGACAGTCATTGCCTCAACATTTTTATAATCAGGACAGCTAAGGCATCCAGAAAATGACAGGAAAGACCATAGATACATATGCGGTCAGTAAAAGACCCTAGAATAGTTCTCTGGCTCTCTGTTGAGCCTGCCAGACTTGTTCAGGTATCTTCTGTGAGAGCCAAAAGACAAGTAGACAAGCACTTTCTCAGAKTTCATCTGGTGCTAAAGAAAAGCCAATTCTCTGACAACCATGGCWTCAGTGATGAAAATGAGCAATTTCTTTTTGTCTTGCAAAAATAACAAACAAAAATTTTTACCCACCTGGTAACCAAATGGCAGCTGTAGCGATGTCTCTGATCTGAGACTAATTTTTGGAGGACGCTGTCTATTTTCAGAAGAGAGACTGAAGAAGGAATGCATGCGTGGTTATCCCTCACCACTTCTGGTAGGAGGTCCTCTTCTCTAATTTCATTTGCAGTCCTGGCATATGCTATGACAAATGAAATCTCCATCCGGAAACCGGGCTCATRCAGTGCACTCCAAAGACCTCTGTTGACACGTTACTCCTTGTGTCAAAACTGCAAAACTGTATGGGGACTAATGCTGTGTGAGGTGTCTCCTGGTTTGCTAGCAACAAATGAAACAAGAGGAGACCTCGAAATATTTACATGGCAGCCTATCTTACAACTAGTCCAAAAGGCACACGAGGCAGGTTCCTTCCAACTCTGTTTTGCAAAACTGGGGACACTATCTTCTGGCTACTGTAAAATTCTCTTTAAAAGTTAAATTTATTTATCCAGTTATTGAGATCACAGGTTATATAAGTATTCAAATATGATAGGCAATTTGCTTTAATCTTTGTTCCAAAAATAAGGGTTTTGTTCTCTCACATGTATGCTATGAAAGACAGTCATAGTTGGAGGCTGTGACCTTTGCAATGCTCTGTAACGTGACTGTCTGGATTCTTGCGACAGATGTGAAAGAAACAGGAACTATTGGCCAATCCAGTTCCTGAAAACACGGATTAAAGCAGTAGAACAAATTACTTTTACAGACTCTGCTAAGCATTAGAATTCTTGGCGTTTCATTTTTTATAGCAAAGAGCATAACGAGAAGAAAAAGTGACACAAACATGAATCTATCCCTGTGACTGTGATTGACAATGAGCTGGTGAAGGACAGCACTGAAAATGGATCTGTGAAGAGACCGCAAAACTAATTCTTTTTGTGATATAATCCTGACTTTAAGCTACAGTAGAAATGCTAATACATTAATCTATGTCTCTAATGTCACCATTCTAATTTAATACATTACTGGGGAGATAAATCTCTGAATACATCCTGCATAAATAGCGTGTATTGTTATGATTTTCTTAATAAGCCGTGGAAAATTAACATAGGCATTGCTAGCAGCTTCATATCACAACACAAATGCAATTTATTGTTTTGTGAGATGTAATGCTATACACATATACAGACAAGTTATGRTATTACACTAATTTCTGCAGACAGCCTTGAGACAGCTGACAAACCAGAAGTGTAATATGCTGTCTGATCCTGTCCCTTCTCCATGCAGCTCTTCAGCATGAAGTGTAGCAGCTCTGAAACATGACTGGCAAAGATGATTTTAAGCTGAAGATGGAGGGGGGATGGGGGAAGATGGGAATTTGCCTTTAAGGAAATTTATATCACCGCTGAGCGGCAAGCTTGGAAGGCACRGAGCAAACTTTCAGACATATCCTGCTCACTGGCTTCTGGGGAAATGCTTCTGCTTAGAGCAGGGACAGACAGAAAGTGGCAGAACAGATCATAGTTCTGCCTCATGTACTTGTACAGCTGTTCTCACAGTTACGAGCTTATTTATCCACTCAGGACACTGGTGTAGTAGGAAACTGCTGCTTGTCCTATCTGTTTTTACACATGAAGAGTTGAAGCAGAGAGACATGTGGGAAAGATCCATGGCATCTGGCTTTGCATTTGACTTAAAGTCAGGGGGCATCCTAAGCACCTTCACCTTGCCTAGGACTTCAGTACTACTCAGAGTGACCGCCTAGAGGTGCTGATTTCGCTCCTGGGATAAAGGAGACAGCCTAGGATGAAGAGGATCTTACAACAGCTTCTTCAGCCAAGCACCACTTGCGACCTCCTAGGCAGACCACAACCCCACAGCTTAKGAAAGCTGGCTGCAAAACAAGGACTTCAAGTCTGATCTCTCCTGTTCAAATGATTTTTCCATCAAGGGATGGCCATGGGACTGGAAGAAAGCTGCTACTCTACAGGTACCCTAAGATCTGTGGGGTCTGGCTATAAATCTCAGGTACCAGAGTTAGCCGATTTTGCCAGGAATCTATAAAGAATCATTTGTAATGCAGTTTTCCAAGCCTGGAAAATTTTTGCTGAGTACAAAGCAGTATTCCAAGAAATCTACTGGGCAGGTCAGTTCAATAACTGGGGAAGCCCCAAAGTGCTGAATTCTGACTACAAGAAAACGTAGCTTGGAGCAGGGGACACTGAAACCTGCAGCTATAGATAGGACCAACCCCAAGTGAATTTGGATGGAAAAAAAGATGGGGATGAAGCAGCAGCACAATTTTATTTAATCCCACAGTCCTCACAGTTTAACAATGCTACAAAATGAGACAGGAAACATCACAATATTGCTGTACAAATCCATGGTGCCTCAAATACTGCAAGTAAAGCTGGACTATGATGTCAAAAAACTAGAGTAGACCTTGAGAAAGGTGTGGAGAAGGGCAGCAAGAATGACTAAAGGAACAGAATGGCTTCTTCATTGGCAGAGATTTAAACRGAATTAGGACTCCAGCCTGGAAAATGTAATATGGTAGAGCTYGATAAAATCAAAAGTATCAGGGAGAACAGGAATAGGGAATGATTGCTCAACATTTTCTAGTGCAAAAATTCAAAGTCATGAAAAGAAACCAAAAAGCTTTAAGTTCAAAAACAGACCAAAAGAGGTGCTACTTTGCACGATGCACAGTTAAGGCATGGAACTCAGCCACAGGACACCACAGACATCTGTCTGAGGATTAGAGGAATTAAGGGAAGAAAAAACCTTCTAGAGCTAAGAAAGAGACGTTCCTCCTGGTTCAGGAAATCTCGGAGCTACAGATCACCAGAAGCTGGGGAGCACCATGCCCTGCCTAAGCATACAGTGGAAAGAGGGTGCGCTCATCTGACCAGCACAGACGTTATGATCTAGCAAAGGCTGTTTCTTTTTCACAGAACTCAAAGACATTTAACCCTCCACATACATTTGAGTTTCAGCTCATGTGGAAATGCAATGAGTTGCCTCTGGGAACAGYTGAAAGGTCGCCATCCTACCACGCTCAAGTGCTTTGCCGAAGGCAGCTTGCATTTGCACGTGGCATGGGTGGAAAGTAAAGCACAGCTCGAGGGCAAGCTCACCAGCTCTGCCCAGCTGCAGGCTGTAAAACGTCGTCACATTTGAGGCGCAGCAATACTGAGATGTCTGCATGTATTTCTGATCCTCTGCATGTTACATGGTGTAAATAGCAGCATTAAAACAACTGTGTAAACCACAGCATTAAGAATCCTCCCTCCCCCAAAAGGGGGACAGACACAGCTCTAGTTTAAAGAAAAGCCCTAGTTTCCATCATTAACAGCACATTTAATGGCTGTCTACAGCTTATTTACCAATAGGGACACTGTTGAGCAAGGCCAGTCTCCGGGACAGCAGAGACTAGCTGCAGCCAAAACAGGGTCATCCTTCAAAAAGCTGAAAGTAGAGGTGGATCTGAGGTATCTGGGGACCAGCTGTCATGAGCTCCTATTTAGACTTAGGCTTGGGTAGTGGCCTCCCGAGTGTGTCACTTCCCAGAAAAGCCTCCAAAACCCCTAAGAGTCATTTCTGAGAACTGCTGGGAATCTGCGCATGACTGATGCTGGGTGCGAGAGCATCCCCACTGCTTTACTTGCAGTCTTTCTGGGAGGGAACAAGAAGGCTGATTGAGATACAAACTCCTATTCATGGGAGAAAGCCCACCAAGGGCTAGGAAACACCAAGATGCCACCTCCAGCTCAGCGGCCTCCYGGCAGAAGCTGGGACTGTATTCTGTAAATCTCCGACTCTTCTAAGGCTCAGCTCATGTCCRCGAGGCCAGCTGGCAGGCAGAGGTGCAGCAAGAATGGGCACCCACCCCCAGCAYCCCTCAGCAGGGAACTTCAGTTGGGGGCTACTGTACTTGACCCTACACGGTTGCAGCCAGGCACAGGAGGGACAGTGTCACCAGCAGTGGTGKCTGGGGAGGAAGGAGCAGGGGGAAAACGCTAGGGCAGGAGGGAAGATCTGAGAGGCATTGGGCAGCATACAAGACTCAGACCCTGAATTCATGTAAATCTGRTGTTTGCTCTGCTGCATGTGCTGCTTCTCTTTCTACTCTTACTTTCCCATCTTCTCCCAAGCTCAGGATCTGCAGCATAAGAGAGACMTTGTCCTCCCTCCCATTAAGGCAAGTGCACAGCACAGTGCCTGATGTAATGTTTCCTTTCAGCATAGCAGTGCTTTAGACTTGTTTTTGTTTCCTGTGGCTGTAGTGCTTGCAATTGCAAACAATGATCATTTTAGTCTGAGACAACCCAGAAGGGAAAGAAAAACTTCTCTGTAAAAGGGTACATGAACTTGTTCTTTTGGGAAAACATTGAAATCATTCTGCAAAATGCAGGTCTCCAATCTGATGTGGTACCTCCTGCCCTGTACAGCAATGCAGAAACTGAAGGAAAAACAAAACAAAACAAAACAAAACCCCACAGAAACAAAAGCACTCAGCCTTTTCAGAAGTGCCATCAGGCACTAGTAGGGAATGGGCCAGGGATACAGCTCCTCTCGAGCATTACAGAGCATAGGACACCCAAAAGAGGTCAGGAAGAGGGCAGAACTAGTGACACAGGTAAACTGCTGCTCTTCCAGGACACCTGAACRTGACACAACCCCTAAATTGTCAATTAATTAGGGGTCAGGACACCACGATCCAAAATGGACTTAAATTAGTATCTACAGATTTGGTCTTCTCTGTACTGGGGCCTCAGCTGTGCTTTTTTATTTTGTCTTCTTTGACCATAACAAAATGCTGCCCATCYATACTGCACAGAATTCAAGTCAGAGGGGCAGATTTGATCTTTGCTCATATTATGGCAGGTTTGATTTATTCTCAGCCATAATATACAACAGGACTGTGTCCTCTGGCAGGTTTCTTTATTTCCAAATCAATGAGAAATTATTATTCTGGAGAAGCAGACTTTGGGAAGGGATTTTTTTTTTTTTYCTCTCAGACAAGTAAAAACCAGTTTATTTACATGCGGACAACTCTATAGAAATTGTATTGGAAATGCGATGGCCAAAATTCAGAAAACTTTTACAGTCCTGTAAAGCTAGTCCCAGCCCCCAGAGCCAAGTCCTTTCCAGACTGTCACTTGGAGGAATCTGTTCAGTATTTTTCTGCTGTTGGAGATGCTTCAGAAAGCTACCCTGGTCCTCAGATGTCATGCTGGAAGGTCACAGTCTCCCAAGTGTCCTGTGTCAGACCTGCCAGCCCCACGAGTACATCTCACATACCACCAGGCATCTCAAAGGGTGTTAGATGTCTATGCGGAGGAACTGACTTACTCCCAGTTGTGCTTTAGAAAAAAATAAAAAATAAAATATATATATATATATATATATATAAAAAAACCCATATTTTAAAATAGGGATTATTTTTCTTTTCTCCCACATTTCATCTAATTCCTTTCTGGAGGAAACATGACTTGTGGCTAGAGAGTCCCATTTGATGGTCCACATAGTACACAGCTTGGTGAAGTTTGTGGAGGTTACTGTAATACATTTAAAAGCCATCCAAAATTGACTCCTCAATAGGTTCTCTCAGATGGAAGGACTGTAATAATAAGGGAGTAATCCAAACCAACTGGATTTTCTATCTCCTTGTAGGCTGTAAAATTTAAGAGAGAAAAGGATTGGATGGTAGATATGTAGAGAAATCTACATTTCTACTGTCCAGAAAAATCCTACAATTTCAACATTTCATTTCAGTTCAGATGAAGGTGTTTAAGTTTGGAATATAGTATGAATGAATAATCTCTAAGGTTTCATTGGGGCCAATTCCAACATTTAGCCCAACTCAACAACGTTTGTCTGCCAGCCTACAAAACAAAGCAAAGAAAATTTCTAAACAGAAGAGGGGCTTCTAAACTAAACAGCACTAAAAATCAAGACTTTTACTTGCTAGAAATCTGTTCTGGAGGA
This sequence comes from Apteryx rowi, assembly GCF_003343035.1. Lineage (NCBI taxonomy): Eukaryota > Metazoa > Chordata > Aves > Apterygiformes > Apterygidae > Apteryx > Apteryx rowi. The sequence goes on along the minus strand of NW_020450915.1, from coordinate 347,672 downwards.
AAAGCTTTCAACCAGACATGTGAAAAAATAAGCTTCTCGTACTGCTTCTTCAAGAATCAATTTTAGATAAATATTATAAAACCACAAGTAGCATGATAAACATGTATGCCATGTTTCTTCATCCAGCTGCAGCTGGGAAACCAAGCAATAAATACTATTTATTTATTTTAATAGTATGCTTAGTGAAAGTATTACCAATATTTCCTAAGCTTAAAATCATCCACAAATGTATTTTACTGTGAGGCTCAGCATTTTCACAGTAATTTACAACTTTAAAAGGGTAAACTCTATTACTCTCTGTCAAACCAACAACTGGGTAAGTGCAGAATGTTACCATATGAAGTATGATTAAATTTATTGCTGCAGTCATTAGTACATATTGATTTTGTTTATAACAACCCAAGGGGAATACTAAACCTATTAGGCTTGTGCTGTGGTCTCTCTCGTGCTCTGACAGGAAGCAGACCTGGCAATGCCAGTTTTCAAACCACCATCTCCCGTTTGCTTTCCTGAAAAGAAGGGTTTTGCAAGAAAACAGCATCGCTCCCGTTTCCATCGCTTARCTCTTCGGGTCGTGCTCCATTTTGTGGATACACCACATATCGCTTGATTTTAACAATTCACAGCTCTCAAATAGCTAGGACAGTCACAAAACTTGATTTGTTATCAGCCAYTGTATACTAAACAATATCAACTCATTGTTAAGTATGGTTTTCACAATTTAAATCAGGTTTTTGATTGGTTTACAGTGTTATACCCCCACATGGAGCCTTGAATCAGTTTGGATTGCTGGTACTGACAGTAGAACTGGTTGAGAGTTTCTCTTACAATTATTTATGTGGAAAATGCCATTTCTGCAAAGTATAAGTAAAAAGACTTTTACACAGAAAAGTCTGAAGCCAAATGTTTCTTCTTGGTTTGAACTTGTGTGGTAAGGTAGCATCATAGGCAGATGCGATTTAATTTTTGACTGACCAAAGACAGGACATTTTATACTTGTGCAAGAAAACCAGGTAACAAATTTTATTTAATGAACCAGAGGAGTTTCATTTTAATTAAAATATTCAATTATTTTCACTCTGCAATGAGGACAAAAGACACGCTGAAATAGAATTTCCCACATTCACACAGTTTTAAGCATTAGGGGTAGCTCAGAAWTTTCCCTAATTAACCTGAAAAGACTGATAGAGTTATTTCATTCCATTTTATCCTCGTTACTTAAAAGGTATTTCTTTAATTGAATAGAAAATCTATTTRAGTCTTAATCACATGAGTTCAGGGAAAAATTAAAAAAAACCTGCTGATTTAATTTACAAAAGAAAGTTGCTAAGCCTCWTGGCTGCAGGGACAGGTTAGAAAACACCTTCTTCCAGACAAGGTCAGAGGTGGGAGGCAATGGATGTGCTTCTGAAGCTTTGGGGTTGCAATAAGAACATTTCCATTTCAACATTTCCTTTTCGCGCTTTTAGCCTGACAATGTTGGAACAGTTGAGGATCACCTTCAGTCTCAGAACAACGCCAAGGAACTGCTGCATGTGCACCACCTCCTGCTGCCCCTTGCTGTAAAGGGGTGAGCGTGTGAGAGCTGTTGACTGCAGCTGGCATAGCGAGAGTCCCTGCAGCGCGCCTGCCAAAGCCCTCCGACCTTCGCCAAAGCCCACTTTGTCCCAGGGTGATGCCAGCAGGCTGTGGTAGGACAACTGCAGCTGGCTCTCTGCCTTGCCTCAAAGGGCAAAGCTCCTCTGACAGCCTGGGCAGCTCTGCAGCCACCCGTCGGCGAGCCCGCGTTCCTCCGCTGGCCTTGAATCACACGAGCTACTTCAAATAGCACAGACCCAAAGAAGAGAAACTGCCTCAAGAAACTAGACCTTCTCAATTTTCTACTCCTTTAATGTAGTCTCATCTTCCTGGGTAAGGTAATACTTCATTGTGCTTGGTTTCCTCCTGCCATCAGGCCGATCCTGTGCAAGTGTCCCATTACGGCATCCCGCTGCAATACCCTTCCTTTACACAAAGAAAACACAGCCTGRAAAGACCAGCCAACAACTACTTGTGACAGAAGGCTTATGGGGGACAGCCATCATGTAAAAAACACCTCTGCCTTAAACACCCTCAAGATATTTTTCTTGCTCTCATTCAAGCACTCCTTTTATTAGTGTGGAAGAACAAAATAGGGTGAGAGAGCATTTAGTGTGAAGAATAAATTATTACTGAACGTTCATTCTACCTGCCACATCTCCCCCTACTGCAGGTATTGCAGGAGTCCAGTGAAGACCACTAGGATGAGAGACAAAAGAGAAAATTATAGTGACTCTGCAAGCAGTTTTCRCAGGCTGCCTGTTCCCACTGGTCTTGTGCCAAAGGAAGCATTTCAGTGACTGTCTGCATGAGAACACCGACTGGGGTGAAAGCTTGCGACGGATATGAGGAGGATGAACCAGCTCTTCCCATTGGGAGCACCAGTTTTGTTAGATCAGCTTTAAGCAGCRCAAAGGAGCCAGCAAAGCCAAGGACAGCTGGGCCTCTGGCAGTATGCAGAGCAACAGAGCACCCTGCAGCTCAGCAATGCAAGCGAATCACCTTCTGGGGGTCCCAAGGCAATTCTTTGATGCTGTCTGCAAYAGCAAGGGGTGTAAGCCATCATCCTGAGAGCAGGCCCAAATTTGCTTGCCGCAAAGACCATAAGCGCACCTACCCATCATGTGCCCAATCCCAAATGCTCAAACCCAGCCAGAAAGTTAGCAGTCAACCAGAGCTCATGCAGGAAGCCCTGGGGATGGAAAGCAGCCTGCAAGCAGGGCACAGCATGCCCCAGGACATGCCAGAGCAGCGTGCATACTCCCATCAAGGTCAGCTTCCACAGGCCCTCCTCATTCCATAAACAGAACAGCTTTCAGGGTGATAGCCTTGGATTTCCTTTTCCCCCCAGGYACTTTTCTGAATACATCTAAGTGTTATCGTCCTAATAACCCAACACCATTTAGAGGACCCCACAAGCTGTTGGCAGTAGTCCTTCCCTTTTTGCACACTGAACCCATGTCCTGGCAGCAGGCGGAGTCTGCAATGCCCACTGCTAGTCTTGCAATAGGCATAATTAGTGAGGCAACAGAAGTGGCCCAGCATGCTACCTTCAGGTAGTTTTCATCATACAGCCATAGGCTGCCTTATCTCACTACAGTTATCTGTTATGCAGATATTTCTACAGAGGTTTCAGGAACCTGAGCTCACAAGGCAGAAGCACAGTTTGTGCAACCTTAGGATGCTGAAAAAACTCCAAACGTGTGGCTGACGTTTGTGATTTCTGAYCCATTTTGTTCCTTCCTTTGTGTTTTTTTCCTAATGTAACAGCACAGCAAAGAACAGACCTCTCCAGCTTCTAACAGGAGCTGTACAACAGCTGTTAATACAGCATCTCTCCAAAGATCTGACTCCCTACACATTGCTACCCACATGCGAGTCAACAGGAGCACTGCAATTGCAGCGGCTGGGTACTCACCTCCCACGCACCACTAGCAGGAGGCAAGTTTTAGACTCCTCTTCTGCAGAAGCGTAAGGTTCAGAAGTGAACAGCTTTCTCTTACTGTTTGGGTAAGTGAGCCAGGACCAATACTCACACCAGTCTCTGAAACTGCTCCTGAAAGCCACTTGTTGTTTTTGGATGCACAGGGTGCAAACACTGAAAGCAACCAGCACAAGAGTCCAAGAAGGGGCAGAGAAGTCACCTTTGAGATCAACAGGCAGCCCTAATAATAATAAACATMGGCACCACTGGAAAGCTACTTGACTCAGGACATTTGTGACAGCAAGTACATGGCTACATCATGCCTCTCTGCTTGGAAAAGAACATCATAAAATCAGGTTATCCATCTCTCAGATCTTCATTTTCCATCCATCATCCCAGATGTATTTACTTTTTCCTCATCTGCTGTCATCCTTCCCTTACATACAACAGCCTGCCGCTGGACACTCAAAATCCCTCATGAAGTCACTAAGTAATTTTGCCACTTACTGCTTTCCACCTGCTGTCCCATCAACACTAATTACAGCTTCCATAAATTAGTTCACTGGTGACATCTAAATGAAGCCATTTACAAATTGCAGTAATACTGAGCAGACCGTCTCCCTGATAGGGGTAATAATGACCTGTAAACACTGTCAAGGTGCACGGGAGAGATGACGTGGTGGACTTGCTTTCAGCCTCAGAGCATCATTACTGTCTAGCAGGCCCAAATAGCATGGAAGCAAGATCTCTCCTTGCATGTAGGATTTCCCTGTGCTGCTTGGAGCAGAGAACTGCTTCTCTGACTGCTCTTGCTCTTTGTATTCACTACAAACTGAGCATAAGAGGGAAAGGCATTCTGATATTCAAGAGCTTCAGTTCCTTGCTGGACCTCCAGCTTCTAGCACAGCTTCAGGCAAGTCTCCCTGCTGTGATCTGCCACTGACTGTCACGATATGGCTAGAAAGTGGCAGAGGAAAACTGTATTTGTGACCTTCCTGTAAGATCTGGGACAGAATCTAACGTCTTCAGAGGCCTTAATCACTGAAAACCTCTTTAGCAAAGAAGGTTACCTGCCAGCATCTGCTCTGTCACAGCAATTGAGATGGAGGAGGAGGTCTGSACTGCCAGGTCCTCTAAGTAAAGCCTTAACCTAACCCACTTCTTGGATCTTTCCTCACCAGGGGAATTGCATCCAGATATATCTTAAAATGTTTCCCCTCAAACTACACTGATTTATGCTTTCTGATGACAGGCCCATAAGTTTTAGTTGAGCTATGCCCCTATTACTGGGTGCAAGCAAAGGGAGGGTCAGACCCATGCCATCAGATAAAAGGATTTTCTTGTCCGATTCCTGGAACTGGCTCACCCAGTGAAGCCCATGTCAGACATCCTTGATGCTCTCTTTGGCCTGGAGCTTTCCACACTGCCAGCCCTAGCAGACGCGTGCCTGTACCTTTGTGAGCCACTCAGCAAGACAATTTTATTCTCTGGCATTTCCTTGTGYAGCACCAACAGGGCTACTGCAAGGGGGGCACCCACCCCCAGTAACATATGGGGCAAACATGCTCAAGTCTCCCTGCCTGCTCCTAMTACCCAGGAGCAGGCTGAACCAGCAGTAGTAGGCAGAGTGAACACGGAAGAAGCAAACAGATGAGGGGGCAARAGGGGCAAGGCTAGAAGAAACTGTCCCAGGCACTGACGCAGCTCTGCCTCCTCAAATCTCTGGTTTCCCTTTTTTCCCCTGACACAGACACTGGGGTTCAGCAACAGGACTCACACACCTTGGTGCCAGCAAAAAAAAAAAAAGAAAAAATCGCTAGCAATCCTAGCAATCCTCCAAGCTACTTAATGCTCTGGGTAGACCATGCTGCAGAGATGCAGTCTCACGTAGCTATAGGCAGCGTGTTGGGGGGCAGCTGAGAAGCTCTTATGTGCTGGCTGGAGAAAACTGGAACGTACTCACAGCCAGCTAACTGGTTGGAAATGAAATCAGTGCTCACGCCGCAGGACAGGCAAGCACAGAACCAAGAGCTGCTGTTATTCCCCTGAAAGCCAGAAAACATCTAGTAAGCTTTCTCTTCCTTAAATTCACCCTCTGTGACCCATAGCATCAAAACAGGATAATCGTTAGCTAGTCACACACACAAGAAGTGTATGGCTGCTGTTATAACAGTTTTAAGTAAGGTGCTTTTGGAAAACAACCCTTCCAAGTGCATTGATTGTTTCTTGCTTGCAGAAAATCCCGATTTAGGGCTCTCATTGATTTATGCCACATTTAAAAGCCTAGTTCTCTTGAGTTATTCCACTACATTTCAAGCCAAGCAATTAATTGCAGTTYTTAAAAAAACTATCTAGTGCATAGAAAGTTTCTGGAGCTACACACAGCCCTACAGAAATTAATCTCTTAGAAATATGTTAAGCATTCCTAGTCCAACATATTTAACAGATTTAATTGTTCTGGTATTAGCAGCCTTTGTAGCACAAGTATGCATTGCGTGTGACATGTCTGGAACATTTTGTCACTTTGGTGGCATTTGGATGTCTAGAGAGGGAAACCTATTGTCAGTCACTATGAAGCACATCCTATTCATCCATCAGATACGTGCTTTATATGCTGAGGTAAGCCAGGCAAGAAGGGTTAATTACTTGACCACATAGACACAGACTGAATCAGAATACAGGAACATTATGCATTCCCTTTCAGTTAAAACTTAATTGGAAAAGAAAATTAGATGCAACACAGTTTAGCAGCTAAAATACTGGAGTTTGCATATGCAGTTAACCTGGAGGCAACCTGCAACTCCCTGGATTGGTTTGGCTGCCATTCTGATCTTCACTATCGCAAAGGCTTTTCGCTATTAAACGTGGTTTGTTTAAGTGCTAAGAGTAGCTTTTTCGCTAYGTCAAATCTGTGCACCTATGCGAGCTTGGACTGCAAATAAATGAGCCTTTAAAAGTGCTGCCCTAAMTTTTTTGCCAAGCACGTTCTTCACAACTGGTCAGATATCAGACACAAGATGGCCATCAGCCATATGCAACAGGAAGACACTATCATCCTTGCGACTCAGGTTTCTTGCTGGGATGACCTCATAACTCTGCTCTTTCTTTAGTATTTAATAGTAAGGAGTAGATCACAGGTACAGAAAAAGTAATCCTCCAGGCAAAAGCCTTTTTGGAGTTTAGAAGATGGTTTGGCAGGCCAGTTTGCACACCCTCAAGAACACCCCAAGAGCACTAAGACTAACTAACTAAGAARAACTATGGAAATAAAACTTCAGAGAGCCGCCACAAGAGAAGCGGTATCAACGCCATCTTTTCCTGATGCTTTCCACAAGGCATAAAGTTTAGAGAGGCACTTTAGGTATTAATTGACTCACTCTGTCAAGCACAAGAGCTGTTCTAGGGAAAACACCCACAGCACATCCAAAAGTGAATCCACACTCACTCAGCAAATCCAGCATCAGCTGCCCAAAGACACAATCTTTTTCAAGACCATTTTCCATCCTCCAAATRACGGATTAACAGCAGCACATAGAGAAGCCACATCTGGCTGGGAGAAAGCCACTTTGGCCGGCTCTGCACCCCCTCTCCCCATCCGCCGCTCCACAGCTAGGCATGGAACAAATCCTATCATGACTTTGGGGCTGGACATAAGGCCTAAAGTCGCTCTGCTCAATGGACAGATACTATAAATGAGGCAAATGCTGTCCAGACCCAACTCGCCTTCCTGTATGAAGGTGGCACTCGGGGCACACAAGGAGCAATGGCTCTGCATGCACACAGCATACCCTTRCTCAAGGACTGGGGATATAGGAGGAAAAATCAACAACAGAAACACCTCATGCCCTCTTCCCCTCTGTAAAAACTGATAATCCTCTCCTCAATTTGCTAGCTAGTCAGTCAGGGCTCGACTATTTCACATTTTGTGCTTTATCGCCRAACTCCCTCCCTTGTGTACAGAAAGGAGGGACGACTGTTTGAATTTGAGCTGCAAGAAGGAAAATCTTTTTGCTCAAACCACTCTGCTGGTGAAAGTGTGGAGCAAACCTCTCTGAGCTTAACATGCAAAAAAGCAAGAGAAGTTAGGCAGTCTTCTCAGCTCCTTCCCCCATGTCAGCTGTGGCTTTCCCCGTGTCTAACATGTCCTGGGCATAACTTTAAGACAGATTTTTTTGCCTCAGGAACAGGTCCACAAAAGAGAAGCAACTGACCATTATGTACTCTCTAGAGGTTAAATTTCACACTATTTTAACCTATGGGCACAAGTACTTCTTTTCATCATCCCTCGATGCCTTGTGCCAGCCATTTCTCCTCCCCTCCAGGGCCAGGAAAAGCACGTGCCTTGCTGGGGAGTGCCACCTCACTTCCGCTGGGCTATCTTGCTCCAGCAGCAGCACAAGCTTACACACACAGGCCACCTTCCACTCTCAGCTGCTTTGTATTCAACCCCCCCAACACCAAGCAAGGAGAGCTGCAAGCATATYACCCTTGCCTCCAGCAGACATCAAGCAAATACACACCCTTTTCAGCAACAACCAGAGCCTTTCCAACACAAGCTGCAAGTACCACACGTGCCAAGGAGGARCATACTTGCCTCACTCCTGCCAGTAGCATCACTCAAGGAGCTCTGACCACATGCAGCTCACCATTGCATGGCCGAGACATTCATTTCATGTCATTTCTCCTCAGCCCCTCGCAGGCACTGCTCAGCCCAGCCCAGGCAGCCCTCCTCACCCAGGTGCAAAAGATCCCCAGGCAGCCCCCCCAGCCCACACATATCTGCATCCCATCGAGGCCTGAGTGCTCCAGCACCCTCTACCTCCTCAGCCCATGGCTTAGCGCTCCAGCCCCTCCAGGCAGAGCTCTGCTTAAAAAACAGAAGTGAGCACAGACCAAAAACTTACAAACAGGTCCCCAAGAGAAAAAAACATGGTCTTTACTTTTTCAATTGCAACTGCAAAGCAATGATAAGATTTTACAGGGGCCAGATACATGCTGTTAAAAATCTTGGGACTGGCAGTGCTTCTTCAGAACATGATTTTTATGTCTTCCTGCTAAATATCTGAAAAACCTCTAGTGTTTCCCCAGTAGGGAGGCTTTTTAAAAAACTACACTTGCTGAATATTTTTGGAGAGTTCATCAAAGATTGTCTGAAATTTGTCTTTCAGTTTCACTGTTTTGAAGCTCCTCTTTGCAGCTACAGTATCTAGAAACATGAATGTTATTTATTTGCTTATTTTGAGTCCTGGGTTCTTGTGCAATTACCGAGATGCCTGCAGCCGCAACACTCTGGGAGGCAGGCTTTGGGAAAAGCAGCAAATGTCATGGTCAGGCTGTAAGAGTTAGCAACACTGTGGATTTGTCAAGTGATACAGCTTTTCTCCCTGTGATTATAGTGAAATTCATGATGTTATACTAAGGATGAACTTTACTTGTGCTTTAATTCATTCATTAGAAATAAGGCTGGAAATTCAGTTGGAGGCAGCTACATGGACTGGCTCTGGTGGTTTTTGGTACTGCAGTTTAAAATACTGTCACCCACAGATGCCTGAGCTGGAGGCAACCCCATGTACCTCCAGATACAGAAGGAAAACTGTTCCCAGACCTCAATCACTCAAGTAGGAAACCCCCATCGGCTTCAAACACTGGCAAAAGCATCTCTGTGCTTAGCTGCAGGACTGTGAACGGGGACAGCTGGGACACAGGTATTTGCTCCTTCCTCCAACCATGTGCAAATAGCACAAGGCACAATGACTGGGGGAAGAAACGTCTTAAACAGTGGTAGCAACACTCATGAGCGTTCATCCTCTTAAGCCTCTACCACCTCTAGCTGTTCTAGTACAAAGATCACTAGCTTCCTAATAATCTTGTTTTCTGTGAGCGTGCAAGAAAAAAGCATTACACTACCTGCACAGTTTCTGGTCTAAAACTGTGCCAAAATGGTTGCTGAGGTTAAGCAAACCTAAGTCTGTTAGCTGGTGTAAGATCAGCATCACTCCATTAATGCCAATGGATTGAGGCCACTTCCCATTCACTTTGCATCCTCTCTATTTTCTTGTTCTCTTTTAATGTTGTTTCTGGACTTCCAGTGCCAGCCAGTCCACACTGTCCACGCTCTGCCTGGGCACCCTGCCTAACTTCCCTCTCCTACCTTTCCACAGACATTGTGGCAATAGCCAGACTACACAGGCAACAGCTTCAGAGCCAACGGTGGGATGGAGTTGAAGTGAGAAGCAATTTTGCTTGCTAATTCCAACAAGTTATGCAGCCTTCCTCCCAATCATGCAAGACACGTGTATTTTTTTCCACTTTGGGTTCAGTCACGCGAGAGCCAAAGTGCAGGCTGGGAACACCTCCACCATGTGCACAAGGCACCTAGCCTCCAGGAAGCATGCACAACAATGGRTATGGGGTTGGGACAGTGTTCATAGCCCTGTGGACAGGTAAATGCAACCACCATCACTTTCCATTCATGCAACATTTCTTGGCTCAGGTTTTTAAAAATCAGGCTCCTATTTCCACTTGAAAATTTCAGGAGCAAGAGCCATGTGCAGAATTATAGCTTCTTGGAAGCTGTCAGGTTGGCAAATGCCTGATTTGTCATTGGGCTGAGAAAACAGGGACAATCGAGATAACAAACAGGCTCTGCTGAAGGTGAAAGCAAAACTCTCACTGACGTAAAGGGGGTCCATCGTCATTGTCCCTTTCTCCTGATCTCATTTCATTCATCTGTCTCTCCTTGTCTTCCAGATGTTCTTGTCATGTAGCTAGCCTAYATCACTCTATGCAGTTTTTATTGGAAATCGCACAAACATAACAATCGCAGCTGCACTTTGCAACTACAGCTGAAGGCCACAGCCTGGAGTTCACCACAGATGCTGAAAATGACTTTTGGTCCCCTTAGCCACAGCCATATCCTTTGCCACAAATTTCAGCAAAGGATCTGACTTCCCCACCCATTTGCATCATAAATGTGTATGGGAGAAGCACCTTCACCGTTGCCCAGACCTGGAAATCACAGCTGGAACAGGAAGCAGAAAGACCTTACAATTGCCTCATGTGAAGAGGAAAACCTGTGACTGTCTGGCCCTCAATAGTGACAAGTTAGTGACAGAACTCATTTGACCTGCCATTTGGAGATTTACCAATTGCAACATTTCCAAGGGAAATTTGTGCTAGTGCCCCMCTGGCAGAGAGCTCACTGTAAACTTGCTGGTTCCTATTTAAAAGGAGGGCAACATTGCTTTTCTTTTGCCTCTATTTGTGTGGGGATTGGAGTACAGCCTGACTTACCTCCTTACTCTAAATTCCAAGACTGTGGAATAAAAATCATTTGCTGTTAGTCAACCAAAGCTGTCTTTTCTCTCTCTCTCTCTATTGATTACTCCCGAATAATCAATCGACATTTGGCACAGTCTTATTTATAATAATTCAAGTCAGCAGCAACATAATTTAGAAACTGGCTACTAGGCATGTGTTGGTAATGAATTGAATCCATGGATAATTCAAATTCATAGACTAAAAAATTACATTTAAATAATGTTAAGGTTGTGACAACCTGACAAAAGACTGAAAATTCAATGTGAAAACTTTGCCTCCCTCTGTGGCTGAGGGGAAAGACTGGAAAAGATGTGAGAAGGGAACAACATTTGCAGCCTCCTGTGTGACAGTTTTAGGTTTGTTTGTAGATGACACTACATTTGAGCTAAACTGTGGCATGCACAATGTACAGCTAGGGTGCATGCTCTGTTTCAGCTGTAGTTCCAGTGGCATTGTACCCTAGAGACCCTTTTCAGACTGCTCACCCTGATCTGCTCACCTGATCTGTTCTTTTGGGAGGGAGGAATTTGCTTTTAGTTGTTACCGGCTGGGAATGACAGCAGCYCCAGAACAGCTTTGCTGGACTGACCAGTGAGGATGGCAAGACCCACCAGTTTCCCCAGTCACCTTCTCTGAAGGGGCTCTGTTTTTTCCTGCTTGCTCAGCAACCTGAGAATGAGAGGTGCCTGCTGCTTTTTGCTAGGTGCATCTTATGGGACTGACTATGCATCACTAAGTGTGTGCCCATGGGTTAGTTGTACCCATGTTCCTCACAACCTATATGACTGAATTTATAAATGGTCATAGAACAATGTGATGCAACATCCTCCTGAGAAAGGGCCTCCATCCTCCTGAGAAAGGGCCTCCATCAGTCTCTGAGCTACATCCTTCTTCCTTGCTCAGTTTCTAGTGCTGTCATTTTATCTGATAACAGGGAATGGATTTTTATTTTTACACAACAGATTGCTTTGCCTTGTAAGAAGCCAATACAGTTTACTGTGTAAATCTCCCCTAGTTTTCTGGATTACTGAACTGGTGGGAGAAATTGCTGTGTTTATCCAGCTGTTGCATAGAAGCAGAAGGAATTGAAACCATCAGCCATTCCTTGCTGGACAAGAAGCTCCCGGGAACACCTGTCTCCTGTTGTGAGTACAGATTTGGTCCTCTTTTCAATTTTGTACCCTGTGCCAAGTTATACTGTGAACAGAGCTTTGGCCTAGCATGGACAGCTACCCTTAAACCTGCAGCAGAAGAGGCCTGGAAATTGTAGGTAACTCCACACTGAGCAAACTGACAGCCTGGGTTGCAGTGCAACATAAGGGCACTCAACAAAATAAATTCATTTTTAGCCCAGGTACAAGCAGTTGTGAGGTGTCTGATCAGAACATGTCCATCACTCTAACCACAACTGGTTACCGAAAGCCTGACAGGAGGTGGAACATGAGAAAGCTTCAGGCAGAAGTGGAGAGAGAAGCAGAGAAACACCAGGCAGCATAATACGTTTTTTATGACAGCAAAATTCCTTGCTCACTATTAGAAGACAAAGCCTTTGTCATAGTCACATCGCTGTCTGACAGTCTTTGCACAGATGTAGACATTCATAGTGTTTGTTGTATGTAACTYGCAGAAGTAGTGTAATACCATTTTAAAAAGTTGGTAACCCTGTTCATTTTCCAGTATGATTTAAGAGCTGCAGAACCTCAGCCAGACAACAGAGCATGTATGCAGCTATTCTCGGAAGGGCATGTATTCTTGGGAAGCATGGTTATTTGGGTCCCCCTGTGCTTGCATGGGTCTTTCACACTGTGGTTGTTGCATAAAGATCTGAAGACTGAATGTACTCCAAAGTTTGTTCTTTTTATCTTTCCTTGACTCCTCTATTCAACTGGGGTGGAGTACAGGCCTTTCATGTAGATGGGCCAGCAATCCCATATGGTCAGCAGCATCTGACAGTGTCAGATTCCCGGACGTTTTCATGCTTTGCCAACCCATTGAGTTATTTCTGGAGTTAAACGCATTGATATTGATGGCCAAAAATGTTGCAGTATGTATTATTTCTGTTTACTCTAAAACCATTCCAACAAATTATTATTTCTCTAAATGGAAACTGCAGGGAGTGCTAGTGATTGACTGCAACATTTTTTTAGTGGGATTAAATAGCTAACACTTCATTAAAACTGTTATGCAGCAGGACCAAGGTGATGGAGCAGCCTGCCTGAGTGGAAGCCCTCACTCCAAAGCAGCAGTACCCAAGGCTCACCACTCCTGCTCTGACAATATGTTTGAGACCATCCTATTAGCACCAGGGATCTCAGAGGCTGTTGGAGTTCAGGTTCACTTCAGCTAGACACCTGAAAGTATGGGTGCTCCCCACTCTTTTTATATCTGTGAAGTTTAAATGTGCTAGATTTTTTTTTTTCCTGAAACTCTTAGAATTTCCAGACTTCTGGATTAGAAAAACTGCAGGGAAGTAATTCAGATCACCATAAAGCTAAGATATACAAAAGATGAGCCCAAAGAAAGGCTCTTGAACCTCTTCACATTTATGTAGGGCCTGGCTTTTGAAGTGCTGAGCAACCAGGACTTCCCTTAGGGCTCACTGGGAGTCCTATTCAGAGAGTGTACAGCCCATGTAAGTATCTTGTGTGAAACAACCAGGTGTCTCTGATGGCTATTGAATTCAGAGGACACAAAGAAAGGTGCAGCCTATCAGGGCTCTGACTGCACTGATAGCCCCGTATTGCTATTCCCAGCCTCCCCAGGGGTCTTCACACACACAACTTCTGCTCGCAGCCCCAGGAGCTCCATGTAAGCTCATGCCTGAGCCCTCAGTCCTGCCCTGAGCTATGTTGTAGGTAGGTTTGTGCCTAGACCTGTCCCTTGCTGAGTGCGTCTGGCTCACTGCACCTCCCAGCTTGCCCTCGGACCTGGCTGGTTGCCTAATCTGTGTCTGATGATCCCTGGATCTTTGGCTGAATCTGTTACTGTCACCAACCCTGCTCTGCTCACCATGCTCAGGTASTGTGGGACTGTTCCTGTTGGTGAGGTGCCTGTGATGTGGTCAGTGTTGGCTCCTGGTTTGTATTCTCTCATGGAGGAGCCCCACTCTTACTGCTCCCTGATGCAATCTTCCTAAAGTTGATAGGAAACCCTGGGCAGAGAAACAYAGGTAAAGTTTAGGGGCCAGATACAGCCTCTGCTGTTCTCTACACTTTGAAAGAATCACACTGCTTATTTAAGTTCCAAGTGTAAATATAGKAGATGGATTTCTGCTGCTGAGTTCACTTTCCAACTGGTTTAGATGACTTGAACACTTAATTCCCATGAAGTAAGGCACCTAAATAACTTCAACGGCTTTTCAAAACCTCAGCTTTATTTTGGCTCCCATTAGATGAAAAGGGTGATGACAAGATGAAAGATGAAAGATGAAAGGGGAGGCAAAACTAGAGATCCTTGAGCTAGAAGCATGTATCTCCTATAGAGGTAGAGAAGGGCTCAGCAAGGAAGGACTCCAAGCAGAGGACTGTGATGGTCTMATACCCTTTGTGGATTGGGGCAAGGGCGAGATGCATATCATATGCTAGAAGGTGAAACTGAGCACTCTGCCTGCTGCTGGACCTGTATCTAAACTTCAAGGGTCACAAGTAGTCCTACAGGCACCAGTAAAGTGATTTATACAAGGACTGCAGTGCATATGGGTTGTTCATGAGACAACAGTCCACCTTATAGCCCTCCAGAGGCGTTACCCCTTTTGAGAATCAGACCGCAGAGGCTTAGAGGCTTAGAGCTAAACACAAATCATTTCCCCTTCCCACACAAATGGGGCTAATACTTTTGATTTCAGACCTACAGCACCATCATCTCTCTAATTACCTTATTAAGATGGAACTACACAGATGAACACGTTAATGAATTATTATATATCTTAGTTATTCAGCAGGAGTTTGATATAAGGCAGCCTTTCATTTTAACCTACCTTGTATATACTGCCATGAAAAACACAGAGAAACCTTATGGCTGGGTACTAGATTGCAAACACTACGGTCTTTGCAGTGGAATTTCAATTATGGGAGAATGCACTGTCACACCCTCATTCAAACCCCTAATTACCAGCACTTAACCACCATATACTATTGAAGGAAACTATAATTCACTTTAAAAAAGACCTAGTTTATACCTATAATTAAATTAATCATAATTAATTYCAACAGCTACTCCTATAGCTATTGAGGGAGAAAAATATTAAAGAAATGCATTGTCAGGGATTGCTTAGAGTTCTAATAGTGTGGAAAAACAAGCGCGTTGTTCTGAGCACTGGAGTTTGTTGCAGAATTGTGACTTTTTTTGCCCCACCGCAAAGGAGGAAAGCTTCAGTGTGACCTTTCAGATCACATTCGGTAGTCCCTGATGCACATCCAAGGACTATGTCTCCTAAGCTTTGGCACTGAGCTGCTCTTGCACCTATCTGTGCTGCAGTGGAGGCACATGCTGATATGTACTCAGGCGTTCATCCATTGAATGTGAACACTGTCCATGTACTGGCACGCCCCACCCCAAGCTTGCCTGAAGTTCTGCCTCCGGGTCCCTGTATTTAACAAAGGATGCTAAACTTTTGTCTTCTTTGCATTCTTGTCTTTTAATGCTTCCTTCTCCCAAGCTAAGCCATGTCCAGATTTTGTACATTTACTGGGTAACTTTTGTAAGAGCTGGCCTTTCCTGTTTGCCTAGCAAGTACATCTTTTGCACTTTTGTTGGAACTGTTTTGCATCCCTTCTGCCAACTGAAATCTCTGCCAAGGGATCATCTTTCCAGCCTGTTGTTTGAAGTACATGGCTTCTCTTCTGCATCCTTCATCTGGCTCCCTAATCCCACACAGAAGAGCCCTCACTCTTGCCCTTTAGGCCCTTCACCCTCTACTGAGGCAAGGCCTCTTTCCCTGACAGTGGAAAATATTTACATTTCCTTCTTCTATCACTGACTTACTGTCTGCACTGCAATTTACTGCATATTCTTGCCATCCCCTCTGYAGCCTCTTAGCAGCACCATGGAAGGCTAAGTGGTAGGAAAACTCAGCCACGAAGAAAGCTCTCAGGGAGCAGTAATCAGTGCCAGGGGCATGCAATCAGGAAAAAGAGGGCGGAGAGAGATTGCAGTTTCTTCTCTTTCTTTAGGAGCAATGACAGACAGACTGAAGAGAAGGGAAATATTACCCTACAAATTCTGGGTTATAGTGACAGTATGGTGCACAAACAGATTATAGCATTTTTTTGCAGAGTATGGTTAAATGGCAGGAGCCTTTTCAAGCATCCATGTCAAATATTGCATAATCTGTAAGCAATAAACTATTAAAAGAATACAGTGTACATCATATTTCTTGGCTTGCACAGTTTGCTTATTGGTTTTTATACATGTCTGCTTTTTAATTTTGTAATCAGAATATATCAAGCTGCTTTCATTCCTTTCACATTCTTTTACAAAGTTGGCTTGTTTTGTTTTGTGTTTGGCATTTTCTTTCAAGTATATGGGTTCATATCCCTTAGCAGCCTTCTAACAAATTCAAGTCTGCAGGGCTTTTAGCACATTATCAGCCAGCAGAATTGCCTATGTTGTTTCTTCTTCTTTGTGTCTCTGAGCATCACTGCACTAGCTCTGTCTACAGCAATGCCAACATCTTATTTGTTCTTTCATGACTTCAGGAGCCACCTTTGCATTATGAACTGGTTCCCTACAAAAATATGTGTCTGAACTTTCTGGAAAGACCAATGAGCACTTTAAGACTGTGTTGTGGGGCAGACTTAAGCAAACTGCTCTTGTTTTAAGATGTGATTATTCATTAATGTCCAATTAGGTATGAGCTGAGGTCCTCTGCTTGATCAAGGGCTAAACTGCCTGAACTAAGCTTTCCTGAGAAGCAATCTGAAGTAGGGACTTCCCAGAGCTTTTCCATACTTCACTAGTGGAAGCTGACAGAGACAACAGGGAGTAAAATTCCTCTGGTATTTAAAGGACAAGTTTGGGCTTTCCCAACAGTGCTCCGGATTGTTCCATCATTACTCCCATTCCTGACCATGGTACATATTCCTAAAGCCACATTTAGCTGGCTTAAGTTTCACCAAAGCCATAAATAATAATCCAAAAAAAGATTATGAATGTTGAGAGAACCTATGTGGACTTGGAGAAAGGGATGTAGATGGTCTGAAAACAGCACATGCTGACTTTGACGAAAGTAGAGTCTGCCCAACACAGAGTATTTTTGATTATCTCATCAAGATTAGACATCTCTGTTGGTGCTGTGTAGGAGGCACTGGTCTTCCACTAGCTCCTTAAGTACTGGAATCAAATGAGAAAAAAAAAAATGTTCTAGTGACTGCAGTCCCCATCACACAGCCCAAATGTGCAGACCCACACTTTTTACAGCAATAGCAGCAAACCTGACTTTCCAGGACCATCTCATTGTTCCCGTAACCTTCTGCCTTCATCAACCACTTATTTTGCCTATGCCTAAACCCACCAATTTCAACAAAGTCTTTGCTGAAAAGACTGTTGCATTGAGGGCATCGATTTGGCAGGTTTTTTGTTTGTTAGTTTCCAATCTGGGACCTTTTTGTTACTTCTGCTAACACAATCCCAGACCAAAAACTTGAACATTCCAGTTCAAACAAGCTATTTTCAAAATCAGATGGTTTTGATCTTTGTAACAACTTGGAAATACATTTCCAAAAATAAATGTCACCTCCAGAACTGCCACCCTCCAGACAGCCCTGCTACCCACACATACAGTGATAATCGTTACTCAGAAATCCAGAGAATTGAACAAATCAAGACTTACTTTTTGAAAGTGATTCTCCTAGAACTCTTTCCTGAATGTTTGTGTTGTAACTTCTTTTTCCATAGTATTCATTACCACCAAATCTTGAATGGACCCTGTAAGCACAGCCTCTTAAAACTCTAGGTTGATTATGAAAAATTCTCTTTGGAAACATGTGTGGTTGTTTCCAGTGATCTCTCTAAAACTCTGTTTTCTGGGTGAACAGAGTCTAACCTCTCAAAGACACCCTACATATGTTTGTACAAACCAATAAGCGAACTGCATGAGTAAAGAAAACAGATCTTTCACCACTTATCTGTGCTTTTTCCCAATGGCTTTAAAAGAAAGAGAGATTCAGTAGGAGGTAATATATCAAGATGAACTGCATCACTTAGCTAGGTGTGAGGTCCTCAACTTCCCAGGGAGTTGCACACATGCAGGTGTGAGATTTCAGCCTATCTAATGTGGCTACTGCTGGCAGAGATGGAAAATTTCATGATAATGTTTCCCAACAGCTCAGCAAGCCAGAGTCAATCTGCTGTTGCTTTCAGAGACAATGCTTTGAGACAAAACGATGCAGGAACTTTGGTTTGGGGTGGAAAATAGTAGAGTGATCACCACCTCTTCTAGAGTGAACATTTACTGTCACTATTGAACTGTTCTCCCCTCTCATCTGCTGCTAGGAGGTGTGAAGGGAGTCACAAATTGAGCACTCATCCTGTTCACTGCTAAAGTCCAGTGGCAATTCACCAGTGGGATCCAGTGTGTGTTTAACCCATTTTGTGTTCTGCTTTTAGGATTATCCATGGGTTTTTCTTTGCATTCACAAACCAGGGCACATTCCCAGCTGGCATGCACACTAATGAAGTATCCGTGACCTCCACAGAGCTTCACCTCCTTGCATCTCCAAAGGAACTGGTCCCAGATTTTGGCAGGATGACCCCACTTCAGACTGCGTGGGACTCTGGCCTGTCATTACTARACAAGGGCTCTCACAGGAGATCCCCTGGTGCACGCACCAATTCTAAAAGCCAGTAAATGACCTACCCTGCAATGTCACTTTGATCTTAAGAGTATATTAACCTTCCACCTGGAGTTTTTGTTCTGTTAACTTAGAGAATATTTCCACGTACCCTTAAGACCTGTAATGAGCTGATGGCAGTGATTAATTATCTACAGCAATTCTGTAATAGATGAATGCATATGATATCTCATTTATCAGGGAAATAACCATTTCTTTAAAGTCCATGATCAATCAAGTGAAAAGAGCTGGGATTTGTTGACAATGCCAGATGCRCTTAAGATGAGAAGGTCTTTAGCTGGTAAGGAGACTGTCATTTTAAAGCAATGATTTACAAAACCATCTTGCCTCCAGCTTCCAGCCCCGCTCTGCCCCCCTTCTTGTTCTGAGTGTGTTCAGTAAGCAGCCTGATTATAATCAACACATCAAATACTAAATGCAAAGGGTAGGATTTTTGTCACAAATGGAAGAATCATTTGCTTGTTTCCCGTGGCCCTGATTAGATGGTAGACCAGCCACAAACCTACAAAGTATCTCTGACTTCACACCCTCTAAGATGTCTGCTGGCCAAAGTCACAGAAAAAGGATTTTAAATTGTTTACCCTGAAACAGGACTTGCCTTCCAACATTTGAGTCTTTCACTACATTCATTCCTTGATGATTTGAGGGATAAGGTATTTCGTGCTCTGTTTTGTTTTTTTTAATTTAAAACACGCTTGTAGAAATCTCTTCACCAGTGTTCATAACTTTTCAGTGATATATTTCAAAGGTAAAAGTAGCTTTGAAGCACCTATTCTGAAATGTCCCATTTATTTTGCTTTACTAGATGTGAGCTCAGACTGGAGTATGGGTGGATAGGGAACAAAGGACCTGTCTTTAACCAACAGAGTGAGCTCTGGGATCAAGGTTTCAGAAACATGAATAAACTTTACATTTTTTTGTGCCTTCTGTCTGTCCAGATAGCACGTAACACTCTGGTCTCAACAGTCCACTTCTCCCTTCTATATCCACTAATCAAATACAGACAAAGCATTTTAAAATAGCAAAGCCTCCAGGAAAAAAATAAATGAATAAAAAAATAAAATAAAATAAAATAAAATAAAAGGGAGTGTGCAGATCCTGGCTTATCCAGTGCAAGGTGAAAACACTTAATGAAGGAAAATGACTGTTCAGTGATTTTCTGTAGAAAACATTTTGCTCCTGGCACTGACAATCCTCACAGCCAAAGCCTGTGAATAAGAGCAGCCTACAAGGTACCTGTTCTACCACCTCCCTCTGTCTGTGGGAGGAGGGAGGCACTTCTCGGAGTGGCATTGGAGAAGGTTTAGGTTCCCAGCTTTCTATGTGACCTTGAACAGATTACCTGAACCTTCATTCAACAGAGCTCCGGGATGGCAATTTTTAATTGCATTCAGGGGCACACAATTTTAATGTGAACTCAGTGGGATCGGGATACCAAACTGCCCTAGACCTTACAGAAAACCAAGCCTGAGATATGTAAATAGCCCTGTTAGAGTTACTCGGATTCCTCTCAAATTAAAATTAGATATCTGCCCAAGGTGTTATTTTTTTCTGAGAGTCTATTATTTTTTCTGAGAGCTCATTATCACCAGGAGCTTTGCTACAGGCTGCTGTAAGTCTGCAAACTCTTGCTAGGTAGCRGAGAGTTAACCCCTGGCTTGAGCCAACCTGACTACTCACCACCACCACCAACAGGAGATGTTCCTACTTCACCTCCATCCAGCCATCCTCATCCACACTCACTCCATCCTCTCAGTCTGATGCTGGTGTTTGTTAGACCCTCCATGAGCCAGTTCAGCTCAGGAAACCAACAGTGAAAAATACAGATATGCTTGTGCTGGGCCATTTAGGTAAACTGGCTCAGTGGAGTGTGTGATGACTGCAAGGACACACAGGTAGGAGCTGGGGTGGGAAGAGGGAGATATCCCTGCTGGGCAAACAGTTATGGGACCAGCACAGTCACCTCACAGAAAGTTGCCCCTCGACTGTAAACACCTTCACACAGATACAAGAAAATCTGTTTGTGCCAAGCATTACACAAAGGGCCTCTTGATATTTAACTCACTCTCGGCTGGGACCTCTGCCTACCACTGTGATACAAACAAGACTAAATCACAGAGACGAATAACAGCTTGTGACAGAACCAAATAAGGGCCCAAAACGGGTCTGTGTGCTTTGAAACCTCATTAATCCAGGGCATTTTATGACAGCCTAATTAGCACTAGAGAGACTGTGAGGAGTGGCAAAATACATTTATCCCCACCAAAGGCAGATAAAAGCTATAATTCTCACCTGAATTAGGGTTTTCAAAACCCTATCTAAGGAGTTGGATRTTATGCCAGACTTCACCATTATAGATTGTCTTTTTTTTTTAATAAGGAGTAGGTAATTAATTATGGGTGGCTTTTGCAAAATAGACAATTGCTTTTGCACATTTTTCATCATAAACAATTTCTYTGCTCTGAAGTTAGTCTTTTGCCCCATGAGTCCACTTCACAATGCAGCACCATCACAAATCACACCCTGAAAGGACCAAAGTTGTTTGGTTTTTGTCAATACTGCCACATGCTCCATGAAAGCCCACGGTTTACTGGAAAGAGGCTTTGCTGTCCACATCTGCATATCCCACAGGAGCACCGAGGCTGGTGCTCTGTTTTTGGGCGCACTCATTTCCCTCCAGAGCTTCTCTGTTGCTCACCCCTGGGCCTGACCACAGCATTAGCCTGGCTGCTGTGGCTCCCTGCAGGCCCACAGGCTCCCAACTTTCTCCGTGAAAAACTCTGCGGGAAAAAAGCTGACCCCAAGGTGAGCAGAGAGTAGTCATTCAGTTCTTTAGGGAAAACACACTGACATTTGGCTTCAGAGAAGCAGGCGGCCGCAGCACACAGCAATGGCGTGCGTGCACTGGGAACGGTGCCAGCAGTCAGTGCAGGGCTGGAGGCTTTGGGTTGCTAAGAGGCAGCAGAAGGAACATCATTAGGTCAGCTCCCCTGAGCCAAGGTTAATCCTGGGCACACAGATAGGGTGAGAAAGCAGGAGCTGTGGAGGGAGAGGTGGAAAATTGACTCCAGGTGAAGTTTTGCTTCATAGCAACTAGGTTTCTTCTTGGAGAAAACCGGGCAGGTTGTTGCCAGAGATCCYAGTCAGACTTAAGCCAACCTTGACAGCACTGGTACTAAATGTCACACTTCTTCATCACTGCTGAAAAAGGTGTAGGTCCTTGAGACTTCATGTCTTTGAAGATCACGCCATATTACTCACTGTGGTTTTACTCTAACCACCCTGACCTAACAAAGCAGGCTCAGCTTTGCATTAAACTGCTCCAGCCTGCGAGAACCATGGACAAACGTGGTCTCCCTGATATGCTGAGGTACCACTTTAAGTACGCCAGTTATTGAAGCATCACTATCCTCTTCCCCCCAAACACACACATGCACAAATTCATGGCTACCAGCAGTTAATGACAGATTTGTTAATTAACAGCATGAGGCAAAGCCAAGGTTGATGTTCTAATAAACAGGTCATTAACTTTGGTAATGACCAATTTGGGATGATGATTGCTCTTACAAACTGTATTCCATGGCTTATAAAAAGCGACAGTGCAACTCTGAAATACATCTGGCAGCCAAGACTGTAACAGAGCAGTTGGTTGGAAACACTGGCCGTTCCCTGGGAAGCTATCACCTCCATTTTTCACCAGACACAATGTGCAACTGGGAATCAAAAAAGATGTATTTCAAGCTAGAGCAATTAAAATAGATAGAGATGTAAAAATGAAATCAAAATCAAACAGCTTCAAGACAACTGACCTTCTTCACTGAATGTCATTCAGAAAGGGTACTTTGTCTTCACACACTACAAAGTAAGCCCCAAAAGAGAGCTGTTGGGAATGCCTGATCTTGAGGCATTTCTATTGTGATAGCTCAAGATCAGGGAATTACAAAAATCTTCTGGATTGGGAACAGAAAGGTGCTGAGATAATATCACAAGAAAAAACCTCTGTTTGCAGGAATCATGCCACTTTCTGATGTTACTGGACTGAGATCAGAAGCAAAGGGGGCTAATAGTTGTGTGCCAGAGGATCCATTAGTAACACTTTGGGGCCTTTGGGGGGATAATAAAACATTCTAAGGAACGGTGACTTAATATCACAGCACTTAGGAGTCACTCGTGAGGTAATAACCAGATACTGGAGGAAGGAAATCCCTCTTTCTATGGTATACTATCAAATGGTTAGGAAAAAATAACTCAGCAAGTTCATACATTAGAAAGGCAGGCGAATGGGAAATGTACACTCAAGTGGATCCTTGCAAGAAAGAGTTCCTTGGAAATGAATGGCRTTAGGGGAGCAGAAGTCAGGAAGAATCCTTACCCACAGTAAAAGCAAAAAAATATGTTTGGGGATTAGTTCTAATAATGGCTGAAAGTAGTCTGCAGATCTATAGACTAGACTGTGGAGCACAGGTAAGAGATACATACATACGCACACGCCCCTAAAGTTCTACAACTAGTAATGCTCCCTACAGTAACGCTGTTAAAACCCAAGGTTTAAAAGGCTAAAGGAAGAAAAGTTTTCCAAAGATGATAAAATGGAGCAAAAGACAAATCTGACTCATAAACAGAAATGACAGTTGCTTGTGCCACGTGTTTTAGACTAAAAGTGAAACTAGTGTGCTTTTTTGGGGTTGATGTATATTATGTATTTTTCTTTTATCATGTTCACCTCTTCCATTTCAGCCTGGCTATGCAGTTTCTCCAGGATGAAAGCTGTTTTTGAAGAGGTTATATGGATAAACTTCCGCAGGAWCGGAACAACCCCACCATCAAGCAGGGATCACTCAAGGCTCCACAATGGACAGCATTGTAATAATGCATGAGCCCGGGAGCACAGCCAGGAATCCTCCAGCATTTGAGTGCACAAGGATTGTTTCCTGCTATGTACTCCTATGGGCTCTRCCTACATGAAAAGGAAAGAAAAGACATGGGTAAATCCTGGTTCTGTCTCTTCACAGTGAGCTCAATAACATGAAACACTGGAAAACTCCAGAAGGCATTCTGGCAGTGCAAAAGTATCTCCTGGAATAATTTAACCTTTTTGCATTCCTTCTGCTGTGGAAAAGCCGTAATTTGGCCTTTCAAGCTTCATGGGTAGCCTAAAGATACCAGCTTTCTTGAATGGCTACTGACTTGATCCCTTGGGATTTTCCCCACCCATGAGAAATAATATGTCTGAATAGAGCTWTGGCTCTAGAGGCATCCTTCACTCTTTTACTCTTGCAGAAATCCCCCTTAGCACCCCCAGTGGCTAATTAACTGCCATGCTGCCAACCAAATCCATGGCAGGGCTCTGATAGAAAGGAATGATGTAAGAGATGCTGATACCTTGCATTTCTCATCTGAGGTCATTGCCAGTTTAGGTAGCTGTATGGATTTGTGCCGAAAGGCCACAAGTGTCCAAGAAGCTTATTAGGATCCCATTGCTTTACATCTGAAAAGTCAGGGCCAATGTTGCTACATAACACTAATTCAAGAACTTGAAAATGTTGACCTTTGTCTTTCAGGGTAATATGACTGATTTTGCAACAAAACATTCTTACTAATATTTTCTTTCTTAAAATATCTAAAACGGATAACATGATCAATTTGGTCCCATGACTTCCTAGAAGTCCAGAKATTACTTATGGACGCCTTCCTTATTCTAATGGAAATGCTTTCTCTTTTGGCAAGCATAACATCACTCTAGAAATAACAAACATTGATAAATTGATATGCATAAAAATGATGACAGAGGCATTTTTTGTAAACAGACCCTTTCCTTAATTTGTGACACAAAAAACCATGGGAGYTGACACAGATAAAAACTAAATGGACAAAAACTGACTATATCTATCCATCGATGTAGCAATGAAAACTCATTTTGGGTGCAGATGGGAATTTACCAACAGAAGACAAATGATCAGGTAAGGTAGAACAGAATGTTAGTGAAAATAAAAGTTATAAATGACAAAGCACCTGCTACCACCTGATGTAGCAATCAGAGCAGACACATTCCAATTGTCCATCCTAAAAAATGGGCTTTATCACCAAAGAAGGTCTCAATTCATTATTTCTTCATTGATGTTGTGTCAAATATGCAGGTCACATCATCAGCCTGCTATATAAATGTGAGAAAAAGCTATAGAACACGGTTAAGGACACAGAACGAGTAAAATTTAAAGGGGTTATGAAACTATTTTTAAAAGTCACAACCAAGTAAAAGTAAAATTCAGCAAGAAGAGGAACAAAGTGAGCGGACACTCACTCATTTCACTGTAAGTTTCTGAGTATATAAGTTGGTCTAATATTTCAAAGTGACTGGCATGTTTAGCTCTTTTCATCTTTGTGGGCCAAACTTGAGAAACTTATAAATAGGCTAAGCCTTTTTAAAGTACTCCAAGTCGAGGCTGAGGTAGCTGAAGTTGGACATATGCAGAATTAAATCAGATATGCAGTGTTTAACAGAGAGATGGCTCTCCTTTGGAGCACACCCATGGAAGGAGATAGGGGCTTCACCCTCTTCTGACAAGAYCCTTTTTTGTAATATATAGTTCTTCCTGTTCTTTTGGCCTTTGATTTTACTCCATGGGAACACATTCTTGTGGCTGAGTGAGGGAAAAACTTAACTGTGGAAATTCAGCATTATCAAGACTAGACCAGGACCAGAATTTACTTATCCAGTAAACTACAATGCTCGATGAGACAAGATGCATAATCCAGTATCTAGTACACCCCACAAAGCTCTTAGCAGTGGCTTATTTCCATTCATATGGAAATTTATATCGATTTCACTGGGAAGAGATTTGAGCCAATGCAGTGCTCCGGCTCTCATGATGCTTACAATATTTGTTGTCTTTCTTGAAACGCCAGCACCTGGACTCATGTGATCACACAAGAATCTCAAATGTAATCAGCCCTCTTGGCTATGCTTAAAAGCTTGAAAATCAGTGCACTCAAAGRGAACAAAAGGGAGCAGAAAAAGAAACCATCATGATTCGGGGTTTTGTTTTGTTTTGTTATTACTTTTTAACCCTCAGATTCAATCTCTCCCCGTAATTACCATTCATCAGAGTTGCAGAAAATATTGTGGGCCAGTTTGTCTGCCCAGCCAGAGTCCCTCAGATACCACGGAGTAGCCAAAAGTGGGCTGTGCGTTATTTTTGTCATAACTGCAATATGACCTCTAGTTTCCTTTTTAACATGTTAAGAAACCCACAGTCAAATTAACTGCTTAGTCCAAAGAAGGTGAGGGGGAAGAGAGATGGAATTTACAGTCACTTATTTGGAGGGTGAACAAAAAGCCTCCTTCAGGTTCCACTCAAATTTGAGGAAGATCTATTAGGCTCAGGGACTGAAGTTGGGATTTGCCACTGGTAACTGTGTTATTCACTCTGAGCCATTCTTACCTGTACCAGAGATAACCAGGAAGGAATTAACACCAGTAAATAGAAGCAGGGAGTGCGAAGAGTCAGCACCAAGTACAAGCTGCAGGACTGTGTCYGTGCTATGGAAACACAGTGCCGGGCCAGCAATTTGCAGTTCTGACAGATGTACAATGCAGCATTTGGCTCAGAGATTGTATTTGCGATCATTTGAAGAAACARTTAGATGGCATCTGGGAGAATTGGAATCTTTAAAAAGGGAATTAATCTTAAAAGGATTCAATGACCTTTGCTAACTTCCAAAAAAGAAAAAAAAATCTTATGGATTTTTATATTCAATGTGCATTAGTTACTCATTCTCTCAGAGGTGATTTGCTTTTTTTTGTTGTTTCATTTGCATAAGGCACAGTCCACATGAAAAGACAAGCAAGCAGGCTTTGTATGTGCTCATACAGGACTCTGCTGCAATATTTTTAGATGGGTTCATTTTTTTCTCAGTATTTGCAATCTCCCATCATTTAYGTTCCAGAGAAACAATTTGTTTCCAAACATAGCTGTGTACAGCTCTAAGAACTGACCCATCCCCTGGCTTTCCACCACTGTTAAAGCCAAATCACATTTGTATTTAACAGCTTAATTTGCAAAATTGGTTTTATCGTTGGCCCTGTTGCCCTGTGAAGACAGCATGAGAGGGGAGGGAAGATCTGACCTGTATGCTCGGCTACAGTCCTGACCTGTTGTGTGACACCATGACAAATCCCTGTGCCCATTCCCCCTCTAAGCCTTTGTCTATTTAGACAGCCAACAGCTCAGAGCAGGCACTGCCGCTCGCTGAAGGTCACACAAGGTGCTCCATTTTGGAGGCATCTCCGGGTCCCATTGTCATGGAGATAACAATGACTGCAGCTGATGGCCTCAAACTGAAATTAAAGCCCTGGAACAACCACATTTGTATGCAGCTGTAAAGGGAATTTTCCAGGCAGCTGGAAGAGGAATTTTCACATGAGAAAAAGGAGAGGCAGAGGGATCCAGTGCCCAGATCCTCCAAGCTAGAGGGAAGATCAAATCAAAAATCAAATCCCTTCTTATCTCCCTCTGCTACATGTGGTAGAGAAGGGTCATGTCAGCAGCAGCAGAGCTACTAAAAGCACTTTATGCCTGACAGTATGACAAGATGGCCAACAAAGAATCTCAAGGAAGAAGTGAACCAACAAGCAASAGTCCAGTGGAGAGCGGCAAAAATGATCTGATTCTCCAAATACAAGCTATAATAACCATCTTGCCTGTGAAATGGCATGTGCCACTTCCTCAACTCAGGGACACTTATCTTTGCGTGTAAGAAACCTCAATTCGTTTTCCATGCCTTTATTTTGTGCAAAATATCTAGCTTATTTTTCCTCATTAAATTGAGAAGTGTTACTGGCTGCTCCCTCATCCAAATGCTGCAGCCTGCCTTTCCCTCATTTTACCCTAGGTCCAAGGCATTTTAAGGATGATCCACTGGGGGACACCTCCTATCTCAAGCCTGTGGAACACTTTTTTAAGTTGGAGAAACATAAAGAATCATCAGAAAAACAGACAAATTCAAATTCTGAAAGTGAGCTTTTTTTTTTTTAAGTTCCCTCAACAGGCAGGATAGTATCTTTTGCTATCATCATGGTGCAGAAACTTCACTCTTTTCTTGAAGAGATTCAGGACCAAAATGGGAGACTGAATCCAAGCAACAAACTGTAAAACAGTAGGGAAAACACTCCTTTGTGAAGCAGGAACGACAGTACAGCAGTAACTGCAGTCATATTATAGGTACAGAAAGATGAACAGGTGGACCCATAGATGAACCTGTTAGTGGCGAGTAGAAACTACCTACAGCCAGACAGAAAAACAGGCGTCTATGCTGGAAAGAGATACACTCCAACATGCCTGTTCAGAGAAGCATTCATTCAGTACTTTGCTCACAGTACTAATGAGGTCTCAATTTCCAGGTTATGCTTGGTTGTCAGTCTTGCATTGACGATAACACACAAAAGGGAAATATTTTAATTTCATGTGTGCCAGAATCCTGACAGTTTTCAGACATCTCAATTTCTCCTCTCCTCTCTCAAACCTTCTTAAAATTTGTCCTCTGGGAATATTGCTCGACTGCACAGTGGCAACCAGGAACTGGAAAGAAAAAACTGACAGAAAATCATGCAGACCTTCAAAGGCAGTGCAGAATTATACTGCTGAAAAGGCGATTGCGGCACGAAAAGAAAAAAACCCCCACAGTTTATCTGCACAGAGAAAGTCATGGTTTTCATTCTGGCAATCCTTACTCACCTTGATCAGCAGCTAATTCTAGAAGTGCTGGTGATCTCAGAGGCGTTACACAGTGAGCATCAAAGATCAATAGCTGGCCTCAATTTACCAAGCACATTGTGCCATTGCACACTATGGAATTGTTATTGCCCTTATTCATTTTTTCCATATGTATTTTCTGAGCTGTTAGGATGACTTCAGGAGTGGAGATGGAAAGAAAGGCTTCTGACTGCAGGTTGAGGGAGAAGCCTTCACAYGGAGTATGGCGATGAGTTCTGGGTGTCATCGTTTCTCCACTCTCAGCACGCAGCTGCAAAGCCTGCTAGCAAGTGCTCAGGGCTGTGAAGATGTGTGACAAGGCTGTGTGAAGGAAGGCTCTGTGGGTGATGTTATGATTTCCACGTTGGAGGGGATAGGAAGAGAACATCAGAGTTCACTTTGCTTTAAAAAAAAAAAAAAACTTCCCCAAAATACTACATTAAAAAGAATGTTAATGTTGCACATGCATGCGGAATTTTCAACACTAGGAAGCGTAACAAACAGTGGTTTCTTTTTGCTGAAGTTTTCTGAGTGGCAGAGTCACTGCCTGACACAGAGATAGAAACAAAAAGCAAAGGGAATTAAAAAAAGAATCRGTTTTGTTTCAAAGACAAATGGACATTTTGACACAATCTCTTTTCTCAAAGACATTCAAAAGTTTTGTCTTCATCACAGAGACATTCTGAAATTGAACTGTTTGTCCTTCAGTCTGCCTCATCTGCAGCTTTAATAGTGTTTTTAACGTATTCTCTATATAATTAATATTTACATTTCAGTAGCAACTAGTAGCTCCAAAAGACATCGAAGGCCTTATGTGTTAGAGTGAAAGGGAGCTGTTCCTCTCTAGTTAGACAAGAAAGACATAGACTGAGGCGAGGGAAATACAAACAGTTTACAAATKATTTACACAAGGTGATTCATCAACTCAGAGACAAACCTGGAAATAAAACCTAGGCCCCAGAGTGTAATGGGGAGCTTTCAGCACTCCAAATCCAGCTGCCAAGGTCAAAACTTTCCCCAAGTCCACTGAGAGCTGTTGCCTTTTCTAAGCTCAGCCTTAAATTATTTATTCAGATTGGAAAAGTGGGTACAGTTCAAATTTCAGCCACTATGCAATTTTAGACAGGTCACTAAACTTTCCCTTGTCCTTGACCTCACAGTTATGAATGAGAAACCGATGATTATGGGAGTGCCGGGAGCACAAAATCCACTGTTGACTATCACGGGTGGAAACAGGTGAGCCTGACAGACACAATTTCAACCAACTTCACACTATCTGCAGTACCACAGCCCACAGATGACCTCGCCGTGATGAGCTCCCTTCACAGTCAAGGAAGCAAAACCAGATGCTTTTAGGAGGCAATTCATCTGAACTATTTCAGGCACCTAGATTAGGGCAAGAAGATTCGTAGGCATCTATTCCACTGACTGGCACTGAATACAAAGACRGCACGAGCTGACTTGAACACAGATGTCTACATTCAGGCAATTGAATCCCACCCAGATAGTCTGAGCATAAACAGAAGGAGATGGTAGGAAAGTCTTTCCTAGATGGATGTGTGGATACAGACATAGATACAGGAGTTCATCCCCAATAGCATTTTTTATTATGATTTTCAATACGAGTAACGCATAGCTGTCCTAGTTCTGAGYCATGGCCAAGCATTTATAATCTCCAAAGGGTTTGCAAATAAACTGAACCATTGCAAATAATACTCCACTGCATAAGAAAGTTCTCTTACCACTTTTGACAGAGCTGAGTTTCTCTGTGAATCCCCAGTGTGCCCTTACATCTCTGATAATGCGGTCTGTGCCCTTAATGAGGTCTTGCGAAAAGGTCTTGCTCTTTCCACCTCTTTCCTTGTTGACTGCTACCTTAACAAAAGCATTTAAGTTCTGTACTCCAGACTGATGAGTGAGGAAAGGCTGAAGGACTGCGCTTGTGCACTTTGTCAAGGGGGAGACAGTTGGGGACCAAGCCCAGGTGATTGATAGATCAGAAAAGAGGCTGTATGCTTAATGGAAATGTTGAACCAAATGTTACTTCTGTCAAGATAAGTTATTGGTTGGTTAAATGGCAACAAAAAATTTTAAGACATCATGAATCGATACTTTACTAATTGTTAAATTAATTACCGTCTGTCATCTTCTTCCAAAGTACTTTCTGGAGTTTATATGTTATGAAAGTTATCTAGCAGCCTTGCTAGAAGCCTGTAGGCAAGTTTCAGCCCACTCTTCTCCATTTTTAATTTCACAAATGAGGAAGCAACCCTCCCTTTGAATAAATGCATTCTCTTTGTTTCCAAGACATGTTCATTTTCTGCAGTAATTGTTTAGATTTCACACACAACACAAAGACCTAAAAGAAGGGGTGGTAAAGAAAGTAAGAGGGCCTGATCTCTGCAGGTGGAGAAGAAAGCACCACTGTGCCTTTGTGAATAATCTGAAGGGCTAATAATTCCAGAGAAATATTATYACAGACAGGGTCTGAGGTAAGGTTTGGACTCCAGACCAGGGGAACCTTCTTCACTGTAATGTCCCACCGTATTGTTGAAAGGGAAGTGCAGACCAGCATTCAACATCATTACGTCCTCGTCAAGGTCAGATTACTAGGAGGATTTTGACTGATGCATAAARCACAATCAAATTAGCTGAGTCGGAACCCAGCTCTGATGTTCATTAAAGAAACTGCCATGCTCATTAAATRGAAGCAATCCACCTAGAAGGTCAGAGCTAATTTTGAAAACAACACTGAGACTCAGGACTGTAAAAGCAGGGTGTATTTGGAGTGGCAGAGGGAGATGCCTGGACAACTGAGCACTTCTATGGCTTTTGTCACCACGGTTCTCAGTGTGCTGCCTCCATCAGCAGCATTTATCCCACAGCAGCCCTTAAAGAAGGGATATGTTCTTGCCAGACGAAGACTTGAGCATCCAGCAGATTCTGTCACTTGCTCAAGGATTCTCGGGAAGGCAATGACTGAGACAAGAATAAATCCCAGGTCTCCAGAGTACCTGTCCAAAATCCCAGGCTGAATGAACAAAACAAAATTTGAAAAGCTGTGGAGGTAAAAGAGATTTATACTCCCATTGTGCATGTTCTTAACTTTAAAAGTAAAAGGACACAGGTGCCATCAGAGATCCTTATGCTTTAGCCTGACTACAAGTTATTCTTAGGTACAGCTGTAAGAAAGGAAAGAGTAGGCTAAGACATTACTCAAAACTGATATAAGCAGTAAACGCAAACAGACAGGTGGGAAATCATATTTCTCAGGATTTTCACTAAGCCTTGAATGGCAGACACCAGACCACAAATAATAAGCTGCTAGGACCAAATGGATATTGTAAGGTTTTTACTGGAATAAAGGCAGGAAAACTGCTGAATTAATGCTGACCTTTGTAAAATAAYAAAGCCACAAAACTATAGAACAAAGATCACAGCAGTAATGTTTAACGACCACTGGGAGCACTTCCCATTGTTGTATTTCATGAGTAAGAGATACTAAGCTAATATGGATTAAGAGACTGTGCTAGCCAGGCTCTCCATATGGAGATATGTGTTATGTATGTTTGAAAGTGCTGCAGAAAGCTTTTTTTAGCAGATGCCTGCCATATTTTGAACTAGACATATCCATAGTCCAATACTTTGGTCAAAAGTGCCAGGTCCACCAAYGTTTTTCTACACTTGCTACAGTCTTGACATCAGGCCAGAAAAGCAATTGTGAAAACGGATCTGTATCCTAGCAGGAAAGAAAATCACCCAGACATTGGAAAGATGTGTGTGCAGGACTCTCTACTTTTAACCATGTGTACCCACGTAACTTGCACTATTGTCAGCAAAATAGGCCCTGATATCTCATGAGCGCTAGGGGGTCACCTGTTTGGAGGTGAGATAGGAAAGGACTAGATTTTCATTTCACAGAAAGAACTATCATTAAAAGAAGTAGAATCAAGATAAATGTTGAAACTGTCATTACATTAAGTTTTAAAAAATTAGTTTGGAGCTGCTGGTAGAATTTTATTCTAAATGACGTTGTATCAGTTTTGATTTTATACAGTTAAATGATACATCTAAAAAGATAAAGATTGAAACAAAAAGTCATTTTCAGACAGAACACTGAAACATTCCAGCCTAAAAAGCTAGAGACAGCATATTCTGAAGTCTGAACTGAAATTTCATCAAAAGCAACATGATTCTCTGAAATATTTCCCTTCTCCTGTCAGCTGATCATTATTCCCCAGTGGAAAGCAACACACAGTTGCAAAATCTCCTCAGCAGCTYTATTTATGGGTTTACTTTGCCGAGCGTTTCCCAGCTTCATCGCAAAGCTCACAGGTGAAGCATTTCCCCCAGCTCACTGCAAAGGCAGGAATGTACTGCAGTCTGGGGATTTAACCCCAGAAGGAATTTGGCCCATTGGGTATGGCAAGGTTAACATGAGGCTGAAACCTGCCTCTGCCTTACTAAAAACTCCTGAAGTATCTCCCACTCTCCCAGAAGCATTTATCAGTGCTCGTGCCGGGAGCCAAGCCTAAGTTCACCCCAGAAGGTTCCTGTGCTCTCGCTGGCTCAGTTCCAGTCTTTCTGTTGCCTTGCCGTTATCTCTGTGCCCTCCAACATGTTTTTGCCGTGATCCCAGTGACAACCATCCGCCTCTTTATGCCCTATTCCCTGCCAGAAAAGGCTGCCATATTGCTAACTCCTCTCCCAGCTGCTCTTTCCCCAGTCTGTTCTGCCATGTCTGGGGCTATCAGTGCTGCAAAATCCCTTCATTTAGCACTGGTATTTTCTAGCAAATCTCYTGTTCTATAAACCTTCAATGTCTAACCGTGTATACTATCCTCACTATAGCCATTTTAATAAGCGAAAAACATGGCTTATTAAAAACAAAAGGCATCCCTTTTGGTTTTATATTTGCAGTGGCTGAAGATGACGTTTAATATAACAGCTTTCAGCTCTTCATACACAGTTCTGCTGCACCTCCACATGAACCTTGAGGCGGGGATAGCCTTTGCTTTGCTATTAAAATGCTAACAATCTAGAAGTCTTTTTCTGATTCATCCTTTCCTCCCAAGATTGCTTTGCTTAAATTGGAAACATATCCGAGTAATGTCATCAGCTGAACCATTCACAAAAAATGAACTCCTTGGCTTTAGATGACTGTCACTTTATGGGGTGAAGAGTCACATATGCCTTTTTCCAGCGTAGCTTTGGGTGCGTGCATGTAAGTGACTGCATGCATGTATATATATTTCATATAAATAAATACACACACACACACATATCTCAGAAAATAGACAGTATCAGGAGGAAAGAGATTACAAAATTGTGGGGAAAAATCAGAGTTCTTTCCACCCTTTGTTCACCATAGCAACTCTCTCTCTCATGCACACACAGAGACAGAAAAAGAGAGAGAAGAAAAGCTCCTACCTCATTTTCAATCAGGTCTTCTACAACAAGAGCAAAGCTTTTATCTTCCTGATAGGGATAAAAGACTATTCTAACAGTTCATTTTAGAAGCATGCATGGGCTTTTCAAGCAAGTACATGTTTTCATTCCTCTGGATATGAATTTAGTAAAGACTGTTAGGGAATGCCTGGATTCCCCAGTACAAACATGTCCAATAACAGCTGCTCTTGGTAACGTGGAAAGTCTTACAGCTTCCTACTTATTCACCACTACAACTACACATGTGCACACCTGTATGTACAGACACACATGCTACTAAACAATTTATGCTTCARTTTACCAACAAAAGTAAAACTGAGATAGAAGATAGCAAGGTGATATGCCAGTATTTTACTGACTCTGATGCGTGTTATGGCAGCCCCCTGCATGGTAGCATCAGGACTCCGTTGTGCAAGGTGCTGTACAAACCCCTATAAGATACATGTAAGTCAAATATATATGTCTTATGGGCAATGCCAGCTGAGGTCACATCAAAGAAATCCACTGGCATCAGCAAGCTCAAATTAAGCAAAAGATATCCCCACTTTACAAACGGGTCACTGAAACACCGGAAACTTAAAGGATTCGTTCATGGACATACAGAAAGTTGCTTGTGGGAGACTTGAGCATAAATCTCCCAAGTCCCGCTTAACGTCTTAACTGTGGTCTATTTCCCCTCAATCTGGAATCTCCATTGTTCTGTCTGCTGTTTTTTTGTGTTTCTTTCATTTCTAGAGAAAGCAGCTCCACTCTCTGAAGTCTCTGCTACCAGTATTATGGAAGAAAATAATGTATTGTTACCCCTCAGTTGAGGCCTGATGTCAGAGCCATTCTTTCCGAACAGCTACAACCATAATATTTTGAGTACACGCAGTAAAACTGTAGCTAGGCTACAACTGAGCTTGTAATGTAACTTGTTCTGTAGAAGGGACATCTGCCATGGTTTTCCCCTGATGTTAGGCTGGCGAGACTTCATTGACTTTCGCGATAATGACAAAGTGCATCAGTCATTAAGAAAAGGTCCTTCTTAATGGCCTCTTAACCRAAAAAGATGAGTGCAATTTGCTTTCCCCAATGTGTTGTCTCCTTCCAGCCCACTGTCGCTGTGAGCACCTTGCAGTCCAGGAGGACTCCGACAGTGAGGATGAAGAGGAGGCAAGTTTGGTGCCTATGCAGATCTCAGCACAAAAAACACCTTTTGCAGCAGAATTTGCAGTACACAAGCAGATCTGCTGCTGCTGCTGCTATGAACACACAATAGTAATGGGGTCTCCCACTGAGCCTTCCTCATGAGCCCTGTTCCTCTACCCCAGGGAGTTTCTGGTGGGCACATCTGCACAGTTGTTAAGTAGGGATCTAAGCCTCTCCCGCAGCCTCAGCCTGCACCCTGCCATCCATGCTGCAGACTCAGCCCAAGCCCTGCAGTTCCCAAGAGCCTGGAGCACCTTTGCACTGACCTGAGCTTTCTTTCACAAGGTCTGGGCGGGCTGAGCACAGGCACAGACAAGGCCAAGCAGCCAGGCCACCAGTCCGTAACCTGACCTCAGGTCTGTTGAAGCATGGTGGAAATAGGCTCAATGCAAGCTGCACTCAGGCTAGCAGAACTGCT
The DNA here is from genome assembly GCF_003343035.1 of Apteryx rowi. Lineage (NCBI taxonomy): Eukaryota > Metazoa > Chordata > Aves > Apterygiformes > Apterygidae > Apteryx > Apteryx rowi. The sequence goes on along the minus strand of NW_020450915.1, from coordinate 312,191 downwards.
GCTGATCCTCCTTCTGTTTCTCCCTCATCCGATAACTGTACGAGCTTTCCAAGTGATGAAAGCGGTCTTACAGCCTAGAGAATAGCTCTTTCTGCAGCTGTCCTAGCATTCAGGAGGGCTTGATTGTTTCCAGAACAGCGACTGATGACAATAGGACCCTACTTTCCTTGGGTTTCAAGGTCAGAAAACAAGTCTATCTGGCATGTAAATAGTCCAAGCCAAAAAAGGGCCATTTCTATCTTGATGCACACACTAAATATTTATAATAAATCACATGTTCAGGTTTTATTCTTCCAAAATACAACTTTCCAGCAAGGCTAAGAAATCTGCTGACCTTAATACTATCAACAGCTTGCTTAGAGCTGCGCTTTGGGGGCTGCAGTTCTGTGACCTTCAGTGCCTGAATTACTGAGTGCAAAGGGACTTCAGGCATATCTCCACAAGTTGCATTCCCATCTTGTGGTGCTAGTATGCCTTTAGAGAAAGAAGCAGCTGATGCACCTCACACCTTGTAGCARACAAGTCACTGCCATAGCAGAATAAATGGCATTTACAAGATTTTTCTTCATGAATGAGGTTTATAAGAGCTATTGCTGTGTTTTTCACCAGCAGGAATAATGCTAGTTACTGTTTGTGTTGCAGCCCTTTTAAAGAAGGGGCTGCGTGTGGGGATGTGCTGTGGGAAAGCATCCAAAAGAGAACAGCTGGAGTGGTCAGAGGTCTAGGAAAGAAGACCTGCAAAGAAAGATTGCAGGAACTAAGCTTATTTAGCCTAGAGAAAGAATATTCAGGGGAAAACAATAACAGCCTTCATAAAATGCTTTTGTAAGGAAGAAGGGAATGAATCATTCTACATCTCCACTGCAGATTGAACAAGAAATACGGAGACCAGAAATAATTGCAGCTATGAAGATTGAGGGAAGTTTTCTAAGAGCGTGGACAGTGACACACTGAAACAAACATATTTGCTGACAGTTCTAAAGAAGAGGATGGACAAACCTCTGGCAGGACAGAAGCAAGGTAAAAGACAGTGTCCACTGGAGAGGGAATGAAATAGATATATCTGAGGTTCCTCCCAGTCCTGTTTTCTACTATTTTTTGTTTTGAAAACACGTATCTGCTATACAAAGTGTATTTCCTTTGCAGATGTAATGCAGATTCATTTCTAAATGCGACTCTCCCTTCCTGGATGTCAGCAAAAGCAGAGAAGTGGCTTCCCTCTAACTTTTGTCACTGCTAGATGAGAACTGGATAGTTTATGTCTGTTTTTACCCTTGCATTTGGATTTTTTTACCTTATCCCCTTATAATTTATATGTCATCTTTTTAATCCCTGGCYATCACGGTTTCACTGTTTTCCTTTCCTACACAGAGCTCTGATCAGGGCCAAGACAGTGCTGCCCCATTTCCCAAAGGGGAATAAATACCTGATGRAGAAATGTGCCAAGTGGGCTCGTTTTTTAGCTGGTAAAACCTGATGTAATTCTAGGGATGCTACACCAGTGTACAGCAGCTATAGGTATCTTGCTTGGCAATTATAGCCAAATCAGAAGGATGGGAACTCTCTCCACTTGCTGGAGACTAATTTATTTAACATTTCCTCTCAGTGCCTCGCCTTGAAAAGCAAAGAGGTTTGAGCTGAGCACTGTCAGGCTTTGAAYAAAGTTCCTTTTATGCAGCATCAGGAAATCAGAGTAGTTCTCCCGCATTACCAGAGCCTATGGGACCTATCATCAGTAGTGATATTAATCAACATTGGAAATAGTTTCCTTTCCTAGATGAATGCTCAGGGTTTTCTCTCCCTSTCTGTCTTTGATTCAACATTAAATTCACCACATTAAATTATCCATGATGTCACCTACTGTTCTTTTTGAAAATGCATCTCTGCTAAATAGAAGACGAAAGGGCTYGGCAGTGAAGAGCCCCATGTCACAGCCCCAGCACCACCACTCCGGRAAAGGCAGTGCTGCAATCCATACCCTTGCACAAGTTCCTTGTTTGTGTGTTGTCATTCATGCTATTGCTTGTATAACAAGATGATGTAGAATTTTCTCTAAGTGTGTATATATCTTCTTTATTGAGGCATATATGGATGCACAAGGTCTCCTCGAAGACATAAATACATTTTCCTGTCTTAGCGGAGTGGCTGATTTCAGTCTCATTAGCTGATCCACACTGCAACTTCTGTGAGTCATTCATTGAGGTAAATGTCTRGGGAGATGTAACTAATGTTTCTCTTTCCTAGCCAGGATGAACTAGTTCATTTACTRAAGTTGGACATATGAAGATCAGTAGTCTAGTTACTTCATAGCCAAGAATTTTAAAGGAGGTGGCCAAGGGGCACTCTGCAAGATCAGCACTGATTTTCCAGCRCTGGCTGGAATGCAGCCAAGTTTCACAGGGCCAGAATAAAATGAATACAGGACCAAGTTTTAAAATGGAAAGTGGAATATTATGTACAAGCCTGTCAGCCAAAATCCKTTTGGGCAGGTGACAGGAAATGGGTTAATAAAGAATGAAAGGCTGGGATAATTAACCTCACTTAACAGGGGCTTATGAGGGGAAAGACCCTGTCAAGTTAACATAACACTAATTTTGGAAAAGGTTCTGAGGTCGATACCACAAGGATTGCATCCTGCTTAGACTTTTGTGTGGGGGACCTTGAGGCACTATAGTTATTGAAGATCTGAAGCAACAAACCCCGTTGAATAAATTTAAAAGGAATTAATTGATGAGCCTTGATTTTGCAAGTGGGATGTCTTGCGGACGGGGGGATGCTGCTAGCCGGGTCCCAATGCATGCCACTGCAAGAACCACCTTAGACATTCTGGCAGGATGAATTATTCCTTGCACGCTTTAATTTAAGATGCCACTGTAGTCACAACAATTTAAAGAGGCACATATGTTATATGATTCAGACTCTTGGGGGTGGGGACAGAAGTCAAGGGTTGCATGCTTGGAAATCTTCAGCAGAACTGATAAATCTTCCTTTTTCACTTGCAATTCTTAGTTATGCTGAAGGCAGGAGCAAAGATTCAATGAGAAGCTTCCTCCTGCTTTGTTTCCAGCCAGGCTGGAATGTCATAGTGTGCAACTAAACCTGTCAGCATGAAATGTCCAGCTTGTTTTTTCTACCAAAAAGGTTATGGTAAACTTGAAAACGACAGGAATTTCTCCAAACTGCTGATGTCCCAAGCGACCAGCCTCCGTTTTTCGATTCTGACCATTCTTAATAATTTATATACATGTCTTGGGTTTGATTAACACTAACTGACTGACAAAAATGCAGGCTAGTGCCCAGTGCTCTCTCTGCTGTGTACGATGAAAATGTGCTGTACCACAAAAAGTTTGTCGCAACGAGCGACAAGTTTGATGCCTTGTCTCCACCTAAGGCACCAGACACCAGCCGTGGTGTCATCCCTGTGGTGCAGGCTGCAGGGGCTGTAGCTAAGATCATGAGACTGGAGCATAACAGCAATTGCTGTCATTCATGTTTGGAAACCCAACTTGCAATGTGAAGTCCTAGCAAAATGCAATTGCTCTGTACCCTCTTCACAAGGCCCACATTGCTCAGCATGTTCCTTGCCCCTCTCTAGGGACCTGGCCTGTGTCACTSCATATTTGTTTTGCCCAGCCAGCTTCAATAACCTGTGGCATGGGGTCCTTGAAATGCCCTGAAGGTATGGCACTCAAAAASCTGGGTTTTTTGGCTGAATTCTACTAGGTTCATTTGCAGTTGCCGCATCTCTGAAAAAAGCTACTTTTTTTTGCTGTGAACAGCTGGAACAAGTTCATTTGAATTTATATCAAGACTGGGTTTGTTTCTAGCTGGTGACTCATGTTCTTGTCTATTTCTGATTAAATATTATCCCTGTAAATGGCATGCACATTTTTTCCTATTTAATTGTCATGGCTGAGGGGATTTAATCTATGCACCAATTCARTAAAATGTTATCATCGGCTGTCCATGTGAAATCCAATCGGAGTGCCACTGCATGCAAGGCTACAATGCATAGAAGTGCGCTCCTGACTTCAGGGAAAGGCATTCAAGATTGGGCTTTTGTCACTAAGAGAAAAAAGGAGCTAGAAAATCAAGCTGATGCCGCATTCAGAGAACCAGATGTCTTATAAGCAAACAAAAGTCACGAACAGCATAGGAGTGATCCCAGTACACTGTGATATTTACCTGATGCAAGTCTGCTGCCAAAAAAGCAGCGGGCAATTCCCACATATACGTGCTCACCAACAGGAGGAAGAGCAGCTGGGATAATGACATTATCCCAAGCCTTCTGAAGGCAACGGAAGTTATTTTCATGCGCATCTCTGGGATTTGCCTCATGTCAAAAAATGAGGGGTTTGTGGTGCTCAGGGCTGGATTTTTTGGATGTTTAATTCTCACCAGTGAGGCTGGGTAGCTGAAGGAGCTTAGCTCCACTTAATGCAATGCTAGYGGTCAGATTTTTCCAAGTGCCCTTTTAGCAGTATGCAACATGCTAAGAGCCACTGAAGGTCTGGCAGTTATGTTTGCTGTTGAAGTCCGTTAGAAGTGCTCAGCCACCATTATTGTTTCCTTACAGGAGGGATGTTTTCCCTGRCTACAGCAGCTGTTCAAGCCCCTGAAGGTGTTTTGAACTAAATGGGCCGCCTGCCCTGAGGGATCCCACYGTCCTGCTGACTGACCAGAGGGCAGCAACATATTGAACTATCGTGCTATTTTTGCAGCAAGCATGCAGCTGTGGCCTAGAGATGTTCGTGGGTTTTCCATTTCTGACAGATATGGCTAAAGGCTAATAGACCAAGGTATTTCTAAGCGTGCTGACTTCTGCCATGTCCCTAAGCTCTGAAAGGTAAATCATACAGGGAACACCAGTGTATCTATCTACAGTGTGGTTTTTCTATAAGCTGCCCATAGGAAAGCTTCCCACCRGTCATTTATGCTGTTTGTGGAAATATCTGCACAAGCTGATGGAAGAAGACAGGCTATTGCCTCTGCTTGAAAACAAGTGATAGAGTATTCCTCCCGAAACTGCCTAGTGTCCAAATGAGATCAAATTGTTCAGACTCTCATATGATGGGGCCTGAGTTTTGAAAATGCAATGCATCAGGGTATAATCRTGAGTTAATACAGAGTAATGCTAATGAACAATAAAGAATGCTTTAAATAGTTTTATAATCATCACACAACACCGCTATTCACAAATGCACCCATAAATCTGGCAAAAAAAAGCCACTCTACAGCAGAGACACTTTTACACATATTTAAAAAATGGGATAAAAGTCATATCAATCTTTGGCAGCCCTAATTTAGTATCACACAACATTTATCATAATACCAGTAGCATTAAACTAGACACACACTGCACCGCAAGCTCTTAGCAATGCATTGCAGTTTGAAGGCAACTGGTGTGCCATGCAGAAGGGGACTTCACTGGCAAGAATAAAGCACTTAAGAAGAGTTTACACAACAAACATTGTGTAAATCTGAATGCAGAAGCAGTGACTGAAGGAGACGTGGCACTGCAAGGGGTCTAGTTCTCATCCAGCACTGCGCTTACAATACTATCCAGCAAGTGCAGTAGAGCTGTTGATCATACATGCTTCAGGTAAGCTGGATCTGAAATGTTTTTCCCAGCCAAGGCTTTCATGAATGAATAACAACAATGCTAGCTTTCAGAAAACCTTAGAACCAAGAGCTTGGATTACCCAAGTTAGGCTCCTASAGAGATGGCTGGAAATTTCCTTGCAAGCTATTACCTGAGAAAAATCTGTCTTTCAGCTAATCACAGGTTCACGTACACACGCACACACACACACASAGGTCTGTTTTCAGTGGAAAAACTGATTTCTCATTTGAGAAACTTAGCAAAAACAGAATAGCCTAATGCTTCATGGAAAATACATTCCTTATAGGAAACCAGGAAAGCAAAGGCCCTTGGGTCACAATTTTCACTAAGCCTTGAGAAGGTCTTTTAATACTGAGCTTTCTGTGTTTTTGCTATGCTAGAATTTAACTTTTTAAACTCTGTTTCACATRGAGTGTAACTTTATTTATATGGGAAATGTTGAGCCATTTTCCCTCCTCATTATTTCTCACAGAATAAATAAATAACAGAATCCACAGGATCCATCATTTAGGTACTTTAAGGATGTACCACAGTAGCCCAGGGTCAGGAGAAGTTGCAGATACTCTGAAACTCTGAGAAAAATCAGGTAATTTGGCCTTTGCTGCTCCAAGACTGAAATTGGCCATGTGCAGTTTGTGGCACTAATCTATTTGCCAGGTGTCATATGTAGCTTAGCTCCCCAGGCCTCACAACAGCCTTCACAGCTGCCAAGTACACTTAGAGCCAGACAGTGGTGGAGATGGAGCCAGTGTTCCCCTCCTTAACCAAATAAACTAGGTGCTTTGACTGGTCAAGTTGGGTATGTCTTCCTTCAGACTTTTCTCAGAAAGTCTGAAGCATTTATTTTTGTTCATTTTTTAACATCTTCACTGGAGTCACTAGAAATATTCCTCAGTCTGATTATTTTGCCCAGTTGCCTGCTTCTGGCTCCCTACCTCTCTGTTCTTCACATACAGTGTCCCTGTGCTTTGGACACTTCTCAGGGTACATACAGCTATAACTGAGAGGGGATGTGGAAGCACAGAGCCACCCCTCCAACATCTCATCAAGTGGACCAACAGGAATGGTCCAAAGTCCTGTAGCCCCCAGACAACTGTTCCTCCCACACGCCACCTATGCCCTCTGTGCTGTCATTGTCTAGAAGTACCTCAGCACCTTTACTGGAGTTAGCTTTAGACCATTTTTGCACTGTTTTCCCCACGGCACAGATAAAACAGAGAGACAAAGTCACAGAGAGATCTGGTGGGCTGTAGCTCAGCAGAAAGCTGAATCCTGAACTTCCAGCAAACACCCAAATTATTAGAGTTCCTTGGGAGGATTTTGCTGCCAGGCTGTAGCAACTGGATGGTTAATGACAGCTGAGTAGCTACTGTAAAGCCAGACTATATGCCTACTCTACCCTGGCATCCCTGCAGCATGGCTTTGCCTCAAGATATGTTCCCTACTTCACACAGCTCCCGCTCCTCCCAGGGARCATGTAGACGTGTACAGAGGTAAATCAAGTCAATGGGGAACCTGATCCAGGATTTTAGTGCTCTGGGATTTCAGTGCAGGTCCATAGCTTGAGTTGGGCAAGCTGAACATGTGCACCTGGCACAGTATAAATGATCTGTGTTAACACAAATCACTAACTCACTCTTGCAAACATTGCTGTGAACTCTACCCTTCTGGATTTCATTACTGCTGAACATCGGTGCAATCGCTACAATTGATTGRCTTCTCCAGACTCTGATTCCATACAGAAACCCTCATTTCTGGCTTCTCTAGAATTTCAAAAGAAGCCATTGGTTATTTCTTAGTATTATTTGCAAACATTGCTGTCTGCTTCTTAAACATCCAAGTATACCTCTGACTAAATATTTTCACTCCCCAGTTTGTGCCAAAAGCCAGAATTCTGGGGTTATTTTAAGCAAGTCACCAATGGCCATATGTATTCAGCAGGCTGAGTATTCCTCAGAACAGCGACTGAAATGGAGAACTGGAAGGAACCAAGCCCAGCTTTAAAAATGGAAACCAAAAAAACAAAGTCCCTGCTAGTATTGCTGCAGGCAATCCAAAAGGCATGTCTGAGCTGCTTCTAATCATATCAGCCTTGTTCCCTACCAGGAGGGGGAGGAGAAAGTGTGACACAAAACTGACAAACATACCTTTTATTTCAGATCAGCCAGACTACCATGCTGAGAGGCGTGATTCAGGCTCTTCTTAGGAAGGCCCATTCAGGTCTACTGGGAGCATCATTTTAACAACTGATCAGCATGCTTCTAATTAGAGAGAGTAGACTACAACTACCTCAGCAAGGGTCTGATCCTGTTCCTGAAGAGCTCAAGGGGACTTGGGGGCACCAAGCCTGCAAACACACACAAAGTAACTTTCCCCACCGGAGAGCTCCCGCCACCGCTTTGATGCTTAGCTGTTACAGATACATGGAATGGGAGAACAGGATGCGGGATGACCGCTCCTCTATGTGACTTGGCTTTTTCTTGTCCTCCTTTCTAGTCTGGCTGGTTGAACTGGGAGGGGTGCTCTCCCTCTGCCAAGTCTGCATGATGTCTGCCTGTGCCTATGCCTGTGGGACTTCAGTGTCACGCCAAGCAAAAGCAGACTAGGGAGAGGGTTACAGACCTGTACTCCCAAAAGTCTGCTTGCAGTAAGTGTTTCTTTTAGGAACTTTTTACATACAGGTAAAACTAGGTTATAGCTGGCCTTGTGCGGCTGTAGATAAATCAAAGATAATTTTAATTTAAATTATAAACATTTGCATAAGCTCAGCAAATCTCGAAAAAGGAGAGTGCACATTAGCCAAATGGCCCAGTTTCAGGTAAAGAAAGCCCACATGTTGCACAGAGAGGTCTGTAGYTACCACACATCCCAGCAGAAAGAACAGACGCTTTTAAGTAAGTGCCACCTCACTGCTACTTTTAATCATTACATGCATTAACAATCTCACCTTTACAAGACGGAAGGGCACTTTGTCAAGATGGACTAAGTTAACTGCTTGATTATTTAATTATCCTTGTTTAATTATTACCATTTGAATCATGGAAGTATTGATTCTTCAGAAATGCTTTCCAGACCTTCACTAGGCTCTACCTCAAAGTGAACTAATATGTGTTGTGGCATGAAATCTGAAATATAAATAATTTAAGGCAATATATCATGTATGGACTATATTAAAGGAGAGTGTAGGTAAAACAGGAATATAAGCTGTAGAAAGATCAGTGGAGAGGACAAGCTCTCAACCTTGATTTTACTATAAGTAAATGTTAGGGGTGTTTAATGTCCCGGGTTTAAAAGKGTTAAGACAGATATCAGAATCTCAGCCTTTGTTAAAAATAAAAACAAAAACACATGCTTCTGGAACAAAATGTGAAAACATGTATTGTTACGCCAAGCCTATAATTTTTTGGTCCAATTCTGAGCACTTGAGACCTCCAACTCTAGAATATGATAGTAAAAGATATCCAGTGCCTTCCAAGTTCATCACTTAGCCAAGAAACTAAAGCACAAATTCAGCAGAATGGAAGAGGAGCTAGATTTTGGGAACACAACAATGAAACTTTTATAAATTCCTTTTCTGTACTATTTTACTTTTAAAAATAACTTCATGTCACCAGAGTACTCAACAACAGAATTATTGCATACCAACCTAAATTACAGCCTGTCAACAGAAGCAAAAGCCCTAAGACAGAACAGACGTTGTTGCCATCTACTGCAGTGGGATGTAGCCAAGATGGTTTAATGTGGGAACGTAGGTGGTGCTCTGTGTTCTTCTAGTCTAAATCAATGGGCCTGAAGTTTAGCGATCTGCCTAGAGAGCAACACAAATGTAAATGTACATCAGCGCTGTGGTTACTAATGAATGCTGCTAACATCATGACAGATTTCATGCATGCTTAGTCCAGCAGAGCTTTGCGGCACTTAGAAAGGATGCGGGATGAAAAGGATTGTGTAACTCTGCAAGACAAGCCTTAAAGTCTTAGCTTGCAGAGTTATGCAATTATCTAATAATACCRGCTCTCAGCAGAGATCCAATTCGATTTTCAATCACTAGTTTTACCATTCCAAAGTCATATCTGAAAATATTAAATGAATGACATCTGAGAGTTTAGAAATAGGCAGCGATATTTTAAAAAGCTCAAGGTTTGGGTTTTGGGGTTGTTTTTGTTTTATGCTTTCTCATACCATCTCCACATTTCAAGGGAAAGGTCTCAGGATTTTTTGGACRATGTGGATCTTCAGTGTAAATCAGTGCTCATTTCCTCCAGCAGAATTCATATTTTCTATGCAAAACTGAGTAATATGCCACATCTTTAGATTTGCGGACTCCTGCTCTTTAAACACACAACTGAGACACAAGCGGTGATATTCATGCAACGTCAGAGTTCCATTTAATGGTATTATGGGAATTCTTGGTTCCCCGGTTTTCCACATATTTTGGGAGAAAATCRCTTTGGCCAGAATCTGATATAGGCCTAACTCTCAAGAGACTTCAAGCAGCTATTGGAGACACCTAGATGCTTTGCGCGTCTGTGTCTCAGTCTTCTCCTACCTCAGTTCCACATCTGTAAAACAGGCTCCCATCAGTCAGTCTGGGTAAGACGCCCAGACACAACAGAAACGGGGAGCTGCAGAAATACCTTAGACTAGACTGGTCCCTCCTGCATCTACTGCCACGCAGCCCTGGTAGTCCATGATAGCCCAGAAGTCTGTCATGTTATAGGAAAAAACAGGTGGCTTTGGTTTGGTGTAGCCTTCTCCATCAGCATAAACTACACCAGTCCTCAGCAGAAGTGTATTCAGGGACTGTGTAAACAGGTTTTCTACACGTTTGTAAGAGAGGCTGTTAGCAGGTGAAGAGAAGATGTAGTGTTCCTGACAGGAGAATACTGTTCCAGTCTTCAGTAAAGGGACTGTCATAAAAAGTTGGAGAGCTGTTATAGAGACACGCCTTGTGAAAACGATGCAATTTCAGTATATTTCTCTTACTCCAGACACTGTTGCAAATGATAGGTTCTGAACATTTGGAATAATTGCATTAACATACATATTTCTTCTAAGTAGTGACTGCTGTTGTGAAGGTAAACAATTAGGGTTTTTTTTTATTGCTGATATCAATCGCCTGAAAAACTATCAACRGCATTTTTTATCCTGTGCTTTTGAGGAATTAAAAATACCTACAAAGCTATTTGACTCATATGTGTTTTTTCTTCAAAAATTTGTAAGAGTCTCTACGCTTTTATATTTGCTACATCATGTTCTATGGGAACTATTAAGAATTAAAATAATGGTTTGATCCTTGTAAGRTGATAAAAACAGTATCATGGAGCTGTAAATAATGCTAAGAGGTAGGGAAAAAAGTAGTGGATTTCTTTCCTGATTAWGGAAACTGCTCAAATAAAAAAAGCAAACTGTTATTAATTTTTGTTTCTAGGGATTCATGAATTTTGAATAGTGTGTATGTTAAAAGGATGTATTTTCCCATAGACATTTGGGTAAAGAGTGAGTGCAAAATGCTCCAACAGGATTTTAATTAATGAAACAAAACAAAGTATGTGAAAGGACTATGCAGATTCCTCACAGGAGCTGCGGGGCAAGCTACATAGCGGGTAGAAGATACATTATTTTACAGAAGTCAGTGGTCCTACACTTCCTTATGCCATACAGCACCTGGCCCACCAAGGAGACTCATCTCTTAGGACCAGGCTGTAGCATCCTGACTCTGATTCATTTGACAATCCACCATGAGCTGACCCATCAATCTCATAAGTGATTATCAATCACAAGTGATGTCCACCTTTTCCTAATGCAAGTCTGCTGTAAGAAGCAAGCTGATTTCAGATCCCTTGCCTCCAAGGCCTAACAAACATAAGCAGGGCAACTCTTCAGGTAGAAAAAGCTGTTGAGAGAAGTGCAACAAGGGAAACTGTTGGGAAGAGAGTGTCCACTTGARCTGGCACTTTCCCTTCAAAACCACCTGCGAGCACGGTGGTTCCTTTCTACATCAGCTGGATTTGCAGTGGCCCAGGACTTCTCCCTGATGGTCTCACAGAACCACCAGGGTTCGGCTTCCTGAGCCAGATGGGACATCTCTGTGAACAATGCCTCCCTCTCTTCCAACCCCTCGGGGCTATGGTGCCCRGCTTGCTGCATCYCTCCTGGCTGGGGTCTCTCAGTCCTGGCCAAACCTGTTCAGCTGCTAGCAGGTACCTTCCAGCACTGCTTTCRCCAGGAAGGCCCATCTCACCCCACRGGCAGCCTTTCACAGGCCACCAGGCCACTACCTTTCCAAAAAAACCTTCCAAGATATGAGGACTTGGGAAGCAAGATGTGAACAAGCAAACCAAACAATTCTTCCATTTGTTTTGTACTATTTTTCAAGTATCTAAGCACCTTCTATCATTACAGATGGGAAATGATTACATCCATGTTAATTATAATCAATTTATTATTATTGTCAATTACTATAATCAACACAAATAGGAAGCTTTCCTTCCTGCCACCCCCCACACTTTTTCTAACAAAACGCTCAATAAACAGTACCCAGCACAGAAACATAGCAACAAATACAGTCTGTATTCAGCAATCTATATTCCCTTCAGCACAACCTCTTAATGCTGACCTTCTCACAGATATGTAAAAGGTATTCTATGCTAATGCAAAATAGTACTTAAAAAGATTGTTATTTTACATCTTTCCAGATCTAATATCTTTGAAGTGATCCATGTATAATCAATATAAAAGACTTAAGAGACACACAAAGAACTAAGCATTTGGTTTCATTTTGGTAATATGAAAAGGAAGCCCATGACATGCAGGAAATGACCAAGTAAATTATATCCAGGAMGAATAAAAGTTGTTTGACTGATAGATTTAGTTGTATTTGGAGTGTGAAGGAGAAACTGAAAAAGGCAGAAAAACACTGACAGATGCATGTATGCACACAAGTGGGGGGCTGGATATGTATATGCTTATATTAATTTGCAATAGTTGCCTTCAATAGCAATAAAAGAATGCAGTCCAGTCCGTGAAACTGAAATTGATTTTGCAGGAATTAGATGAAGAACTACTAAACTAAGGACTAGAAAGCATAAATAGGTATCCATTAGAGACTACAAAGCATCCAACAGATAAAGAAGGTTTCACACAAGAATCAAAGACTGCAAACCATGAACAGAATGGTGAAATTTTATATATGTATGCACATATGTACATACATATAAATATGTAAGTCATACCCRGTTGTGTGCTCAGTGTACCTAAGTGAGTTATGTGGAGCAAAAATGAGAGCAGAACTTCATTTGGGATATTTTGTGCAGTGAATCCTAAAAGATTTAATGCTAAAAGATTCCCAGATGCTCTCCTTTTAGAAGATAAATTACATAGCAGAGGTGACAGAGATATTTGAGGCAGGCAGAATTCCTCTTGCACCCTTCTACCTTAGCTCCTGAAAACAAAACCTTCACTTTACGGGGCTTCAGGCACAACAGTCATCTTCCCGGATATGGTCTCTTTTCCCCACACTTCCATACTAAAACCTATCTACATCAAAAATAAAGACTCACAGACAGAGACATACTGAATGCTATTTAGAGTTTAAAAAAAAAGCTCCTATGTCATCTCACAGTCCCCACTCATATTCTATTCATCCCTTATTTTAGGACTTGGTCAGATAACGTCTCACATTTGGACCTTGGCAGACTGAGGGATATGCCTGAAAATGAAGAATTAGTGGTGCAGGTGGCCTTTGTAGGTAGAGGCGGCTGTGTCTTGAATGCTAATTTGAATTTTATAGCCTGYAAGTGAATGCCAGAATGGGCTTGTTTTCTTTTCTCTTTAGTAAGAGGGAAAACCACACATACTATTACTGGAAATAGACCAAGAGGTGGAGAGTGTGCAGCAGGTACCTGGCAGCAACACAGCAGCAGGTATCATGGGTGAGACAACTTTTATTCTCTTTTGGAGCATGTGTGGATTGTGCCAAATGCTAATCTTGCATACGAAGGAAATGAAATCACTCAACATATTTTACAGCTCAGGAAAAAACGTTGCTCCATTTTTTCTCAAATGAGATATTTAGCTCTGTTAGCAGTACATTATTAGATTTATTACCTTGTCAAGAGCAGAAAAGCTCCCATTTTAACTCTTAATACAGTCTAAGGATTATTTGGAGGGAGGAGTAGGCAATGTACACATTGGAAGCAGRCAGAGATTTCTTAAACATTTAAACAACTTCAGCTGAGTTCAGCCTTTAAGGCACATTGGGAAAATGGACTTGTCTCCACAGTTCAGGGGGAGATAAAGTATTAAAAGATATCATTCCAGTTTAGAAACCTGCATATGTATGTGGGTCAATATCCAGAGAAGACAATAACCCTACAGTTCCCACTTCTTACCTAAAAGCAAGTAAAAATGTTGGGGGTCCTATGTGATTTGGGGGTGCACATGGTATTTTCAAAGGTTGCTTGGGCTCTGGATTTAATAGCATTTAAATTCRTGAGTGCACTGTATTTCCTTAGCTGTGCTAGGAATACTTAAATGGTTATGTTTTAAACGCTTTGAAGTCCAGATTCCAATATCCTTAACTCTTGCTGAGTGGCACCTTAATCCAGTCATTTCCATTGATTTCTTTGGAACTGTTTGCATGCAGTATGTTACTCTGAACGGCTGGCAATATCCAGAAGCATACTCTGCCCACCAGCGTAGCTTGCCTTTCCTGCAGTGAAAGCAATGGAAGAGGAAAATAAGACAGCTTCCAATGAAACCTTGCTGCATTTGAAGTTCTGAAGTGTGGCATCCCCTAATATACTTTTAGTATATTTTATAGCATCAGAGAGTGCTGTGACAGGTCTTTGCATTACCATAGTAACACTGGGATGCGGTAAGGGACCAGACTGTTTGGAAAAAGAATAAAAAGACAGGCAATAGTTGAAGATTCAGATATGGACAGGGAGGCTTAATGCACAAGGGAACAATAGAGGAAAAAGACCATGCTGACAGGCCCATGTTTCCCTGACTCCAACTGGTCACCAGGAATTCACCAAAATAGTTAACCGAAGCCACTGATCAAATGGCACTGCCTGTGTTTTATGGTGTGGCTTGTATCACAAACAAACGCAGGATCTTTTTTCAATTAACATAACCTCTTCCAAGGAGCTACCGTATGGCTCCATTTAAAACTCTAACGTCACGTCGTGCTCTGCTGAAAGAAAACCAAAAACACCCAAGCAGCAGCAGGGCAGCACGTAAGTCTGTCTCAGTTCCAGGTTCCCAGTTGCTCTGCAGGCTACCTTCTGCCTTAAGAAACAAAAATGTACCTATCCTAGCATAAGCCAAGGCTAAACAGACATGGAAGTGAAAGACCCAACCCCTGGTATAGATGGACACCTGCCCAGTTCAGAGCCAGGGGAGGAACCTTGCAAGTCACCCACTCCAACTTCCTACAGCACAGTCCGCCCAGAAACAAGATTTCTAGTCTCCAACCATTCACAATTCAGTGGAAAAGGACCCACAGCACCTCTTGTGCTCATGCAGAGTGTCAATTCATTTTGAACTGATAGAACTAATATTTATGCGTGTGTAAAGAAACACTAGTTCTGAAATGTTCGAGGTGGGGCASTCGATTCAAGAAACAAAGGGAACGACCCTGCCTTTACAAACAATGGAAAAGACATGCCGTTGTGGGACTCAGGTGCTTCACAACTACCCCAGTGTTTTCCAAAAGGCTTTGAGAGCAGATGCTGAGCTGCTAAACAATCCGAAAAACAAACAAAGCCAAGCAGGCGGGTGGGGAGAAAAAGAGACTAATAAAACCGTATGAATGTGCTTGATTGTTTTCACAGCCAGGGCATCTTTCTGTGTGACAGATAATTCATCTTTTACCAGCTCCCCTTGCCTAGAGATCAGTYGCTTGGTTGTTATCAGCTAAACCTACATAAAGCAAA
Organism: Apteryx rowi; assembly: GCF_003343035.1. NCBI lineage: Eukaryota > Metazoa > Chordata > Aves > Apterygiformes > Apterygidae > Apteryx > Apteryx rowi. The sequence goes on along the minus strand of NW_020450915.1, from coordinate 296,627 downwards.
GTATTTTCAAACAGGAAACCAGATGTGATGGGGCCTGCCCCAGCCTGTGACAGGGACATGTGGGTTAATTATGATTGATGCCATATCACTCTTCATAAAGTGCCCACTTGCCACATCAGATGTTTTTACTGTCATTTATGGAGTGTTGCTGGAGATGCTAGTGACAGGGGTCTAAGGTCAAGGAGAAAGTGATGCAAGTGTGAAATAACCAATTAAGTTTCCCAGGCTTGCCAGGAGGAGTAAATAGAAATATGCATTAAACACAAGATATGCGGTAATTTTTCCTGCATTTTCATGCCATCTGTGTCCCCATCCTGCCACCGTTACTCACACTGAGGAAGACCTGCTTAGGAGGGGTAAGCTGTTGCTGACATGGGTAAGGCTGGCGATACTAAACTTCTCAAGCTTGACTGAGGACTCTTAAGCAATGTGATGCACCTCGGGTGTAAATCCAGAAGGAAAAGCAAATTGAGCCGTTAGGAGTTTTTGATTGCTTTCACTCTCTCACAATGCTGGGCTATTCTCCGATTACTGCCAGGCTTACTGCTGCGGGCCCAGATGGGGAGCAGAGCTCATGGGGAGGGAACTGTTAGCCTTGCAGAGCCGCTGAGGGGTACAGGCAGAATGCAGACCTGGCATTTGAGGAAGGTGGCACATCTGCCAAGTTATTTGGGACTGTATTCTCTCTGAGTCACTGAACTTAGCGCTCAGGGTGCTTCCCCAGACCTCAGACAGGACCATCTGGCCAAACCAATAACCAGGCTGGGGTCCTGGCACCAGGACTGGACCTTCTGAGCCCAACCCGGGCAGGGCAGAGGACACACTGCCACTGAATATGGGCAGTGCAGCTCCCAGGAAAGGGAGGAGAAGTATATTGCTGGAGATGACTTGCATCATCCAAATGAAGAAGTGCTGTGCTGCAGGCCTGTCTGCGGCACCAGCCCAGAAAGGTGCCGATGGAAAGCAGGACATAGTGCTTTTTCACCTGCTCTGTGAGCACGTAGGAGTGGCAGGTCCTCCCCCTTGTTCATCACACAGTCCTAGGCAGTCCCTGCCTTCCTCTGCTCTTACCATGCTCATCTTACATATTTCAAGTGACAGGGATATCCAACCACAGCCCTTCCAGCATGTCCCATCCTTGGCAGCATGGACCCTATCCCAGTGTCTAACCTAAAACTGCCAGGCTTTTTCTTGTCTTGCTCTCGGTGGACTAGGGAATGAGTTTTCAATGTCAGTAAAAGGATAACTGAAAAGAAGAACACTTTCCATCACCCTGGCTCATGAGAAAATGCCCGCGTGTCTGCTGTATGAAGCTGTTACTGCATAGTATCTGGGGCAGCTGAACTCTGCTGAGACACAGCAAGTCCCACAGAGCTGCAGTGACCCCACAACAGGCAATAGCATGCTGTCYGACAGGGAAGGCGGTGGGAAGCTGGCTATGACCTGCACAACAGCTGTAAAAACTGCAGCATTTCAGACACGACTTTGCAGAACACATAATATTTCCACTGTAGGGGCTACACGCTATTGGGAAGTCTCTCCTTTCTAATACCTCTTTGACTTTATAAGAGGAAAATGCTAAGAAATTCATATATATGTGAATTAATGGGTAGACAAACATGAGTTTCTTGGTATTTTCCTCACTTGTATCCAGTAATGAATATATGTAGTATACACATGCACATGCACACAGATGGAGGAGTACAGATCATCTGTCCTCAAGCATTGGCTGGTTTAGAAAGGAGGAAAAGCCTGAATCTGGAATTTCACAGAAAAAAGGTGAAAGCCTCTCACACTTAAAATGTGTTTATGCATCTTCTCTTACACGTTAATCCTCTCAACAGCAGGTTTCATGCTCTCAATTTTTTTTTTTTTAATCCAGCCCCTGAATTTCACTCAATTACTCGACATGGCAGTAAATGCTGTTCCTCCTTCCATGCAGACTGCTGCCAGGCAGCAGTTCAAGGAAGGCTTCCAGAGGCCACATAGCCCTGTCACTCTTTTGGACTYTTTATTTCCTTTAGCTTGCTAGAGAAGGTGGCCCGCTTGCAGCGGGGGGGCTGCATTTTGCAAAGCAGGTTGGACGTCATTCRAGAGGACACTGCTCTCTGTGTTCTCCGCAAGAGCCTTCGCTCTTGTCCTCCTCCCCAGGCTTGTGCCCACAGCACATCGGGAGCAGCCAAGTAGAGATGGGGAGAGGAAGGGGAGAGGCACTATGTTTTTGGGCTCTGTGATCTGTTAGGTGCCACAAGAGCAAGTTCAACAGCTGCTCCTGACTGTGGTCTCAGGCAAGTTAGTTACTTCATTTCCCTGCCTTCTGCTTGGCCACACTTAACACACTGACATGAGCCCAGTCTCTGGGTGATACTGTGGTAGAAACTGGTGGAAATATGAGCAATAAATATGCTGGTGAATCAGGGAGGCAAGGCTAGGCACTACTCTCTGGTTTAACTCTTAATTGTTGAGTAGCATTTGGAATTGGGTATGGTTTTGCGTATGACAACTGTGGCTGCCTTCTTACGTGAGTTACATATRTGGATCAATGCTAAATGAACTATTGTGCTTCACTTTATCTGTTTTATGAGTTAGACCAACTTATTGCATTTTAATGAAAAATCAAGATAATAAAACTCATAAATTAATAAAGGCAATATTGTCTGCAGATCCTGGTATTGAACGAGCTGGGTAATTTAATGTGTGAGGTTATTTATCCTCCAATRCCAGTGTCATCATTTTTTTTCCTATTTAAACAAATCAGAGCTGTTTCAGGGAGTAAGGTAAAAGGGAGAGACCCTAAAATTGGTTTACTCAGTTGCTGTTGCTGGCTGGGGCTCTCAGCTCAGTGATGAGACAGAAGGAGATATCAGACAGTCCAGAAAGCTTTTGCACACTATTTTGAAGTAGTTGGCAGATGATCTGTGTTCCTCCACCTGTRTGCATGTGCATGTGTATGCTACATATATTCATTACTGGATACAAGTCAGAAAAATGCCAATTAAGGATTAATAGATTGCAACTGAGGAACCCCTTTTACTGTGTCCTAGGTGYCTTCAACCTCAATTATGCAGCTCGCATTAGAAAGCTCTGTGTTCAGTAGTAGRTTTTTGCAGTGGTGCTATGTTTGCACTGCTTTTTTTCATGAAAATCCATGTAATTCCTTTTTGGGGGTGTCAGATTGGAACAATGGATGTGTGTACATATGTACACTCGCAGTATATAGAAAATAAATATACATGTATATTTTTATATGCCCACACACATATAAATGGATTACATAATATGTGTGTACGTAAAAAAAATTAAGAAAAACATAAGCACAAAGCAGGAACTCCTCAGCTGAAACAATTTAGTCTTGGACCATCAAAAGTTCATCTGAGTTAACCCTGATCAAACTATCTGAGGTTTTGACTCAAAAATCCTAATAAAACTAGCTAGTAATTGAGATCTGCTACTGGACATTATCAGCAAATATCCCTGTGTTTGCTTTGCCAGGTAGAATACCACTGCAAAGACTTTGTTTTGTTGATTTGCCTTCTTGGAGCTTGGAGCCCCTAAGCGTGCCACCCAAGATCAGCATGAGAAATGGATTGAGGAGACATCTTGGTGGGTCTACAGCTGGGGAGAACTGGTGGAGCTGGCTCACCTCTGGGAAGAAAGGAGGGAGCCCAGATGGGATCACCAAGGATKCCTCCTCACTTTCCAGCTAGTCCCACAGGAGACCTGCGTCTAGCAGAATGCCCTGTCCTGTACCGGAAGAGATGTGTGTAAGGGCACACACATGCCACATGAGAACAGGTTGCCTGACGTATTTGAGGAGCCTGACATATGATTAAGGCTTCAGAGTGTTGTCATAATGGAAATAATTGAAAAAAATAATAATTTGGATATTCATTCAGACATTCAAATGTTTGCTTGGCCTATTTAAACTCAATGAATAAAGAATAAAGCTCATGTCTCAAATTGGTCTTGCCTACATTTTTCCCAACTAACTTTTTAGGGCTTTTTCTCCTAACCTTGCAACCCTGACATTCTTCTTCAGTGAAATAATTAAAATTAAAATGAGGGATCATTTTTAGCAGATCATCTGGGTGTGGGGAAAAAAAAAATAAACAACTTTCACATTAGTTGCAGAGAAGTGCACAAATGAATTACCCGCTGTTTTCAGCCAGTCATGAATAATTCAAATTCCCCTGTGTCGGTGGATCTAATTAGTAATCATCCAAACTATTCTTAAATTATCTAGTTTTGAGTTACTTGCATAGCAACGACATTCATTTCCGATAGGATTATTAATCCATTTGCCAGTGTGAGATTGCCAGGGCAGAGGCAGTGGGAAGCCRTACCAGCAGTTAATGTTATTAATGTTTCTTTAACAATTAACCTATCCAGTGTTCAGGGACAAACAGCATATGTCATGTAGGGAGATATTTTTAAAGTTCTGTGGATACATGCCATACATCCTGCTGCTTCGGCCACCTTGAAATGCAAGGAGCTGTCATTAGCAGAGGCTTGACCCTGAATGTGCGAATTGCATAGGAACTGAGAGAATATCAGACATAAAATAATAGAGTTACCTAGAATCACAGCAATAGATGAGGTGTGAGTCCACTCCAAAAAGTGACTTTGTAAATACAAGGCCCGATGGAGATCCATACAGACTGTTTTTCGCTGACTTCTGATGAAGTGAAAAGAGATTTTCATCTTTTTCYTATTGCTAATTTAAAGCACCTTGTGTCCAAATCTCAGTATGCAAACTGAGCCCTTTCCAGCTCACTATGATCAGATGTAAAGACTCCTTAGCTAGAACCTACCCAATGACCCAGAGAAGAAATAGATGTGGTCACAGGATCCTCCAGCTATGCAGACCCCAGCAAGACAGGTTTTGCTTGAAATCCAGAAAGAAGCTCTGACTCAGAACAAAGATGGGGATCGGATCAAAGACAGAGCTGAGAGAGCTGAAATAAAGGAARTTCCATCTAAACATAAGAAAAAAACTCTTTTTACTGTGAGGGTGATTGTACACCTGGAAGTGGCTGTCCARAGAAGTTGYGGAATCTCCATCGTTGGAGATACTCAAAACCAGACTGTACACAGGCCTGAGCAACCTGCTCCAGYGAGCCCTGGTCTGAGCAGAGGGGTTGGACCATATGAGCTCCATAGGTGCCTCCAAGCCCAACCTCTGACCCCAACCTTTCTGTGACTCTGTGATTTTATGATCAATTCTTTCGAATACAGYCATGCCAGTTTAGTGTGCCTTAAAAGACAGCATACTTGAGATTGGTCAAGAAGCTGTATATTTTTATTTAATATAACTTAATTCTGGTAAATAATGGATATATGCAGAGCYTTCCCAGTCCATCAGGTATTCATAGTACCTGCTTCAAGAATGATCTGTAACTATACAAGGTTGGGGTGAACATCCATTACTGTGGGAGTTTCATACCTTACTTAGAAACATCTGGCACGGATGCTTGTCATAGACAGGATACTAGCTTAGATGAAGCTTAGATCATATGAGAATACGTTCCCAAACTTGCTTATTTTTAAAGGAGCTTTTAAAGGTACTAATTCAAAATTCCCTTCAGATATATCCTACCTCTTCTGTTAATCATATGAGTACTCATTTAACTTTGTCATAGGATGAGTTGTGTCCAGCTGAAAGGAAGACTTCTGGCCTGGTGGACAGGATGCCAGCGGAGAAYGTGAAGTGGGTGCTGTTCTAGGGCTTCCTCTAGTATCTGCTGACACMCTAATCTCCTTACTGAAAACGTGTGCCACTGAGTACCCGGAGAGGCAGTGTCAACTTGCAAAAAGATAACAATATTATGTTCCAAAGAGAAGACCTTGCTCTCAGTCGAGCAATATTCAGGTCCCTGGGTAGCTCATCCCTGCAGCCTGATTCCCTGCTTAATTCTAAATCGTCGCTAAATCAATATTCATGCAGTTAAATAGCAGGAGGGATATGCTCTGTGTAGCTCCCAGCTCTAACTCTGTCACGGGGTGAAGCATGGCAGCGTAAGGGAACCATTCCAGTGCACTCATGGACATCACCGCAAATACCAGCAACCCACTCCTACAGCTTTTAATTCTTTCTTCRTAATTTTTAAAGGGGTTGCCTCATTTTGAAGCAAATATGGCTTTCTCTGTCACTTTCGGGGCTTCACTGGAAACTAACATTTGCAAGAATACTTTAAACACCTTTAAATCAGTAAAAGTAAATGGTGGAAAGACAAAGGAGAATTCAGCCTTTACCAGTTCAGGAAAATTAATTAGAATTGTGAACAGTTTCTTATTAGCACAATATGTTCTGCTGGAGTTGGCCATGTGGAAAAGTTCTGCATGATAAAATAGCATGGAAGAAAGCACGGCACAGTTGATATTAAATAAAAAATAAATAAATTGATGCCACCAAAGGAAAGGAATAAAGTTGTAAACATATTTCCTAGACATCAGCTAACAGCAGGAGTTTACAGTTTTTCTGCAGTGGCCAAGTGTAATAAAATTGATCTGTTGACTATACAGATCCATAAAATAGTTTACACAGAGCTAGAGTTATTGCCAGTTGGATCAGAAGCAAAATTCTTCCTGAAGAAAGTGGCCTTGTAAGCATCCTTTTTCCATTACACATCATTGCAACCACTGGGTAAATGAGGGCCAGGTTTCCTCAGAGTTCAGCACTTTAGGATATTCTGCATTTAAACATTGCCTAGGAGCGAGTGGGCTAAGAAAGGTGAAATGGAAAGGACTGAGAAGCCCTGCATGGACTTGRATGTCAGCAGGTGAGCTCTGGCACATGTCTCAGGGATTGCCTAAGGTGCTTGTCCTCAGTAAGATTCAGATCTCCTCCAGAAAACTGTGACATATGGACAAACCCCACCAGGCCAGGCTTTCAATATCACTACTCCATGTAATCACTTTTGGTCTATTATTAGGGACAAATTAATTAAATCTTCATTCACTATAAATGCATCATGTCTACAAGGAGCATTAAAGTTCCTGAAATACCTGGGCCGTATTTTTGAGAGCTTCCAACAGCTCTTATTTTGGCATCTAATCTAATTCACTGCCAGCTTTGCAGAGGGAAATACAAYGTGCTGCGTCCTTTGGAAAATCCATTCATTTTCTGTAAGTGCCCAAGTCCACACAAAGCTCTTTGGAAAACCTGGACTTGGGATTTTCCCACAGGGACTTTCAAAGGAAGCTCCAAATATAAGCACCATATACTGCAGAGCTTTGCAAATCCTCACTTAAAARCACATTATTACCCAAACTTTGATGATACGCCGTTCAGAAACTTGATCTAGGAATTTAATTACTGCAGATGCACACACAAGCGAGCTGGCGATGAAGAACCTCATATTAAAAGATTTGGGCAAAAGGGAAGTTTGGGTGCAGAAAAGCAGGGCTGCTTGCACACTTTTCCCCCATGTCAGGAATTACAGTCCACCGCCACACAGGTCTTCACTCTGTGCCTGCCAGAGCCACAAACACTTCTGCGAGGTGCTGAAACTCTCCTACTTCCATTGCACGCACAAAGTTAACTGACCTGCAGGAAGCCAGTGGCAGAGCAGGAAACCGAACCTAGGTCTCCAAAATAATGTCCTAACCTACCGACCACTCCAGGCCTCTTTTCTCCAACATTATCCTCATGATTAATAAAGAAAAATAATATAGAGAATATGCAAAAAATAATTCATTATTTCACCACGTAATGTACACACTATCTTCCCCAACATGCCAGCATTTAGTTTCAGATACACCAAGGTTAATAGCTATAATGTAAAATCGTTATCTGCAGCAGAGTATTAATTAGGGACCTCATGCACAATGCATTAACAATTTGCATGCAAAGAGGGCTGCAGCATTCCTCAGCGGGAGGTCGGGAGCATATTAYAGACAACTGATAGCTGGAAGACTGCAGGAAAAGCCTCCTAATGAGCTGGCTTGCGACCTGAAGCCGGGCAGCCTGACATTAAGCTCTCTTGGCTTGTATGTGCTGTATATTTTGAGAAGAAAACAGTTTTGGTACAGAAAGATTCTGATATGCTTGTTGTTACTGTTAACAGAGCTATCCATCCCTCAAACCCCTCAGCTCGATAATTCAGCCAAGGCCACCACCACAGGCCTCAGARAAGGAAGGAAAACATACCCACAAATTTTAAAGTTTACAAGTGCCTAACACAGTCTCCCATAAACACCAACTTTGCCTTTTAACCTTCAGTCTCTCAGGGTCTATAAGCTCTAGAAACAACTGGGGTGGCACTTGTTGCCTAGTCAGGGCATCCCCCCAACAACATTACAAAACTCACAAACCCARTCAGCACTGACTGCATGCTTTGCTCAATCTTTTTTGCTCTGTGTTGGTTAACCATAGTTTTATGACCTTTTCTTTTCCATCTACATCAATTTCCATTGCTTTTCTGTGCATTTTGCTGGCTTGGTTTTTGGTTGGTGTTTTTTTTTTCCCTTTGAAAAGTCAACATTTTCTAAAGAATAGCAAAGAAAAAAAAAAAAAAGGTTTTCCAAACAGCTGTCTTCTGCATCCAGAGCTGGAGATACATTTTCCAGCAAGCGTAACACTCAGTTAAATATCCTCAGTTAGATATCAGAAATAGTATTCCTAGGTTTTCATAAAGGCTCATTGAGACCATAAAACCAAAAGAAAAAAAGGGCTAGATGAGACTCAGAGCACATCACACCCACCCTTGCACCCCAAGGCAAGATGATCCCTACTCAGATCACTGATATAGACCCCCATGTAGGAACACACATCTRTATGAGACCATTCACACCTATACACATCTGGACTTTTCATTGGACTGGCAAAAAAATCTGGGAAAGGTGCCCCTTCAGAAGAAAAAAGCCCTTCTGATTTTTAATCCTGGAGAAGAAATCAAGATCCCACATTTCAGAAGGCTTTTGTGTGAAATGAAGAAGGTGCTGCCCTAACAATCTGCACATATCCTTTTTCATTTTCCAGCTAAAATCCTACAGCTGGAACAGCTGCTCATGATTTAGATGTGGTGGATCTGAGGGTCTTATTAATGTGATCTGCCAACAAGCCAATTGTTAATKCATCAGTCTTTTTGCAGGGACTGTTATCTTGCTGCTTAACTCCAGAAATAAATGATGGCTGTGTGACTTGTAAATTGCTGGTTAGAGTCAGTGAGACAAAAATCAATAGTCTCTCTAGAAAATTCYTGCTGCTGATCAGGCCTGGATCTGATATGGTGAGGAAAGGACCTTTTTCTCCTGGTGTTTCTATGATAGGTATGACAGGGCTCACTCACGTTATAACCCAAGCAGCTGCAGTGAGTGTTGGAGGGTGCACTGGCRACTACAGCCACCCGAGCATCATCACCGTCTCTTCTGGGAGATGTGCTTGGGTTACAAACACCAGGGCGAGCTCCTCAGGACAGACTAACTTGCCCAAGCTGAGAACTGGAGGGAGAGGAGCAAAAGGGGAGAAGGATGGAGAGGCAGGTAGTTTTCCTGTTTCTGATCCTGGGGCCACGTAACAGCTTGATACCTATATAAGCAGGATTGCAGAACAGGGCTGTCTGTGACAGCAGGGACAAATCATGTCCCCTTGCCCTATTCTCAGAATGGCTTCCATTTTTATAAGAGCAAATCACCTTCATCTATTTGGCAAATTAATCCCCTATCTCAAAGGCCAGAAGCCAGGGCCTGCCTTGTGCACAAAACCTGGTGGATATCCAGCAGGCCCAGCTACCACYGATCTGAGGAGTGCATTTTTGTAAGGCTTTGAAATTGGTTGTTGGTCCCAYTTTCTCCCATTGCGCCATACTAGCTATCCATGCCTGCTCCACCATACTCCTGCTTCCTRGCCTTCATCTCGCCTTCCTCCATTACCTATTTTCCATTCTTTACCTCCCTCCCTTGTGTTTTCTCTTTATTCTATCCATTCCTGTAATCCCATCTTCCCACCTTCCCTCTCCCTAACAGCCTCATTAAAGAAAAAAAAAAAAAAAAGCTGGAAGAAACTCCCTGAATATGATTTCTCTCTAATATAAGTAAGACCAATATTTAAGTACAGACCTACTGTGCTAGAGAGGGACCATGCCTTGCCATCTGCATGTAGAGCTTTCAGCATCTTCCTATTGCTGCTCAGAGGTGTAGAAAGTGTGCAAGTAATACCTGGAGAACTTAACTCCCAGAACCCTCTCTGCCAATGACCGCCTGCTTCCTCTTCCCCATATCTTACTTGCCATGTCCTCCCAGTGTCTGCCTCTGCAATTCATGTGGCTTCTTGTCTCTGTTAGACAGTACGGGTTGTCTGAGAGCATATTTTCAAATGCCAGTATGTTTAAAGGAGTGGAAGTTGTCTGAGCTGTGGATTATACACATGAGAATAGAGTCAGTTAYGTGAGCAGCAAAGTTAGGATGTGTCATATCTTCTGTTTCATGTCCCACATTTAAATTATCCTGCATTTAACAAGGGGACTGGAAGTATCAATCAAAGCTTTCCCTCTGACAGGAGAGAAATATGGAAGTGCAGATTTTTCATAGCTCATGCTGTGGGTTTTTTTCTTCAGTAGGGCATTATTGTGGGTCACTCCCCTGTACCCTGGCCTATTTCCATTAAACTTGCAGCATTTTAACAGCTTTGGAATTGTTACTACTCTGTAAAATGTGGCTCAAATTGGCCACCACATTTGAGAGTTGCTAACAGAAGGATGGGATAGCACAATAACGATTCACGAGGGAAGCTTTTTTCAAAAGGAAAGAGCCCTASTATTCAGTTGATTTCTCTGAGTCTAACCACTAGGAAGAAAACTCTGAATGTCAGGTGCATTTCACCCCTAGCAGGCTCAAGTGCTAAAAAATATTTATTCAAATGCTTTTTTCCCCTTTCTAACCACTGCTAGAACTCCCTCATTGATTCAAATCTTCTTTTCCTCCCCAGCAATGAACTGCTAGAGAGCAAGTACTGGTGAGGCTTAAGTGAAAGCTCAGACTGCTGCGGTCTGAAATTATAGCCCTGTGAGTGCTGACGAGAAAGCAAGGTAAATAAATCTACATGGGGAGATGCCTGCATAGCTTGTCATCTGCTAAGCGATAGCTCCCCTGGGACTGCTTTGACTTTTTAAGGATTTGTTTTATTTTGCTTTTAATAACGAACATGCAGATGTTCTGTGTTTCAGATTACTCTTCTCTATACATTTTTTCTTTTGTTTCCAGCTTGCTGGGGTACTACTGCTGTGCACTACTCAAGTACGGGGCAAGCCCTTGAGCACAGCAAAGATGAGTGCAGGTGTGTGGTGGTCATAGGGACTCCACCAGGGAGCCCAAGGCCACTTTTATAGCCAAGGTAGTATTTGATGGGTCTTTGGCAAGCAGCTGGCAAGTAGGGCAGSAAGCTAAAAATACTTGGGACTACTGGGCTAGGAAACCACTCCCAACCCTTCTAACCTGCCCCCAGTTCCCTGCTGGTCCAGAGGCCTTGGTGCCCTCTGGGCAGACAGAAACATATGTTCAAGTCACCCTAAGCAGCGGAGATGTCCTACACCCCCCAGTAAATACTCTGCTCCTGGCAAAAGATACCATAGCCATAGCTCCAGAAAAGCAGCAACTCATTTGGATGAGAAGAAAGCAGCTCTCTTCTCCTCCCCATTTCAGTTTAAGCCAACTCAAATTTTGTTTAAATAATCTGCCTTCAAAATAAAGCATAGTGTCAGTGATTCACACAGCCTTCTCCATAGCCAATGTTGTCCTCTTCCCCACTTCTATCTGCATCCCAGGCCTGGAGGCCTCGYATCTTTGAACCCCAGAGAGATGCTCATCCCCTGACACTGCTCGCTTGCTCAATAACATCACCCTTCTCTCTGTAGCCTGGCATGTCCCTTTTGCCCTTTTGACAGTGACCCTCCACTGTACTCTCAATCACCTGTTTKGCCCCTCGCATTAGTCAGCATTCCCTGACTTCAAAGTCTCCAAGATGTCTTTGATCATATTGGCCTCCTTCTGCCACGTCCTTCCTTTGCCATCAAAAAATGAGGTGCAAGATGAAAGTGATGGAGATGAAAGAGCATAAGAGAGCTCGATCCCCAAGCAAAGATGAGATATGGAAAAAGCCAGACCACAGCCATTGGTGCAGGCACAAACAATAAACAAAACTTGCTCATAACAAGAAGCCACTTTACTGCAAGTGTTTTTTAAAAATGCAGGGAGTCAATAGAGACAACAGATCTCTGCTGTCGAATGCTGCTATGCAGGAAGGTCCATGGGCCAGAATGTCCGCTGGTGCAAAGGAGCATAGCTCCAACCCCTTGCTCTGACCCACTGCTGGACTTCATCTGCACATCTTCAGGGAAATCGAGGGTCCAGACCTGCAGCAGGTACAGAACACCTCAGCACCCTTGAAACCAAAATGTCAAATCCCCCCAAAWCTGCAGATTTCCTGATCCTACCGAAGTCAATGAACATCAAACAATTCCCATGAGCTCAAGGCTCCTGCCTGTGGTCACATAAAGCTGCAGGTGTATTAACACCATAGTCTCCGGCAGCCAAAGTTTTTCTGACCAAAGCCCTGGTTTGTCTCGAGCACTGCGCCAGGAAAGCTGTCATTGGGAAAAGTCACAGAATCACAGAGTGGTTGAGGTTGGAAGGGACCTCTGGAGATCATCTAGTCCAAGATGCACGAGAAGGCAGAGCTGCTGCCCCTGCACTACAATGCCTCATAAGTGGGTTAAAGATTGCAACCAGTTACACAATTTCTAGGGCCTCCACAACAAGGTTCCTTCCAAATTTCCGAAAACAGCAATGAAAAAGTCTGAAAATTCAGTCAGAGGTCCCCAAAGCAGAAAATACTTAACACTTTTTAAGACACAAGTTGTCAGTAACAGGAGCCTCAAATTATTTTCACATCTAAATAAAAGACCTTCCTTTCAATGACACTAGTCTTTTTTTAATTTAGGCATCTTGGTCAATTGCCTGAATACACTCATTTTTATACTTGCAGTCTTTTCACCACACCAAATTCTGCACTCATTTCTACTGGGAGCTATCTGAAATAATGCAGTCGCTTCATTTGTCTGGGTAAGTTTAGAGTTGTCTGGCTGATCTTTTTGGATAATAGCTACTCACATATTTTTCAACAATTTTCTTGTCTGAAACAGGACTTTTCTTTAGCAGTTAAATATCCAAAATACAGACCTGACTTTTTTGTAAATGGCCTGGATTTTTCTTGGGGTGCTGTATACCATTTCCCGGTCTTTTCAGTATTTTGGTCTCTCTCTTTTTTCTTTTTCCTCCCTTCCATCTAGCCAGTTCTGGGCTCCCAAGCAGGAAGTACTCTTGGCAGCTCTGAGGGTGAAGTGAATCCCAGTGAAGCAAACAGACCTGGCTGCACCCTCAGTGAGGGGACGACCCATTCCCCAAGGCTGCAGGGAATTCATCACTTACATCTGCGAGGGTGGAAGCAGCAGAGCTTTTCAAATCAATTTGAGATTCTCGGGTGCCAAGTACAAAGTGCTACTTCAAAGCACCCCCGGAGATCCTGGCAGGCCACAGAGAAATGCAGCTCCCTCGGTTCAGATAATCCTGAATGCCGATGTTCAGCTGGAACATCAAGTGATCTCTCTTCTCTGCCTGGGAGCAGAGGCACATCCCCCTCCCCAAGACAACTACTGCCTGTTGTCCCAGAGCTATACTTGCGCCTCTGGCATTGCTTCTAGACAGCAAAATTATTTTAAAAATAAACTCATGTTATTAAGGTGGGAATTTCCAAATGCTTTTAAATTTTGCCCTCTGTTTTCCCCCAGCCATAAGATTTAGAAGATATTACTGCTACTTCAGTGGGAAGAGTTCATTATTTCTCTTCTGAGCTTCTGAGGCATATATTCAAGATTTTCTCTGCAAACATCCCTTAATCCTTTTTTTTTTTTTCAAACACACAAAGACTGAAATTCTCATATAATCACTTGACTTCAGAAGCTGGACCTGCAGGAAATATGCCAAGCAGCATAAGACCTCATACCCTCCATGAATTTGCCATTTTAAGTCCTGACAGACAGAATGTTTGGATTCAATATTGTCGCACCAATTGCCATTTGATTTCACAGCATCACTGAATCAGACTGATGGATGAAATCCTGTTAGCCAAAGCAAAAATCACAAAGAATCACACACTTCTCCTGGGACAGAGATATGATGAACCCTCAAGAATGCTCAATGAATACAAATGCGCTGGTACTGACATGAGTTAACTATTCAGTGAAGGAATTTCCCAGCAAGGGGGGAATCCTGGAGTGGTGGGGCTGTTAAAGGAAAGAAAAAGTAATGTACTGCCAGAGCGAAATAGCTGGGGAATTTGCTCCTGGACAAATTTTGAGGAGTAAAGGCCTCCTCCAGATGGGCACAAAGAACCACATGTGGTGATCACAACCCTGTGGAGTAGGTGAACACCAAAATGATGCAAGCACGGCTGTACAAAGGTGATACTAGAGAAAGCAACAGGAACATTCAGGCAGGAATCGATTTATTAGAAACAAATTTTCCATCCTCACGCTCCCAGAATCTTACCTTCCCAGCCCCAAACACAGGGCACTTTCTGCTGCAGACAAACCTCTGGCAGAGTTTCCCCCTAAGTATGCAGTCCACCGATACCTAATTAAAGTTTGACAGGCTCTGGTCACAGACGTCCCTCCTAGCACACTACCTTCTTAAAGAAGGATGAGAAATAATTGTGCAGTTCAGGCTTTTCCTGTTTTGGAAAACTCAACAGTTTTGGTTTTGATGCAGGTCCCAGACAAACTTGGTATTTTAAGAACTACTGTCTGACAGAGCCTGATCCAGTATAGTGTCAGGCTGAATCATCAATATGTGAATTTTATCCTGTTTTTTAATGTTTGGATTGAGGCTGAGCCTTTGAACATATGAGAAATCCTTCAGCACATTCAGAGAATGCTTGTGAAGTTACAGAGCTGCCAAAGAGCCTTCCTGGAATGAGCTGTTCCATCAGAGTGGCAGTCTGCGCTCTCTTCAAGCTTTGTAAAACTACCTAAGCCAGCGATAGTTATTATTTAAGTAAATTATATCATGTCATGTAATATCACAATTAACCAAGCAGTCAACATTATCTTCCATCTTACTAAGTCCCTGAGTAGGCAGTTTGCTATTTGCTATAGGAAGATAAGACCGATGCCCACACAGCTGTAAGAAAAGCCCTATTTTCTAGATATGTGTAACCCATTTCAAGCAATAAATGCCTATCAGTGTGCTACTCAGCTGTTTCCCATAACTTTTCTCTCTCCACACTGTGATTATTGCTGGAATTCTGCTTTCCCCCCAGTAGTGGCCCATTTAGACATTTGTCCATGATTCTCCCAATGTGGATGCGCAGCAGGAAATAACAAGGTCCCTGTCCACATTTGGAGAAATCATGTGCAAACATAAGAATGCATCCCCCCAGTGCGCGTCCATAGGGATAAAGCTGCAGAGGCAAGAGAGGGCCAAGCAGGACGGGCACCAAGACTGAACCCTCTTCCGAGGGGACAGCTCAATAAAGGTGGATATGCTTAACTTCTGCTAGCTGCTGCCACTGTCCTGTGCACAGCAGCAAGATGAACAGGAGGAATTCAGGGAACCTTGGGAGCTCCAACACATTACTGACGCTCTCCACACACCGTGAATATCTGATGCATCAAAAGTAACCTTAGTGCAAGAAAAAGAGAGATATCTTGGAGCTCCCTGGGTAAATGCACACCCTTGGCACCAGCATTTGTCTCCACTGCACATGACTTCTTACTGTGAAGGCTAGATTTTTAAAAAACATTCCACACCGGCAATTACCGAGTAATTTTAAAGGAGAAATCAATGGGAGGTGAGTCTGGGGAATCCTGCTATTTCCTATGAAAACCTGCATGAAAATTGTTTACTGCCACAAATCCATGTTTTCAAACCCTGTAACCTGTGTGCAAGAAGTATTATACAGAGGCAATAACTTCCCCGGGTAAAATTCTACATGTGTCTGCAGATGCTAGTAGTTTAACAAGACGACTATAGAGATCTCTTCTGGTCTCATCAGAAAGAAGGAAAAAAAAAAAAAAAGAAGAAGGTTGTGTTCACCAGATGCATACAACACTTCACTGTGATCTGTGTGCACAGCTTGAGGATCCCTGCCTTATATTTCTAGGACCTGAGCTTTTTTAACCACGTCAGATCTCCTCCCAGTTCAGTCTTGTGCCTTTCTCTACTTTGGCTGTAATGTGGTTTCTGGAAATGAAAGCTTCTGAAATCAAAACATTTATAACCCATCTATAGCATAAGTCCCACCAACAGTCAGTCAGAACAACGTCACATTTCCACTTCTAAATGGCCCAAATGAGAGCAAAAATAAAAGCTAACGAATGGTAAACTTTTGTAAATACTTTTGATCATTACTCACTGGCCTCATAAATCTTTCACACATTAGACAGTCAGACTAACAGGACACAGAAATTTTGCTCTTAGTGCCATAAATCTTTCTCATGTTCTCTCTATGGCCATAATAATAGAAATTTATTGTTGCTTTCGTTTCCTCCCATATTTTGTGTAATTAATCTCAATGTATTGCTGTGCACTTTTAGAGACAGTACATTTTGTGCCTGCCCATTTGTACTTTTTTAAACAGCAAGTCCCATCTGAGTTAATATATTGTGTTATATTATATATAACCACTGACCATAACTCAGATAGAACACAACACATTTTCATTTTGTTGCCCCATTATTTTTGCAGTAAGTCAATACAATATGAAGTGAAGCGTGCCTTGCTCAGCACTTATTGATCTGTCTGTTTGCTCATTGCTTACATCAAAACACCACTTGTCAGTTTTGGTTCTATTATGATTATCTTATCATACAGGAAATGACAGCCTCAAAGACTAAATGCTGGTCGACATCCAAGGTCAGGTGACACCAAGAACCAGGACAAAGTGTTTTCTTCAGGGCAGACATGAGTAACTGACACCATGGGACCAAGTTTCCTTTACAGTAAGGGAGCCTTTATATTGCAGTCAGGAAGAGCAGCTATAGCATATGCAGGAATGCCTTAGCCAGCTAGACCTAGCCAGGTGAAAGCTAATCCCTATCTATCTGCACGTGCTGCAGTCCTGCCTCAGTGTAGGGACAGTGGTAGAGTCATGGTGCTCCGATCCTCTCCAGAAGAAATAGGAGAACCCTAAGGACCATGAATGACAGACAGGTTGTCTTCATTTCTTGGTAGAGAAAGGAGTTCAGAGTGTATCCAAAGGCCTGTCCAACTTGCAAGAAAACATGATGCTGTAGCCAATCYTTATGAAAGAGGAATGGCTCATGATCAAGGAAAACACAGGCTTGTCTTTCATTCGCAAGAGTGAATTTCATGTGTCCAGTCAAGAGCTTACTCAGGCAGATCAACAATGCTCTCATTTTCCTGTCTTTGAATGTTAAACTTGCCCCTGATTTTTTTCAGTGCTATTCATGTCTTTGCATGTAAGCCCTGGAATAAAACCAGAATGGTCTTGAGAAGAGGATACTTGTATTTCTAAAGACACTATGCTCATTGCCAGTACTGATATCCTGGATTCTAAGGTACTGTTGGTCCAGGATGCATTTTAGCTTTTCACACAGTTTTAGGCTAATTTCACTTTCAGAAGGAGAAAAGCATTCCTTCTGCTGTCTGGCAGCATTGGCTTGGGGAAGTCCAAGTGTTTGAAATGTAACTACCTGGAGCAGGCAGTAGAAGAAACAGTCAGGTGGTTAAGGTAGCAAAGGCATAGTGGGGCTATAAAGTTGGCTTAACCATCAAGCAGGAGAGTTCTCACTCATGAGTTGAGCACAGAGGTCCTCAGACACTTCTTCCCTCCAGCAGCTAACAGAGGGGGAGCAGGGAGTGTGAGCACAAGATACAGTAGAGAAAGTCAAGGGAATATCTGCTCAGAGCACCTTTCTGTCCTCTTAGTCCCTAGTCAGCAATCATTTCCAGGCCCACCAGCTTCTTTGAGAGTGCCTGAAATGTCCTTGTTGCACTCCAGCAGTTGAAAAGTCAGTATTTTTCATAGCTCTGAAGATTTTAGTTTGAGAAATACCATTATAATGAGTAAAACCTCTCTGTGTTTAATGGGATGAGCATTCAGTGTGGGCAATAGTGCCAGAGGTGAAGAGAAATATTGAACTCACACAGCCCTGATCTTACTTACAGTGAATGCAACATTTATGCAGAGATTCATTATAAAATTACCAGTGTAGGGGCTAAACAAAGGGATCTTGCCCAGCAGGATCTAAACGCGCATGTTTCTGGCCATAGGCCAGCCCCARATCGCTCTTTCACTAGAGCATTTTCTGATCGCAGAAATTTGCACTCCAAAATACTTAGCTTTTTTGCTGACACAGTGTAAGCAACAGAATAACAGAATCACAGAATGGTTGAGGTTGGAAGGGACCTCTGGAGATCATCTAGTCCAACCCCCCTGCTCAAACAGGGTCACCTAGAGCATGTTGCACAGGATCGCGTCCAGGCGGGTTTTGAATATCTCCAAGGAAGGAGATTCCACAACCTCTCTGAGCAACCTCTTCCAGTGCTCTGTCACCCTCACAGTGAAGAAGTTTTTCCTCATATTCAGATGGAACTGTCTGTGTTTCAGTTTGTGCATGTTGCCTCTTGTCCTGTTGTTGGGCACCACTGAAAAGAGTCTGGCCCCATCCTCTTGACACCCTTCCTTAAGATACTTGTACACATTGATAAGATCCCCTCTCAGTCTTCTCTTCTCCAGGCTAAACACTCCCAGCTCTCTCAGCCTTTCCTCATAAGAGAGATGCTCCAGTCCCCTCATCATCTTTGTAGCCCTACGCTGGACTTGCTCCAGTAGTGCCATGTCTCTCTTGTAYTGGGGAGCCCAGAACTGGACACAGTACTCCAGCTGTGGCCTCACCAGGGCTGAGGAGAGCAGGTGGATCACCTCCCTCAACCTGCTGGCAACACTCTTCCTGATGCACCCCAGGATACCATTGGCCTTCTTGGCCACAAGGGCACATTGCTGCCTCACGCTTAACTTGTTGTCCACCAGCACTCCCAGGTCCTTCTCCACAGAGCTGCTTTCCAGCAGGTCAACCCCCAACCTGTATTGGTGCATGGGGTTATTCCTCCCTAGGTGCAGGACCCTGCACTTGCCTTTGTTGAACTTCATGAGGTTCCTCTCCGCCCAACGCTGACCTAATGGGAGATTCTGGTGGAGCAGAGGCTTTGTGATGACCCTCTGCATCAGCCTGAGCTTTTTTCCTCCTGAAAAAATGTCATGCATGCTGAAATACCATAACTTGGCTTGTTACTGAGGACATTTGGCCTGTTGCATGTTGATGCAGCATGTCAACATCTGGAGCAAGACCAAATGTTAAACATAAAGTCACATCTTTTAAGGTGGCTGCATATTCAACTCATCAAGATATCATCTGGTGTTCATCCACCTTGCCCCGACCTCATGTGATGCCACTTAAGCCTCAGCAAAAAAAATTACCTCACCCTCTTTCCTCTGTGCTTCTAAATGGCATGCTCTCCCTCCCCCCACTGCACAGACCACTGCTCTTAAGTTGTTAAAATGCTTTGAAAAATGCATTTGGAAAGGCAGCTATGCTCTTTCAGAGCATGCAGCAGGGCAGTGCCTGAATAAATTAATGTGATTAGTGAACCCCTGCTTAAAGGATCAATCACTTTGCCTTTAGAAAGATGAGTCAGGGAGACAGAGATGCCAACAGCCAACATACTGATGTGTTTTGGAGTTTGTCAGGGTGGGGGAAGGCAGGGCTGTGAGCGACAGCAGAGGCTCTTTTGGGTTTGAGTCCTGCTGCCTTTAAAGTCTGGACAGGAAAGATCAAGATTTACAGATGGATTTGTGATCAAATTAAATAATCTCCCTGCCTAGCTCAAGAATGGTGAAGAAACAGTAGCATTCCCCACTGTGTCACTGTGCTATTTATTGCACAGGGATAGTGGCTTTGAGCATGCCAGCTTCCAGTGTTTGGGCATGCCCAYGGGGTCAGCTTTTAGTGCAGGAAGCTAGTTTCTCTGACCTCTATAGCCTCTACAGAGAGATGGACTCGCTTATAACGTGGTCTGAGCAAGAGGGAGAGCTTAGCTTTCCCTCTGCCTTGGCACAGAGGGAGCCGAGGGTGCTATGCCTCAAGCTGACCTGCCTATTTCCCCTAAATCCAGTCCTTCCCCAGGGCACCTCCAATAAGCAGGGCATGACACCCAGAGAGAGACTACTTGCAGAAAAGGCTACAGATAGACAGTTCAGCTCCCATTTCAGAACCTAGAAGTAGCTAAATTTTTCCCCAAAGGCTCCAGGAATGACAGAAATGGGTCTTAGCCACTTTTTTTTTTTTTAAATCCTAGCCATTGGGATGTGAAGTGTTAGGCTCTTAGGAAGAACTACCCCTTGGATTTACTATCTGCCAAACAACACAGTTCAGAGCTGCAAGGACTAGTGATTACTCATTACTGAAGGCACTGAAAAAATTATGCTAGAATTTTTAAGATCTGCCATTGAATTATGCTGCCTTTTCTGCTCTTTAAGGAACTAGTTACATGACTGCCTTTAGTAGCAGTCAGTTGTATTGGCTTAATTGAAGGGTTGGCAAACAGCAGCCCAGGGGAGAGGAAGAGTGGAAAAAGGAATTTCTTAAACTGACTTCTTTCCCCAAAACAAATGTAATCACACTCTGAGGGCTCAGCTCAAAATAAATGTAAAGGAACAGATGATTTGCTTCTTTTTCCTTCCCTCCTCCCACCCATAAAAGAGCACACCCTTCACCTGCAAATTGATGAACTCAGCTCCACACCATTGGCCCTGCAGCAAATCATCTCAGACCAACTAATCTCAGCAACAAATGTGTTAATTCTACCACTCAGCATTCCCTCCACTTGAGTTAATCTCAATGAACTGTTAATTTCAAAATCTCACTCAAAGTGATTAAAACATTATCAAGCTCAGGCAGTTCTAAGAACAGCTAAAGAAGTCAATGGATCTGTCTGGAGTGAGAGAGGGGGTCGAGGGCAGGTCAGGATCGGACTAGGTCTGTGCTACATGCTGTGCCTCTGCACAGACATCCAGGGTCATGTGCCCCATAAGCATGTGCCCCCTGGCAAGGACATATTCCCATAACTGTGTTCTCATGCGTCACAGGCTCCTGCATGTCTCTGCTAAAGCAGCTTGCAGAGCAGCAAGTACCAGTGCCCAGAGGATTTGGTGGAGATGATGAGCCTCTTTGCTGCAAAGCGGAAGGATTCTGGAGAGCCCAGGGGAAAATGGAGATGTCTTGAAAACATCTCCCACAACATGTTTTAAGGACCTAAGCCAATGTAAGTTATTGTCACTCCATTAACCTCAAGGGAGTGTTGCCAGTCTGTTCTACCCAAGGATCCAGCTCCCTTAGTTTTTTCTTGCCTATCCCTTATACACATTGCAGAGGCTGCCCACTAAGTTACCCACATGTGTGCCAGAAACAAGAATGTGCTGTCAAGGCTACATTACTTTTCTCTCCCTTTAGCACACATGTTCTGTTGGGTTTCTTAGTATAGAGCCCAAATTTGCCACAGTCTCCCACATACTGAAGAGAAACAGTTGCTATAGTATTACTGAGTAGGAGTACCAGCTTCCCCAGAGGAGTGTAATACCCCATCATTCTTTATCCTTCACAGTAAATCTGTATTATGATGATGATGAAGAATGTAAATTGAGGTACCTATATTTGAAAACTCTTCTCCAGAACTGTGCTTAACTGTACACGAAGAGAATAATTTGAGAAAAGAGCAGAATGGCTAAGAATTGTAATCACAGTAGTTCTGAGATCTTTGGAAGATGAGATCTCCTTTTCCCTTGTCAATGCACCTCTTTTAATGAAGGCACATGCCTGTTTCTGTCTCTTTAACAGCTGCTTAACTACCAGAAGAATCACGAAAATCAAGTACTTTACTCCCTCAGGCTCCCTTTGGGCTCCCAGCCTTGGGACAAGCCCAGAACTGCCCACATGTTTTCTCTAGCTGTCAAAATCACAGTAGTTTTGTTCCTGCATTTGACACTCTTGGTGAGAGGGCATTGCCATTAACTGCAGAAACTGTGGCTACAAAGGTCTTTTAATTCCTCTTCCCTCTCACCCATGGGCTTTTGGAAGAAATATTTATTCCCATCATTATGCTCCTTTTCATTTCTAAGATTTACTGACATTTACTTTGGAATCAAGCAATCATTTTCTTTCAGAGGCCGATTTAATTATGGTGAGAGCCAGTTCCAAATAGGAGCCCTGCAAGAGCCAAGGGGCTGACACCCACACTAATGCCTCAGTTATCGTCTCTGGTTCAGAGAGCTTGATACAGTGCTCAGTAAATGCTCCTTGGCTCCAGGCACGCACCTTCTCATAAGGAATTCAAATGCTTCTAGGGAAGAAGGACAATGTTTTGCCTCAGCATTTGTCTAGCAAGAGACAGGGAACCACTGGCCCTGACTAAGGGCTCTGAAGCAGTTTCTCTCCCCTGAGGTTCAGGAAAAAGGAGAGCAGCTCACCTGTGTTTTCTGCTACTTCTTCCCTGAATAACTCTGTCATCTTGGCTCAAAGACCATCATCCCCTTTCTCCTCCACACAATCCCTTGCCCTGTGCAGGCTCTGCAATTCAAGATCCTGTGGTTTCTTGCAGAGGCACCTTGTGGTCTCCTTTGCATTCTTTCAAATATTCCCGCAAACTCTCCTCTACCAGGCATGTTTTCTCTTGCATACATGCTGCTTAAATACAATCAAGGTTGAGACACAGCAGCCTTTGAATGAAGTCTCCTGGCACTCTCTCAGAAAGACAGAAAAGAGGCATATAGCTCTCTCCGGTCAGAGAGCAGGAGTGGATGCCTTCAGGGATTAAGTGACTTTTCGGAGACCACACCATGAACGTGGAGGGCACAATTCAGAGCCCCAGGCTCCTGAGCCCCTCGCCTTAATCCCTTCGGCTGGCCCATTTCTTCAATCGCCTGCAAAAACTCGGACCCAGGGATGCTTCTCAGTGCTGCTGATGCTGGGCCTTGCAACTTTTTCAATTCCACCCTTATGCTTTTATCTGTAAATAATAGTCCCCAGAGTCCACAGCCTTTGCACAGAACCCCACAGGGCTGGATTTTATACAGCATCTGGTACAAGCATCTATGACTGAGGTTTCTCTGGTCAGTGATGGCTTTACACTTCTCCCATACATTAGAAATGTTTGGAATTGGTTCAGCTCACAGATTAGCCCAAACTTTTGGCTCTTCTCAGCCAGTTCAGTTTACCCACACCTATGCCACAGAAATATATGGTATAGTGGAGGATTTGTGTGGGAAACACCTACTCTGTGATGCTCGCTCTCCATCCTGTGCCTACTCCACATGATGCGTGACAGAGCACCAGTGTGAAGGGGTCCCATTCACTCAGTGGGGACCATTTAAACCACAGCTGTCGCATTTCATTTAGCAAACTTCTCCTGCCTCTCCATTGTGCTTGTGTTCCTGTGAAGGAAGATAAGAAATGTACGTAGGCTGCCCCTCTGAAAGTTATGCAGCGTATATATCTTCTTCCTTGCTGAGCATTAATGGTGACAAATACTGATGTAATGAAGTGGAACTTTCTGTTATTTCAACCTGGTTCATCATTATAACACTGGAGCTAGGAAGCAGAATGGACTGCACAGGGGATGTCTTAATGGCCAAACAGCTAGAGGCCAGGATCGGGAGAAATTAATAAGAGCTTTAGAGTGGTATAATTAGATTTGCTTCGTCTCTGTAAGAGAGGCCAGGAAGTACTACTTGCCCAAGTTCAGCTCCATGAAAATTAAGACGACTCCTGTTTTACAAAGCTTGCTCAAAGGGACCATTGCAGAGGCCTAGCTAGTGTTGGAGCCACCCACCTCATCAAAGTCCTACCCTGGCAATATCAATGTGCTAAAGAGATGAAACTGGGCATTATACAGCAGCCAGACTATCATAATCACTTGTATTGCGCCAGTGCTTTGGAAGCTCTACGTGAGGCTGTGCCAAGCACCATACACATGTTGAGAGACCCCCAAGCAGCACAATACAGGCATGGCAAACTCTTGGAAACAACTGAGATTTGGGCCACCTCTGATAAACATGAACTTATGTGGTAGCAGGCACAAAGACCTCCTCCCACCAGCATGGAATCTAAGCTGAAAAAGAAACACACAAAGCCAGAGTAGTAAGAGGACTTAAGTGCACTGTGCCTACAWGAGTGGCTTAGATATGCTGAGAGGCATCCATGCTGTGCTCAGGGTACCTGCTGGTGGACAAAGCTGCATGAAGCCTGGCCTCCCAGTTTTGAACCATCCAAGCAGAATGAACGAGGTGCTGGACCTTGCCTTAAGGCACAGAGCTTGCCTGCCCTGCCCCTTCCCCTTCCCATCTGCAGGCTCAAGTAGCCTGCGAGTTCACACTAGGGCAAAGCTGCTCTTGGGAGAGGGCTTAGACCCATGCTTACTCAATAAGGTAGAAATCTTTAATAATTTTCCTTCAGAACTTGTGCACAGCTGCCGTAGTAGTGAACTGACAGCAAAGACCCCTCCCATAGTACTTCATTCCTATTAAAATTAAAACAGGACTCTCAGGTGCTCTTCTCTTCTCTGCTCAAAGCAGAGAAGTTTGAGGAAAAGCACGGATGATCGATCTTAATAACTACTTGATAAGCACTATAAAAAATCCCCACCCTTTTAGTTTACCTTCAGGCTGTGACTTTTCTCCTGTTCAAATCCCAATGTCTGGTGGGARCCAGGAGAGACTTCGCACAAGTTTGCTGTTTCACTGGGTAGAAGATGTCAAACTTGTTCGTTCAGAAGCGTCTCTACAGCTTATCTATCTGACTATTCTGTGCACTTTACCATACACCCTCTCTTTTTGCCAACTCTTTTCTGCTGAACAACAACTAGAGGATTTTCTGGGATCACAGTGAGGGTTGGGACTGGACCTATATGCCAAATTAAGGCATTATCTTGGCGCCCAGACAAAACCACCTCACAGCTACATGATTTCTTCCCCTTCATTCCTCCCTTCCACAGAGTGGAAGCCTAGGATCCAGCCCTAGGATTTCACGCTCCTTTTTGGAGCCCTTCACACAGAACTTGTGGACACAGGAAGAGCTCAACTACCACTTGGGCATCCATGCCTGAGAAACACTAGGTAGAGTCCATTTGGAACTTATAATTCGTTCTGCTTCTTTCAGTGTAAGGTTACAAAATAGGTTTAGACTAAATCATTTATGATTCTACAATGCCAGCACCCAGGAACTCCACAGTTTAGATGAACGCAGACCCAAATTATTTCTTGTAACATGCTTATAAAGAGGAACTGAGGAGCATTTCCATGCTCTGCATGGTTTGCATTACCGGTGATTTTTTTATGTAATCCAATACATTCCTGCTAAATCTGATGAGGAAACAGCTCACCAGAGTCCCCAAAGGATCGTTTTCATGTGTCTCTCTGATTTACTTGTGTTTGATTTCACTTTCATGTGCTGGATTTCTAAATGCAACCTACCCACATCCAAGTTGCAGCCCATATGCCGTTCAGCCCTGCTGGTCACTGACCAAGGGGGAATTCATCTTCCCTCCCTCACCTGCTCTGGGAGCCTGATCCTGCATGTATGGCAAAACCCACTAAAGGTCTATAGGACCCCTCTGTTGGGAACAGCTGACTGGTAGCTTGAAATTAAAGGCATTTACTGTTGTGCTATAAGCTGCTGTTCCCAAAGATAGTATAGACATTACAATTACTACCTTTTAGAAACCAACTCATCAGTGGAACAACTTATTTATTCATGCTTGTGTTGAAAAAGAGAATAATATGAAAAGCGAGGAGGCTGCAGACACAGGGCTGTGACATGGGAGGTTCAGAGTTACGCTACTGACCATAAACACTCTTTGTTGTTGGAGCTAACAGTGTCCGAGAGCCCTGACCACAGCGAAGGGAAGTGCTGTGCTGTACAGACGTACTACCCAAAGAACCTCCTTATATCCTTACATTGTAGCTAAACAGACACCCTGAGCTAGACATTTAGCTAGGGCAAATCTACAGGCATCCACACTCCCCCGGAACATATTTACATCTGACTAAGGTGTTAAAAGAGAAACTTGAGAGGCTGTTTTACATCAGTTAGGCTTTTCCAACTTCATTTTTTCCTTTGTAAAGCTCAGGGGGGTTTTTTAAAGCACGTCCTCACAAAGAGCAAATAACTGCTCTGCCCCAAAAGAGGACCTGAGGAGGTCCTGTTTCCCCTTACGCTATGAACAGCAGTTCATCCAGCCTGGCCCACTGCACCCAACTGTGTACATATCAGTAAACATGCTGTACACAGACATACRCTGCCCCACACAGGATGGTAGTCACCTTTCTTCTGTTGGCATCAATTAGGGCATGTGCTTAGATGATCTTTAAAAAACATCCTCAACMAACCACTGCATGGGCCATCCGCATAAGCGTCTGCTGGCTCGCAGGGACAAATCAGCCTTAGTTGCTTTATGCTTCATAGCATAGTCAGTTTCCCTACCATGTCTCTCCCTTAAATTTCCTGGCTTTGGCATTGAGCTTCACATTTTACAGAGCCAGGCTCCTTCTTTGCTAGGAGATGGTCTCTGACTTCAGGGTCACAAGAGCTGGCCTTATAGAAACCAGCAGCATTTCTTGACTGCAGTCTGATGAAAGCATTAGCAAACTCTTAAACCCACTTTGGTTTTGTTATCCGGAAAGACTCATTTCTCCAGCAAAACTGTGAGGGGCTTCTCACAGTAAGCTACTCTCATAGCCTGGTGTTTCCCCACACTCCCTCTGCAGTTCCCTGGAATGATGCAAGGGAAAGGTGCTAATGATAGGATATCCATTTCACAGCTGCAGTACACTTCTGGAGGGAGATAATCTAATTGGTACCTTATTACTGGAGCACTTTAACAGCAAAATCAGTGACAGGAACGTGCGCGCTGAAGCGCTTGGTCGTTTGGGGAGAGTTCATATGAGCTGTGGTGACTGAGCTCATCACTGTGAACTGTGAGAAAATTAGATAGAGGAGAGCTTAGAAAGACAGAGATTCCTGAAGGAAACTGAACTCTGCTTGGATCCCGGAAAGGCCAGCTAATTTCCCCTCTTATTCCTCATCTCTTTTGGAGGGGATTTGATTCTGACATTCTCATTCAAGACCTCTGATCCTAACACCTAACTCATCAAAATCACAGGGCCTGCTTCTGGAATTTGCTCTGAAGCTCATGGATGCTGTACCTGAAATCYTCCCTTCTTCCCAAGAGGCAGACACACGGCCTAGCCAGGAGTCTCAGACCCTGCCAACCCAGCCCCATACCCCAGTTTTCCCCAGACACTGCCACTATGGGATGGGATGGGATGGGGAACTTATGTTCACAGTGCAGATGCTAAAGCAGGTAGTACAAGTACTGTGACTGGGCTAGCCACAGTGGCAGTGGGGTTACAGGTGGGCAGATTTACATTGCTGAGAACACAACCTAGACACAGCTTTCAGCTCTGTCGAGCCCAGCCCTTTCCACCCTAAGACTGGCTCTGCTATGAGTTTTTTCCTCTGGAGAGCTTCCAAGACTCCCACTGCCATTAGCTGGCACGTCTCTGAACACCACTTAGACGTGGGCCACTTCTGTGACTGGAGGCAACGACACTGAAATTGCCTGGCCCATAATTTCAGTGGAGAGTCAGTGTGACCATTTAGATTATATCTGCAGCTCCATTTTCCCCCATGAAGCATATGTCAGCAAGCCATTGAACTCACTAGGGTGACATCAGTGAACACACCACATCTGCCAGCTTCCACACCCCTGTCCTAGAAGAGCGTGCATCCAGACTGCATCACAGCAGAGATTTAAACCTCACAGCCTTGTTCAGTCATCTTGCACAACAGGATCTTCCAGAGACGGCGTGGAGAAACCTGCACCCTGAGTCACCTGGCTCACCCATGTGCCTTCTGCCCTGCTTTCTGTTCAAGCAACAGCAAGACATCATCCTTATGTTCAGCAGGCTGGGACAAGAAGGAGATAGCAAGAACTCAAAGCATCAAGAAGACACAGTGGGGAAAGCACAGCACTCCACTCACTGCCTCCACTAAATGGATGTTGCATGTAAATCAGTGCAGGATACAGCCACTGTGCACTACTGGCTGAAGGACTGCTGACTTCCTTTGGGGCTTTATCCCTCCACTTCATTTGCAAGATGGGGGCACTTC
Organism: Apteryx rowi; assembly: GCF_003343035.1. Classification (NCBI taxonomy): domain Eukaryota; kingdom Metazoa; phylum Chordata; class Aves; order Apterygiformes; family Apterygidae; genus Apteryx; species Apteryx rowi. The sequence goes on along the minus strand of NW_020450915.1, from coordinate 268,389 downwards.
CAGCCTCCTGGCAGTGCTGACACTGAGGTGATCAGAAATCACAACCAAGCTAACAGTGCAGCTGAGTCTTCATTTAAATACTCACAAGGGAAAGAAAAAATTCTCTTTTATTCAGTTCATCCCTCCTGTTATTCTTCTTTGCACATGCTGGGTTTGTTTTTGTCATTAGGTTTCCAGTGTCCCTAATAAGATATTAATGAGATGCTAATTCAACATGCAAATTACAGGAGACTGGCATGGAAAGGTTGCTATATTTAGAGCCAGAGTAGGATTTTAATGGCTGTCTTCACCCGTCTTGTGCCTTTTGTCAATTGCTTCCTTACTCTGGTGAGCTGCCTCACATCTCTGAAGTGTCGAGGTGACCTTGGAGGTTAGGAGAAATGACAGAAATTCTGGACTGTGGTAACGAATTTCAAAACTAGGTTCCAAAAACATTACATTGCTAAAAGAAAACCGTGACAGAGGATCTTAGCRCCATTTTTTTTTAATTATTATTTATTTATTTTAAGAAGAACCTGGACCATTGCCCATTCAGGAGCAGTAGCAAAGGGAGGAGAATGTGGTCAGCATCTTCCTATTGCTCCTTCGCATAGCCACAGGGAACTCACACACCTCCATCCAGACTGTCATATGGATGCCCTGCAAAGTCAGATACTCCCTGCCGTGCTGCACAGAGTTCAAGAAAGATGCCACTATCGAGGCATGCCCCCATCACGCAACCTGGTCTGGGGGAGCAGGCAGAGAGGAGAAGGGGTTATGTATTGCATGGTCCAGCATAGACAGCGTACCCTGTCATGTGGCCTGATGCACAGACAGGAGTCTCTGATCCTCCATCTATATTCTCACTGGAGATGTGGCCCCTTTGAGCTCACTGGAAGTCTACCAGTACTTTGGTCCTTAACACACAAAAGCTTTTGGAAATGTTATCCTAAATAAGCAAGCAAGCAGAGTGCTCAGATAGTCAGGAATGCTAAATACTCAGCTGAAATCAATACATCTGGAAGGCAGGCTACATTTTAAGGAGCCAAAATTGGGAGGAAGGGCCTGAAGTTTCACAGAGAGCTCAGAGCCCACAGCTGGTAACCTAAGGGAGAGGTCAGTTTTTGAGTACTCCCAACACTCTAGCAGGGTAAAGCTATGGGATACCAAGACATTTTTAAAAATCTGGCCACAGCTGGGAACCCTGAACGTTTCTGTAACTTTGGCCCTCAAAGACTAACTCAAGACTCCTATTTTTTAATTTTTAACTTTAGCTCTGAGTTCTTTTCCCAGGTGCAACAATCTGGTACAGCAAGCTCATGAGGCAGTCAAATATGATGAATTCCCATGCGGCCTGAACAGTGGAGCCCTGAACTCAGGAGAGCTGCCTGTCACGGGGAAGCCTTGGCAGTGGGAAACTGCATCCACACTCCCTTTGTCCCTGGGAACACTGAAATATTCCAAGCACAGGACCACTAGGCTCCTCAAAAGTACACTCAGACAAACTAGGAGGGATGTACCCTGAACCCTGATACACGAATGTGATAGTTGCTGGTCTCCTTCTTATTCAAGTGATCTTTTTTTATTTGTCTTTCTTCTCCCTAAATGTTACTGCCTGCTTTTCTGTACAAATCTCTGCAGAGTCAGCCTAGCTATCAGGCCCTGTCATATCCAACTAATTGCTAAAGCAACCCCACAGTATTGCAAAGAAAGAAGGAAAGAGACTTGAATAAAATTACTGCACAATCAAAAAAAACCCCAAAAAACAGGGAAGGCAGGATGGGACCCTCCTTTCCTAACACCTTCACATTCACATTCCATACATCTTTCCCACTATCCATAYGAGAGAGCATCTTCTCATATTGCGCTCTAGAGCCAGCTCTGCAAGTCACACCAGATCTCAACACTTCCATTTCGTCACCTAAAAACTGGGAATAAGGATGCAGACTGCTATTTATAAATGTTACAGCACAGATGATTAGAAATGCTAGATAGCTACTAGAGACTTTTATCATAGCACATCCGAAGGCGCTCACGCCTGAGAGAAGATCTAGGTATTGAAAGCAATGTGCCCTTTCTTGTCAGAAGCTGTTAGTGAGCACCCTACCCCAGAAGTTATCATGAGAGGTTTGATTCAGGCTAGTTTCATGCTTGTGAGAAAGGTCAGTCCTGAGAGGGTCACTCTGTCTCATTGTATTTTTAAGGGCAAACTCAGGGTGCTGAGACACCCTGTTCTGAAGAAACAAGGACCAACCCTTCAAAATGATATCCTTGGGATACTTTCAAGAGGAAATGGATTTTTTTTTTTTTTTAGAAGGTGCAAGCAGTAAGCTCACAATCTCATTTGCTGTCTCTGTGTTATCGTGCACCAGATGCCACCTGCTTCATTACAGCACACTACCAACCCACTACAAACAGGCATTCCCAAGTTACTCACACGGAGCTGTTTCTATAAAAGGGCCATGACTTGCAACCACAGAGGCCTAAAAATGTGGTTTCTGTCTTTAAGGTAACATGTACCTAAGGGGACCAATTTACAAAGTTACTGAGTCCCCTTCAGCTGCCATTGACTTGAGTAAAAATAAACAGTAGCAGCAGAAATAGAAGGGCACAGGGCTTTCCTTCAGCAGTCCCCAGGCCCCTGAGAGTGAGGGTGGAGAAATAGCTGCTGGCTAAAAGTCAAGGCTGGAAAGACTGCAGGCACATGCAGAAAAGGAAGATCAAGCAAAGAAAACATACCACGTGCTTAAACCAGACTCTCAGGCAGTGGAAAGCAGTCATATTCCTTTCACTGTGTTTGCTTGGGCAGAGACTGACTTTTTGTTCAATGTTTGCGGACTGCCTCACATGCTGGAGCTCTGGCCCACAAACAGCATGTTTAATGTTACCCTAATAGGAATAATAACAGCGCTACCTTGAAAGGCACTTGCTGGGGAGCCTGGTCTGCCACTCCCATACAGCTTCCAAGGACAAGGGCGAATTAAAAGCACTCTATCACTTCAGAACAGATGAGAATCTAGATCAGGTACGTGGACTGATTTTTTATATTAGCAAGAAGAGACAATACGCAGATTTTGCAGAGACTGTTCACATGCCTAGACATGTTCATTCTGACTCATGCTTTTTCTCAAGCAATATGATCTTTCACACAGTGGGGAAACAATGCGCGATGGCCTTTTTGCTTTAGAGGAAGCAAAAGGTCTTCAAAGGAGCTTCACATCCAGCAGCCACCAAGGGTTTGAGAAGAAACCACTGTTGGAAGCATCTCGGAAGGAAGCCCTGATTGTGAAGGACACAGAAGTTACATCCTTGCTGTCGGGCCTGTGGGAGGAGGAAGGCACACCTGAGCTCACTAGCAGTACTGCAGCACAGACACGACCAGCAAGAAACAGGGGAAGTTTGCTTGAAGCCCGGGGTGTTGTCATGCTGTGGCTGCTTCTGGAGCCCCCATGGCAGATCTAAACGTGGCCTGGCTCTGTTACGCTGGCRTCCCCGCAAAAGTCACAGAGCAGGCAGGGAGAAATGGGGATAAATGACCCTTATTGCAGATGTCCCTGTGGCTCTGATGACTGGCAGGCTTCAGCCATTTACATCAACTGAAAAAAAGGCTCCTATTTTATGCTTTTTTTTTTTTAAATCACAGTCTCCAGACTAAAATGCTACTGAAATCTCTGCAGACTTCTCCCTCCCCCAATGGCTTCAGCTGTTTTTATTGCTCTGAGGCACCAGACAGTTTTGTTAATAATGGTAAATCCTTTTAGCCTCTGGTTAGTGCAGGTTGTGCTGTGATTGACAAGGTAATAAAAGTGTTAATGAGAGAAACTGGCACAGTCAGAGATCAATAGTTGCCAATAAGAAAAACAATTCTGATACTTAATTCTGTAGAATTCCCCCAAAGCGGTTGAAAATACATCACAATCGGTCTATTTTATTGTTTAATAGATGTTCTCTCTCCGGAGCTCTCAGATAGAGATCAAATTAACTAGAGATTGGGCCAAATGGCAAAGAATGGAACAGGATCTTCATCCCTCCAAACTTTGCAGCAGTGAGGACCATTGGGACAGGGAGCTTTGGTGCAAAGCCATTTCTGAAACCAAATGTGCTCAGGGCTGCCTTCCCCAGCCAGATGATCTCCAAAGTCTCTCTCTCTGTGGGTATATRTGTTTCCTGCAGTGCAAACACAGGGGGAAATAACACACAATGGCAACTGTAGGGCCAGTTTCTAGATTATGGCCATAGGGTCAACCACAAGCAAAAATGCTGCATAAACTGGAACACTGAAGGAACTAGGGGGAAGCCCACTTTCAAAAAACCAGACTTAAGACCAGTGACAGTCTCTTTGGGGTTTCAGAGGGCTAATCAGAGCAGTAAAAAGCAACTGTACTCCCACTGTCAGTCTCAGACCCACGCAAAGGGGTTTTTGGGTTACGGTTTGAAGAACACGTGCACAAGGGTTACCAGTGTCTGATCTCCAGCTCAGCAAACGAAGTGCATAAWACTCGTAGCACTGATTAACGTTAGCAGGTTGCCAATAGGCTCCCACACAAAGCACAGCCCTGTGTGGCCCTAAACACCCTGTCACGCCCCAAATCTCCCCTCAGAAATTCATCCCAGGCCAGATGCATATGAAAGCCTAATCCAATTTCAAGGGCAACTGTTAAACACAAGAAAACATGTCGACGAAGCCCTGCCAATCTGGGAATCTAACAACAGGAGGGAAAGCATTTCAACAGAAGCACAGAAGGGCTGTAAGTCAAATGGATAGTCACAGGCATCTGGGATGGAGAGAGAGGAGAGATGCACCATATACACAGCTGTATGCAGCTACTGCATACAGCCCTCCCTTGCAGGGAAGACCTTCCTTGCAAGAAGTGACTCCACATATRAGGACTCTTTGCTTTGGGAATGAGATATGTTGGAGGTGGGGGGTGCGTGTGGAAAAGAGAAGACTATTCATTCATGAGAATATGGAGAATGGGAACAATCCCTTCCACAACAAAAATGACTGTGACTACATTTTCCAGAGGCTGGTTAGATTATACATGGATTGCAAGACTGTTTGGACAGCCAACAGGCAACAGCTTGTGTGGTCCAACCATTCGTGCACAGGGTGTCCTAGTAAAATCACAGAACTGAAATGCCAAAGAAGGCCTCTGCATGTGGGCTTTGCTCGTGAAGAACAGTGCTGTGAAACCCTTCTCAGGGCAGGACAATGAAATCTCCAGCTTCAGTTCTGACAGCAGTCATTTCTGATGGATATACTATTCTCTGATAGAAAATTTGTGTTTCTACCCATGAGATCTGAGAGGTTTAAGCCATTTTGTGAAACTGAGGAATACCCATGCCAAAGCAGTACAGCAAAGGAAACTGGTACAGGAGGGACCATGGGCTGGAAACGGAAGAGTTTCCAGCGGGAGAATGATGCAGAGAAGTCTCCAGTGGTGGAGAAAGTAGAGAGATTTAGTGAATAAATCAACACTAAAAGTGACAAGGCTTAGTATGGACCCTTGCAGATTGGAAATTATTTACCATTAGAAATAGGGGACAAGGGGACAATGTATAAACAAGTGATCTTCTACTCAGTAAGAAGTTACTTGGCAAGGGAAAGTTGGAAGGAAAAGCAGTGGTCTCCTAGCAAGGACTTAGTGAGGCCACCTGAGGAGTTACTGGGTCATGTAGGAATATGTGAAGTGGTATCACTGCAAGAAGACTTTGAYTCTGGCCAAGTTGAGCAGTTAAGGAAATTGCAGGCAAAACTCCAGCTGACTTGAAAAAGATCACAGTTTGTGGATCGTTAAAGGCCTTTGAAAATCCCTCCATCTACCACCAGTTTGTCAGCTCCTGATCCAGACGTAACCTTTCTCTGGAATGACCATTCTTACACCTCAGTGGATTTCAGTAACTCGCTTTCCTACAAGAGCTCTGTTTTAATCTGCTGCAGGATGAATATACCGAAGTTTCAGTCACAGGCTTGTACTCTATCTCCTCAAAGGGTGTTCTGATCTCCCCAGGGACCCAGACAGGTAATTCAGCCAAACTCAGGCTCACCAGCATTCTCTCAACCCTTGTTGCTTTGGGTACATTTTTCCTCCCAGCATCATCTTTATATGCAGGAATATTACCCAGGACAGTATGGAGATCCTTCTAGCATTACATTTCACAGGTGTCTGTGGGTTTTGTGGCAGTCCTGGGGAGACTGGGAACTGCACTTACTCTCATATTACACAAGAAAAGCTCTGTGCAGTGAGAAAGTCGGGCTAATTATTTAGCTGCCCAAGTATGCAGCTAGGAGCATACCAGAGCTCTTGAAAGCTTTGGCAGAAGCTCAGAGCTGCTGTGAGTTGCTTTCTCAGCTGACAGAAGAGGAGTTGTGCCTACATTTTCCAGTATTGGCCCTTTAGCTAGTGACTAAACCTACACAGAGCCAAGCTGCAAGTTCACTGCAGGTTCAGGAGGGCAGGCGAGGTCTCTCAAAGCAGGCTCTGCCAAGGCAAGCACTGATTTCTGCAGAGCAAATACAACCACATAAGAAGTCAAAAAAAAAAAAAAAAACAGTTGCTAGACCTATATCTGCCCTCCTTCCTTTCCACACACACTTGTCCCCCTCCCATCCCATGGCATGATTAAACAAATATTCCTGCCTGTAAAACAAAGAGAATAATTGGAATCAAAGAGCATGAAGGCAGAGATCAGCATGAAAGGATACCCAGATGACATTGAGGGGTCTGGTTTATCCCTTTGGCTTTATCCGCCTTTTCTCTCTGTGTCTGTATTAATGTGGTGTGAAAACCTTGCATTGTCTGGCTGCATTATTATTAATGGCAACTGGTACCCTGGAGGTCAGGGTGGCACTGCAGCCTGCCATTCAGTTTAATTATCTACGAACATCACCAGCTTGAGAAATAAGGAGAGATAAGGTAAGGATTATTGAATTCCAGCTTATGCTGTGTGTTATCATACACTCTACATCCAGATCAGTTCATATCAGCCTTTCTCAGCCCATTGCAATGAAGGCGGAAAAAAAAAAAAAAGCAGGAACATCACTCCTTTACAATTTAATTTTGCCCCCATCCTCACAAATCTGGTCAAAACAACTTCTGACTCTAGCAAGTTAATATGGCCCTGGACTCCAGGAAGCAGTGCATTATTTCAGGTATGTGGCTGCATCCCATCTGGTGGGGCCCAGATCAGATCTAAAGGGAACTTGAGGATGCTGATAATATTCTTGAATCCCTGCCTTTTTACCAGCTTTGAATAGAGAACTAAGCAAACTGAAGTAAAACATGGGGGGAAATGGATTTTCCCATAACAGAAGAGATGAATAAAATCACAGATACACTACAAGTTTTCCCAGCACATTCCTCCCAGCCCAAAGAGCTAAAGCTGAAGTGCGGTATTCAGAGAGAAGAACGCCTGACTGAAAAAAAATGAGCAGATTCTCTGCATCTGTGGATAGTCCCCTCCACATGGTGGGCACTGTCACAGAAATAATATTAACATATTATTTATGTAAATTTATGCAAATTTTAAACAAGAGACGCTATCYATATGCACTAAGCACCCATGTTAATTTAAAAAAGCAGCACAAAAATACCATTACTATTTTATACATCCTATCATTTACAAGCCACCCAACTCAACTCTTGAGTTATAGCAGATCACATGCTTCCAAATATAACTCTTTGTGTTTGCTGGAGATAAAACAACATTAGGAAAAAGAGAATGCTCTTAGGAGGGTCTGAAAAAGGGTAGGCGACTTCAGCTTTCTGTCACTGCCAAAGCCAGTGTATGAGTTACCCCATTTTCATGCAAGGCACATGTATCTTTTTAGCACTTCTTTTAATACTCCCAATTATGATCAAACAGCAGGTAGCTCAGCCACATGAGTGAAAAAGGTTTTGGACAAATCCTTTTCTGTATGGAGGCAATGAAATATATATACACGTTCCTCCAAACACTTTATTCCCTTTCAAAGCATCGTGATTACCTCTTAGAGAAGCAATGACAATAGGGCCCTTTGGCAATCCCACTTTACCCCTCTCCTTCTGAGAATCGGCAGATTGAGGGGAAAGAAAAGCCCAGAAGCCTTTTTGAGCCTCCTTATTTTTCTTTGTCACATCATTAAGGGTTCAATGAATCTCCAATTAAATTTCCCTGGCTGCTGTCACCATTCTGATTGATAGGTGTCCTTGGATCAACCTCAGTAGGACATGTTGTTGCACCAAGCCCTCCTCTCCCCTCACCATCAATTATCAGCCCCTTGTCATCATTACCTTCACATGTCACTTCATTTACCACAGAAACTGTGTCACCAACTAATAGGGGCAATAGAAAAACGTTTGTTACAAATGAGGGAAAACTCTAATAAATCAGTTAGTGCTTCAGTTCAAAACTCCTGGAAAAACGGTATTTCTCCAGAGTGTTTGTTTACAATTTGCCCTCTAAAATATTTATTTCCTCCCCGTACATAAAACCCCAAACAAAACAAAAAAAGATACAGATGCTAAGAGTCTTTACCATTGACTTCTGCTGGAGTTGCCTGAGATTTTCTGCCAAAATGGTTTTCCATCAGAAAACAAACACTTCATCAAAATTAAACCATTTGTATGAAAGAGTCATTTGTGATGAATTTCTGATTGGAAAAAAAAATCAGGAAGAATGGAGGGAGAGATTTTCAGACTCTTAAAACATGACACCTTAGCTATTTTTGTAATAAAAATTTCCTCTGTTTTGAAATTCATATTATTTTGTAATAAAAGGATTTAAAGAAATGAAATGTCCAAATCAATATAAAATTTTAAATTTATCAATGAAAAATTTGTAATTAACTTAATTTAAAAGAAACACAAGTTTCCTTTTGTCCTTTTTACAGTCTCAGGACAGAATTTGGATTTGTTTGGGAACCTCTTTGAAACTGAAAATCCTTATGGGATGGGAACATTGTTCTGTATGTAGCTCTAATGTCAGGAAAAGTACATATAGACTTCAAGTTGCATACGCACCCTCCCTGTGACCTGTCTGGGACAAAGGGCTGGGTGTTTGTTCTGTGTTTGTTCAGCATCGAGTGCAGGAGGAATCTGCCTGTGACTGACATGCCTCGTCCCTGCACTGATTTATTATACAAAAAGGTTTTTATACTTGGAGACAGMTTTTCAAGTGCTCAGTCATTGCCACTGCTCTCAAAAGGAAGAGGGAATGTTTGTCCAGTGCTCTGCATGAGAGAAAATCTTCCAAAAAGCTGGTCCTTGCTCTGCAAAACACCCCAAACAGGCATTAAACCAATCTCTGTGAGACTGTCATATACCAACCACAACGGGCAGAGATTGTAACACCTCACTGGGCACAACCTCGAGGACAATATCCCTGAGGACTGCGACACAGGCAATTGCTGCAATCCCTCTCTTTTACATTTTTCCTCCAATCACCAACAGCAAATGCCCTGAGATGCCTGTCAATTGACAGCCCAGCAGGGAAGATCTGCCCTTTAAGAATAAATAAAGAAAATCAAAACAGCCTAGCTCAATTACTTGTAAATGAAACCAAACCGTAAGTGTGCTGCTATTCCTGCAACACATCATCACCCCCATCCCAGCAACTGCTCCTGGTGCGGGATGAGGTCAAAGCAGATTACCGTGAAGCCGCCAGGGTTGGGTGAGCCACGGCCTCTGTTAGTACCAGTGTTTCATTCCTTGCCAGAGGTTTTTCCACCACAATAAGGGGTAGACACATTGGCGTAACATGCAGGATGATTTTATTTTAGCTCCACTCCGGTCCTTAACTCCAGCTCTCAGTAGCTTTACTTATCACAAAAGAAACAGCAAACAGCAGAACTGGAGAAGACTTACTTTTTCCTTAGGGGGATATTTTGAAGACCATCTAAGCAATTAAGGAGCTCGGCTGTTATTGAAATCAACAGGATTAATGCTCCCAAATCCCAGGAGGAAGTGGGGAAGATTGATGACTCAAGCTCTGGCTCCTTGGTTCATCAGGCTAGCACTGCATACTTTTTCTACTGATTTCTTCCTTTCTGGTAAAACTGTTCCATCTAATGGGACTTCTTTTCATTGAGCATTAATCAATTCTATTGTTCCATCTGCCTCCTGTCACACAGGCTACCAACTGTCCAATGCACTAAGACTGTAACTCTGCAGCTGAGTGGTTGCCTTTCTCTGGGCATTTGAGTAACTCAGTGAGGCTCCAACATCTCATGAGCCCAAAACATCTCGAAAAACTAACCAAGGCAAGCATACACATTCAAAAGCTTGGAGCTTCTGCAAGTAACCGTGGGCAACAGTGTTCCTGTGGCATGAAAGTGTGGTAACACAGAAAACAGGCTGAATAAAGGCACTTCCTCAGAAGACTGCTGCTGCAAACGGGGCAGAGTAAAGCCCCACACTGAATGCATCCCACATGTTAATGGGATGACAGAAATCAGAAGTGCATAACAGACAATCTGCACTGAGAGTTTAGCCGGAACCCTGGAGACAAAGCCAAGCTTAATTCACTCCCCCCACCCCTTACATGAAATATCTCAAGGGAATGAGTAGCAGCTAGACCACTTTCTTCAACAGAGGCATTCCCTATTGCGGCTCCTGAAGTAAGTTTGGGCAGCCACAATACCGTTAACTATGTAATTATAAGCAATGCTTATCAGTGCTTCCTCTCTCATCTTTCTTCCAGCCGGGAAAGAGAGCAGGTCAGAGATCTAAAAGCAGATCTCCTCCTGCCGGGGAGCGCAGAACGAAGGCACCCGGGCAAAGCCATTTGTTTCCGACTGCAGCCGACGTGCCCGGTAGCAGCAGGATGTTCAGTTAGCACGGAGGCAGCAGCAGCAGCTCTGCAAGCAGACAAAGGCTGTTCTGGAGAACCACAATACTGTGCAATTTGCACTGATTTATTAAGCAATTAGCAGTGGGTGCAGCTCAGTGCACTTTGTATTTGAGCCAACACTTTCAAAGCTCAGCACTTAAAACTTACTTCACACTCAGGCATCTAAATAACTAGCCTGATTTTCTTCACTGATTTCTGTAAGAACTTTATCTGAAAATCAAGGTAACTTTCAGAGATTTTCCATGCTGAAAATCTTGATCAAAGACCACAAAGTTAGGAACACAGGATTTCAAATGGATTACKTTGACTTAGCCTTGCTTTGCTGGATGCTGCACAGATACAGAGCGCAGACACACAGACTTAGCTCACCATAAAGTTGAGGCGCAAATGCTTGCTATGAAATGGAAATGCATAGACAAATCAGACAGAGAAGAAGGATTCCTGTGGGAAATCAAAGCCCTGTTGTAGCTATAAAAACCAGACACACACTGAGAAGGATTCAACACAGACCATGTTACATGCTTGGCACGTGAGGGCTGGGTAGAACCTGTATCTTTCCTTTACATACCCCAGCCCATGCTGTACAGTGGCAAGGCATGGGATGAACATCACCTTGCAAAACACAAAGTGATTTGAACTGCCCTACTTACTCTGCAACTTGCTCATTGCTTTTGTTCAGTTTAAATCCTCTGCTTGCAGCAAAACTCTCAACTCTTGGGCCCCTCAGAACATGGATTGGAAAAAAGACGAAGTCACCCACTGTGTTTCTACTGAATATTTGTTTCAGTGACTGTTGCTTCTTTGCTGGATAAAAGGAAGCAGGGCTATATGATGACTGGGATTTTTTTTAGATGGATATTCCGAAGTCTTCGAGCATGTCCCAACTCTGATAGCCTATTGAATGTGCCCTAAAGGCAGCTTCTCTTAACTCTGTCATTCAGAGCAGTAGGATGGGCTATTTTAATTTTTTCTTACATTATTAAAAAAATCTAACCGAGCAAATAATTTTGTGGGGCAGAATCACTTCCGTTAGTTTAAAAAATTTCTCCTAGCCCTTATAGAAAGGTGGGCAAAACACAGGTGCAGAGAAAAGAAAATCTGGAATTACTCCTGGAAGAGACATAAACAAGACCCACTGTCAGCGAGGATGAGACATGGTGCTGCTCTTCCTACCATAGGAAAAAATGCTTCTACCATAACATGGCTCTCTTCAGTAGTTGATTCCTTTCCTTGCTAGCAAACTGAGAATATTAAAATACAGAAATATCAAGCTGCTAAAGGCCATAACTAGAAATCAGAGAAATAAAATAACCCCGACTGCGCATTGCTTTTAATGATACTGTTTGTAGGCGATGGCTGAATTACAATTAAAAATCCAGTAAAAGGAGTTGAAAGGATAGCCCCAGCACAGCTTTCTATATCTTAAGTAAATATCAGGCTATACTTGGAGATCAGGTGCTGCATGCATTATTTTTTTTAAACCACCAGTTTAACCAAACAAATCAGACTTTATGAAAAATAAATGAACAAACAAAAAGTGGCCTTTTATCAACTGTAACTCATGTTCTGAAGTTCCATTTCAGCAAGGGAGATCAACGAACGCTTCCACCTCTAAAATCAGGCTGCTGCTTTGTACAGACTGACACACCAGGTTTCATACAAAAGCCTTGCACAACCACGGGATGAGCTAGCGGAAAGGAACAACATAGAAGGAAGGAAGAGCTCAGATCTCAGAGGAAATCTTTTGACAAAGTGTTTGGAAAAGAGTTTCAATTGGTCTGCCCTTGAACTGCCTGTCACGGGTGGAAATCTAAGTCCCTGCATCTTTTGGCCCTAGCCAGGGTCCTACAATGCCCAGGAGTAAAATCCCTGGGCTGAGAGTACGAGTGAACAGCATGAGCCAAGGATTGCTGATATGTCCTCCACATTTTGTCCACCCAAAAACAGATTAGGTAGGGAGGAGGGGGCTGACAGGGGGCGATGGGGACTTACACAAAGGCAGCAAGTTTTTCCTCTGCTGGGGAGTAATTTTGCTCCCCCTTTCTCTCAGYACAGAGGATGGAAGCAGACCTGAAACCAGTGCCTCAGCTGATGTAAACTGGGAGTAAACCCATGAAAGTCAGCTGCTCCCTGAAGTCAATGGACCTATGGAGATTTACATCAGCTGATGGCTACAGCATCTCAGGATCCTGCTGCATGATATTAGGTCGCAGTTATCACATAAATCATTACCCCTCTCAGCAGTTCTGGAGGTGCCTCCTTTTCTCCAACCTGAGATAAGCAGTGTCTGAGGAGGAAAAGACAGCACTAAATCCCTCTTTTTATTTTGATCCACCATAATTGGGGTCAGGTCAGTGACCTTGTTTGGGCTGCAAGTCCTGGGCAATCAGGGGAGATGGAGAATTGCTCAATCAGTCGTGACGTTGCCCAGCTCTATGATCTATAAATGCAATGAATAGTTCAGATGACAAAGAATATATTTTTGTTATTGGATGGGAATCTCAAGCCAGTAGATTTATTGCTGGGCAGTTGAAAACATGGAAAGAAGAGCTGTGTTTTCTAGACTTGCACATCAGCTTGCCGCTATGCACATTTTAATCTCCCTTTCTATCAAACAGCAGCATTAAATCATTTGCCAATTGCCAGCCTTTCCCTGGTCTGCACTCTGGACTTTGAAGTCCAATGCTGAATGAGAAGAGATACCATCATGACCCCTGTGGCAAACAGCATTATAAATCACAGTTGCAAATAACTCTYTGGCACTACTATGATTCCTAGGGCTCACCTCTCCCCAGCTATTGCCCAGATGCAACTGCTGATGCTAATCTCATAGGGGTGGCCCATGACTCCAGCGTTGTGCAGGCACGAATGACCACACAGTGTACAAGTTTAAACACAGCTAATCTGTGGGTAGCTGAGCCTGGAGCGTCCGTGAGCCTTCGCATACAGATCTTTTCTGCTGGATGTAGGTCAGGGCAGCTCAGAGTGTGACCAGTAAGGCATCGTGCAGAGGAATCTCCCAAGCTCTTTCATTCCAGCACTGAACTGGAGCTCACTAAAAATTGCCCCCCCATGCAAAAGATTCCCCCAGAAAAATATCCACAGGGGATTCACTCTCCCACTTCAACCACGTGGAAGTCAGGCATCTAATCTGAGCCACTGACTATATTTTCCCTTTCTCAGTGGAGAGGTCAGGGCTTTCAGTGCTCAAAGGCAATTCAGCCCACTTCTTGCTTTCTCCTCGCCTATTAGCCATATACACCCAAAGCACCTTCCATGGATTTGACATACTGCGAGAGCAGCTAGATCCTCCCAGTGCTAGAGGAGGAACCTCACGGGGCATGTCTGAGAGCCAAAGACCAAGGATTTCACCCCTATGAACAGCACGCAGACTGCAGGGAACAAGGCCCTGATGCATCTTTGCATGCCCAGAGCCTTGGCAGACATTTCAGAGTTCCAACGACAGCGCTTTTGTCCTCTGCAAAGCAGCTGAATATGAATGTTCTTGCAGGAACACATGAAGCTTTGTCTGGGAATCATTTTGGGCCATGGTTATAATAGGTATGTTGGGACCTGAAGATGCCAACAGACATCCGAACAAATGTCTGCRAGCACATAAGTACATTTTTTAAAAATCTGACACACAATAGGGCTTCAAATTCACCTTAGCCACATGCTGCCTGCTAAATTCAATCAAGTTCAGCTCTACTGTAAATAGGAACTTGCAAACATGACTCTTCATGGTTTTCCAGCAGATTTCAAAAGCCAGGGAATTTATTCTTACAGGTGAAAATAAGTCAGGTACCACAGCAAAGAGGCTCTGGCAAATCCATCACCTCATTTCCGCATAGCTGCTATTTCTAGTTGGGCTGTCTCTACAGTCCCAAAGTATTTTTGTCCTCAAGGCTCTAAATAATTTAGTTTACTTATTGACATGCTTAATTTTAGGCACTGGAGTAGTTCAATAGCAGCTGGACAGGGAAAAGGGGAGGGAGTCGTGAGTCTCCCAAAGCACCGAAGCCTCCCCAGGTTGCTGTCCGTGCTAAGAGCAATACGACGAAGGGATCAGAACTGCGTCTTTCCCGAAGGCCCAGCTGTACCTCCTGCAGACATGTGTCCCCGAGAAGCAGGAACATTGGCATATCAAAGCCATCTCAGTCACTGCACAAATGTATGAGGCACCTCCCTCAGCTGGACTGGCAGGACTTTTCAATTGCAGTAGCCACTTAGTCTGCTCATTCAGGCATTTTTCCTTCATGAGAAAATTCTTCCTTATTACAAGCTCATTTTAACCTGAAATTCCTCTGCTTCTCTTGGATTCCAGAAACCAAAATGCTCTACTTCAAGACCATACGTACTCTGATGCTACCRGAGACAGATCCTATTCCTTTTTTTTATATATTTTTGGTTTTGGTAATAGCTATGCAGAGGGTAAGGCAACATCTTTTATTAATTAGGATGTGTTCTGTATTCCATTCCTGCAGAGTCTGCTAAACCCCTTCCTTAAATTAATCAAGGAATATCTTTGAGAGATAGGAAACAATTAAAAGATTATTCCTGACAGACTGAGCAAGTCAAAGGGACTCTAAAATGAGTTGTTCAGCATTATCACTATCAAAAATGAACTTCTCTTTGGATGTAAAATATGTCTGATAAGCACTGTTAAAAAAATTGGGGGTTTTAATTTATGTAAGTGCATAAGTAAGAATATTCTGACTGTCCAGCAGCTGTTAAATGGAGTATCTGTTATCAACTGGCAATTCAGAAATGTAAAGGGGAGCAAATCCAGAGAAAGAATAGGATTTGTTAAGCTCAGCTTGAGTTTGGCTTTGGCTCTAGTGCCCATAACAAAACAAGGCAGCTGACCTCAACTTCAATCAGCTAACACTGTTCAAATCATTAACACAAACCATCAGAAACTACCCAAGAATAATTAGCAATAGATTGCACCAGAACTTCTTGAAGTATTTTAAGATATTTGTATGAATGGAAATACTGCATTTTCTCCACACACGCATCCTAAACTAAAGCTCAGCTAGAGAAATTTTGAGGGTCAGAAAGCTATGACAAGTGAACAGGGAACTTTACCCACTTATCCCTGCAGCTAGGCTAGTAACTTTTAGTCCAAGTCATAACACACATTTTAGAGAGAAAGGCATACAGCTTTGCTACAAAGACTTAAGCCAAAAGGAGACTGCGCCACACCTCTCAGTGAGCTGTTGCAACAGTTAATTCCCTCATTGTTAAAATCTGACCTTTATTTTTTAGCCTTCAGCTTTCAGCCTTCAAATCTTGTTGCACCCTTGTGGGATAGACTGAAGAGCTCTTTACTAAAGAAAACACGGGTACATTTAGTCTTTGATCAAAATCATCTTTCAGTCTGTTTTTTGTCAAACTAAATGGGCAGAGCTTCTGGGCAGCTCCCACATCTTTCATTTTGAAGGGCAATCACCAAAACAGTGAGACATTATTCCGGTAGCAATTTGACAGGAACTGAATACAGAACTTATCCTCTTGACTGTACCTCTTTAAAAAGGCTGTCATATTTACACAGTAGTATCTTTTTCATAAACAATAATCACACTAAAAGCGAAAAAAAAAAGGCATTCTCCCAGCTCTGCACAAGCACTCAGCCATTCCGTAGCTCTGCATCTTGCATCGTGCAGATTAAGGATGAAAAGATTGACATTTATGAAGTCAGACAACTATGGACTTCTTTTGCTTATATAATATTATCTCCCCAACTTCCTCAGTGCCCCTGGGTCTTTACCAAAATGCAGAGGGCCATAGCACATTACATTCATCATCCTAATACAGCAAAAAGGCACTGGAACTGCTCTGACCTGCACCAGGGGCTTGTCCAGGCTTCAGAGCATGGAGACAGATGTGCTGATCTCTGCTGCTGAATGTTGTTACTGGGGCTGCTTTCAGGTAATGGGGGACCCCCTTGAAATGAAGAAAAGCACTGTCTCGAGAGAAGCAAGCCCTCTCCAACACCTCCACACCTTAACATGCCACACTCATGCCAGCTTGCATCATGATCAAAAGGGGATTAATGCAGACCAAAAAATGTTACCATGTTATCCCTGCATCTGTCCCTGTGCACATAAAGGAAAAAAAATTACCAAAGACAGAAGAAAAGGAACAACACATCGATTTGGGGACACACACAGACAGCATATAAACCACTTGTGCAGAAAAAATAAGTAAAAACCACATCCCCAAGTGTTTGTCTCAGCCTCCTCACCTCACCAGGGGAATGAGCCAGGCCCCTTTGACTCCTCAGCTCCCTCTCTTTCTCCCCTGTAATACCAGTGCTCCTGGTCTGCTGCCAGAGAGTAATAAGATTTCAGAGCCCAGAAGTGTTCTTGGCAAGTGCCTGAGGAGGAGGTGCTGGATGGCTTCACCCAACTCTTCCCAGTGCCTATTCAGTGTAGTCCTATGGCTCTTAAGCTACTCAGTAAGAATAATAACAGGTTTTGATAGCCAAGATTTACGTGGATTTTAAACAAAACAGCCCCAAACGTTTTTTTACCAAACTAGGTGTTATCCATGCAACAGCAGTCTGCTAATCCCAGCTCTTCCCATAGGCCTCTGGAGGCCCCGGGTTGGAATCAAACACTGTCTCTGCAGTTATCACATTGTCAGTCTGCTTCCTCCTCTCCCATGTTTAAACCCTTGGGGTAGGAACTGCCCTGTTTAATGGCCCCCCACGTCATACGTGAGCTCCAGCTTCTCCTGAAATTAAACACTGTCTGGTGACATGAGGAGAAATTTGGTTGCACAAAGCTAGAAACTGTCCTCCTGGAGTTTGTTGTATTGGCTGGATCAGCACCATCAGCTGATGACACTTCTTATTTTTCTCATCCACARCAATCCATTTTTCCAGGTGCTTAAAAAAGTAAGAATTCTTGCAGGCTGCTGAAGTGCTTTGCAGTGATTCAGAAAGCAAAGGCTTTGGCTGCGTATGTTCAGTGCACCCTCTGGGCTTTGCGTCTGCTACACTGGTAGGCAATAGATAGCAGCACTAGGAAGAAGAGATGAGAGATGATTAAAAATATTCAAATGTAAAATATAAGGAGCATTCCACTCACTTAAAGCACTGCTTCATTTTGTGCCTGCTTTTGTTCCCTTAATCTTAAACCCCTAACTTACAAATATTTTGCTTCACAGAATAGGTAAAATGCAGGGCTCTCTCCTCGCTATGGGTAAGACACTGAAGGGAGGCACAGACTGGAACTGTCTGATGTGAATTTCACTGCAACAACTTGGGAAAAATGTGGATAAAAGTAGATGAGGCATAATTATTATCACCATTAATACTGGATCACCAACAGGCTCTAAATGGCATAGTATTGCAAAAATACATTAGGGAAGAGACCCTCTGCTCTAAAGAGCTTACAGCAAAAACAGAGAAGACCAAGGGTAAGAGTGGAAACAGAAGTATAGAGAGATGATGCGGCTCTTTCCAGGCACACAGCACAGCAATTAAAATCCAATCCTTCAGCCACTAGGCCACACTGCCCCCCTAAAGAAGGAGACAGAGGGTTTTGTGGTCCATACAGGAACCTCTTGCTTGAATCACTGCTTTCAGTTCTGGGTTTTGCTATACCTCCTTCACAAAGATTCAGCACAATTAAACCAGACTCAGAAATCTTTGCCAAAACAATTAGCAGCATTAAAGGAATATAAAACCTTCTTCCTCCGGATAAAGGCCAACTAACTAGGCCACTGTTGGATGAAAAGCCTCTCCATGGGACAGGCTATCTGGCCAATGTTGGCAACAGCAGAGACAGGGCTGTTTGTCTGGGGACTCCTGGGGACTGAACAGAGACGTCCATCTCCGAGCATTTCTCAGATCCGTGCGTACTTGCTCTGGCCATGCTCCAAGCGGGCACAAGCCTGTTCAGTCCATGCTGTGTGCCAGAAGTCACAAGCTGCTGCAAGGGTTGTGCTGCTCTTGTGCTACCAGGCCCTGCCCTGAACACCCTTCAGAAAGACCTGCCCCCAGTCTCCCTCATCCTTTTAGATGCTTTTTTTTCTCCCTGCCCATGCTAGAGAGCTGGGACTGGGAATGAAAAAGAATAGAGCCCCAGGATGCTAATAGTTGCCACAAAATAGTCCCCAACTTTCCTATGAGCCACATTATGGTCTTTATTTCTCAGCTTCATCAGCTCTGGGAATCATTTTTCATCACTGCCACAAAGCAAAGCTGTTGCCATTTCCATACATTTGTTTTCTCAAACACATTGAGCAGACAAAAATTGATCTGTGATTTTTTTTTTTTTTTTTTTGAGGCTTAGTCCTGAGCCACTGCTGTTATTAATCTCTGGAGAGATCTTTTGCTGCATCAAAAGCTTATGGGACATGAAACAAGTCCTTAATGCCAGGCAGCTTTATTTCAGATAGCATTTTCATACTAACGTTATTCTGAAAATTGTGCCATCTTAAATACTGCAGCTGCTAAAGGCAACAATGAAAAAAAAGATCAACGAGGGGAGAAGAAATAAGAGGAGGCGATAAGAAAGAGCAGCCTGGTTTTGGCTACTTGGGGGAAAAAAAGGAGGAAGTGCAAGAGCAGGATTGCAGAGAGGGGAGAGCTGAACAGGGAGGGAAGGAATTGTGCCTGAGCCGGGAAGGTCATAAAAGTGATGCTCAGGAGGCAGGAGGAGTGTCTGGGGATGGATGGGAAGTGGAGTCGCATCCAGAACTAGCGGATTTGGCTGCCTAGGGTATTGACAGCACAGCGACTGCTACAGCACTCAGCTCTGCACAGGCTGCAGAGCCAAGGAGTTGCTCCTTTCCCTTCCCATTGCTAGCATCAACAGCCTGCTGGCATCAGCCGACTCATCAACACCCCAACAGGACGCACAGCCAGAATTTAAAGCAATGCTTCAGTCAAAGGTTTTGTCTGGATGGGAATAAGGCTGGGGCAATGCTTGAGTTTTATACCTTGAGTTAGTAGCACACTGAAACAGCACTGGGACAACAGATTCTGCGGGGCAGAGAGTATCTGTTAGCTCTGCACACAACAGCACAAGAGACTCTGCTCTGTTTGAACTGCTGGTCGCCCTCATAATACATCTACCTCTGATAGTCACTGATAATGATGGATGCAAAGCTAACAGCAGCTCCTGCTCCCTCCCTATCATCCCATGGAGCAGAGGTGTTCCATAATGCAAGATCAGGCCCAGAGACTTCTCTTTACAAGGACAAGAATAACGGTTTAAATATATGATATCCAACACCTACGGTTAAAGGTCTCCTGTTTTATTCTACTCCCACGATGCCACACAGCTGTGCCTTTGAACTCTACTTTTTTCCCACTGTTAAGAGTTCTGACATTTTCTTTATTTAGCACTTGAGATTTTATTTACAAATATGGACCACTGAATTGTAAATCTTAACTGGGAACATGAACCATCTGTGTGTACTTTGGAAATCCATTAATGATGGAATATGGCACGCACACACACACATTCATGCTTGTGATATATTTTTAAAATGCTTTGCTTTTTCAGGGGGGCAAGTGACTAATTGCTTCTATGGTTTAGGTGCCTAAAGTAGAAAATGGGCATTTCTGCCATTCTTCTCCCATTCCTCAGTGCTAAGACTGCACCTGTACAATAAAGATAAAGCAATCCATGAACGGTTCTGACCTTAGCACAGAATTCCTCTTCCCCTTGCCCCTGGGCTAGACAATATCAGGAATAGCAGCTGCCTGCAAATGTGGGTCAAACTGTCCTAGATCTTTTATGATTTATTGTAGCAAAATGAAAATTTAACTAAAAACACATGAACAAACCCAAGGTTTATCACATTTCTGCTACTGGCTCCAATTTTCCCACAGTGGGCTTGCAAATATGTGGGTTCTGCCCATGTTTTGTCCTCCTCCAAACCTTAATTTAGGTGTCTAAAGAGATATCTAGTTGGAACTTAAACCACTGAAGCCTAACTACAATCCTGAAAAATCATCACACAGCTGTTGCCTACACACAGCTCACCTAAATTCACCAGATGACATGCTAGTCTGCCATAAAGTTTCCAGGTGCTCAAGTGCTGCTCTGCACRTTGGAAAAATGGCGCAGGCTTGACTGGGACAAGCAGTTCAGTTTCTGCTCACACACAATCCTCAAAATAGCCTAGAAACAAGGGGTTATTTCACCCATCTTCCCTGGGAGGCTGAACCCAACTCCATTTCACTGGATTTCATGCAAAATGTGATGAGAGCAGTTGGTTTCTTTCCTTCTTCAAAACAGTGCAGCAGGGCAGAAAAGAATTAAAGATGACTTTGGCCAGGCAAGTTAATGCAAGAGATGGGACTGTCACCTGGAAGGAGCAGTCCGCCTTTCCAAAACTGTTTGTGTTTTGCCCAGCACCTTTTTACAGCAGAACAGCAGCTATCCTGGATACCAGGGACTCCGTGGCTCCAGCCCGCTGTGTGCTAGCTCTAAGCAGCATCCCCCAGTGCACGCTGGCTGCCAGGGATGCCGTTCTGGGACACGCTCAACTGCACTGCACAGGGACCGTGGGCACCTAAACCTGTTTTTCACGCTGACAACCAGACATCAGAAAACAAGGCTCTGCAATGCTCATGGTGAAGGCCTTTGAACACTGTTATAACTAAACACAGGAAATTCAAGAAAGCTCACAGCAGCACAATGTTAGAATCCCTTATTATCCCAGAGGACTAAAGATATAAATTCACTAACTAACTCTGGTCAAGAGGAACTGCCTAACTGACTGCGCAGGCAAGTCAACCAAAGGAAACAAGCCCAGGGCACTATGAAAAGAAAATCTCTTCTGTGTGTACTGACGTTTGCAATGTGCATGGCAGCTCAGCAGCCAAGTAAGGCTCTCCGGGGAGTTGTGTAGGGACAGCTGGGAGACTGCTGGAAACCACCAGTGAGGTCAGTGTCCCAGGACCACCTATTCACAACAAGATTAATATCTTTCCAGGTACTGTTGTTGTGTAGCCTTGCCTCAAAACCACTGTGGTTAAATGCTGTCCCATGTAAATTCGAGGCAGCTCAGCAATCCTCCAGTGAGCCTTGGAAAGACCTGAACTGAACTCAGATCTCTGACCCAGCCTAATCTTACCAAGGCAAGATCATAACCTAGTTAGKCTCCTTTGAGCTGTATGCAGCTTTGTACCTTCTTTCTGCTGCTGCTAATATTTTGTATAAATTTTTCACTTTCTCACTGTTTAGATTCATGGAATTTGGGAGTATTTCTCTCTAGCTGACGTGTTTAGCCAAGGCACATGCAGATGTGAAATATGTACAGAGCAGCCCCAGGGAATGCATGCAGGGGAGGTCAGCAGCCTCTGTGCAGGCCAGTTTGAAGCTGGAGGAATGCAGTGTGGGAGGTTAACAGCAACTGGAGGTGTGAGGGGATGCTGCTGTGGTCTGGCTGGGTGTCTAACAGGCCAAGAGGCTTATTCCCTGCATGTTTCTGTTCCCCATACTTGCAGAGAACAAAGCATTTCTCCTTTGTTCAGCTGTAACCAGAAAGGTCCTGTATTCCCCCTTCTATTCCATAAATAAATGTATGCATTAAACATAATGCATGATTGGACTGACCATTTACAGCTCATTGGCTGCAGAAAAGTATTTTTTAGATTACTTTAATACATATTTACCCAATGGACCAGAATGATTTGCTTTGGCACATGAATATGCCTTATTAAAAGCTGCTTACACCCAGGTTACTCAACCCAGCCATCTTTTCACCTCTACAAGGCACATATGAAATATCATATTCATTACATGTGAGTCTGGGAGACCCAAGTTATTTCTCTTATCATCTGCTGGAGAAAGCGGGGGGGGGGGGGAGGAGGCTTAAAAAGAAAATAATAAAAATCCCTACAATTAATATTACAGATGCTACAAACCGGCAGATGAAAGAGCATCTGTAACTGAAGCTGAGCTGATGATGCAGCCTTGGATGACAAGTCTGAGTGTGGAAGTAACAGGCCTTCTTTCCACCCTCTGTAGAAAGAGCCTGAGCACAGGACTGAAGAGCAAGCATGGTGTTTTGCCCATTAGCCTTTGGAGACTCTGGCAAAATGATAAAGAGTTTCAGCATCACCTTCATTAACTGACCAGATTTGCCATAGCCAGTCTGGTGGGTGATAGCTGTCCTTTTCTGATCCAGCTGTGCGAGCTGAAAGTCTCCAGTCACTCCTCGCTGCCACCAGAGGCAGCCCTGGGAGGCAGGTGCTTTGGGGTGCCTCAGTCAGTTGAGGCATCACCCAGCTCCCAGTCTGAGCTGGGCCTAAATCCCAAGCTCAGTTCCTTCAGTAGTGCCTCTTGGCTATCTCTAGCATAGTTACCTTGGAGGGAACAGACAGTCCAGCACCCCAGTGTGCAGAGACACCTTAGGAATATAGTACTCTTCCTTAAAAAGCTCATTTTTCAATGCCAGAAGAAAACCTTTCCATTAGCCTCAGCCCCTGTGACAGGTTACCCCTCCTGTTATGTGAGACTGCGTTGTTTCAAGTGTTAAGCCAAGTAACACTTGAGCAGCCTCCGAGAGAAGAAATGCCCTAATTGCTGGTAATGCAATATCGCCACTTAGCACCCACAAAGCAATTCAAAAATGGAATCAAACACTTTCTGATTACACATTTAGGGAGCAGCAGGCTGTGTTGGCATGTTACTGCATTACTTAACCACTGGGTCATATATCCATGACTACAGATGGCTTTTACATCCATGCCTCTTAAGCAGCATCTGATACCACCACTGAACCATGGCCCAAGGGGAGGAAGGGATCCATTCTGACCAGAAAAATTTTTTCCTTTAAACTAAATACCATCTCAGACAAGGCATCAAAAGGTTTTTCTGCAGTCCCACTAGACTCATGGAAGCAAGCATTCTTCATCTACAGAGTTTGAAGCACTGCCTGACTGCCTTTGTCCGCAGCTCTGCCACACAAAGAACAAGAAGAGGTAAATAAAAGCCTCCCTCACCTGTTTTTCTCTCACTGGTAGCCCAGGACACCCACACTGCTTACCGTGGAGTACCTCTGGCAGTATTTCTTACTTTTTCCCTGAACTTCCCTTCACCTGGCCCTCTTCTTCCAGGCATCTCAAAAGCACCTGCAGCCTCAGAAGAAGGGGATTCCTAACTCTAGGGCATTCACAGGTCAGGCAGCTTAGCAACATTATTCTGAGAACGACTTTGGTTAGCAGCAAACCAGCACTCCAGGCTCTGCAGGAATATTTCTGTCAGCATGGTCCCAGCCTAGTCTTGGCAGCAAAATGTGCACAGCAGTGTGTGTTTCTGAGTGCTGCATGCCCAGCCTCCCCAGGCAGTAACTGTGCTCCCAAAGTCTCTCCCTCTGGCCAGCTAGGAGCCCAAGAAGCCCCACCTCTGTGACTTGATCTCTGTACCACACCCCCAAACCCTCTGTGCTGTTTCTGCCACCTACACACAGGCTGCAAAAACATCCCAGCTCTAGGGAGGAATAACCCTTACAGGCTGGGGGTTGACCTGCCGGAAAACAGCTCTGCGGAGAAGGACCCGGGAGTGCTGGTGGACAACAAGTTAAGCATGAGGCAGCAAGGTGCCCTTGTGGCCAAGAAGGCCAATGGTATCCTGGGGTGCATCAGGAAGAGCGTTGCCAGCAGGTGGAGGGAGGTGATCCACCTGCTCTACTCAGCCCTGGTGAGGCCACAGCTGGAGTCCAGTTCTGGGCTCCCCAGTACAAGAGGGATGTGGCACTGCTGGAGCAAGTCCAGCGTAGGGCTATAAAGATGATTAGGGGACTGGAGCATCTCTCTTATGAGGAAAGGCTGAGAGAGCTGGGACTGTTTAGCCTGGAGAAGAGAAGGCTGAGAGGGGATCTTATCAATGTATACAAATATCTGAAGGGAGGGTGTCAAGAGGATGAGGCCAGACTCTTTTCAGTGGTGCTCAGCGATAGGACGARAGGCAACAGGCCCGGACTGAAACACATGAAGCTCCATTGCAACATGAGGAAAAACTTCTTTACTGTGAGGGTAACAGAGCACTGGAACAGGT
Organism: Apteryx rowi; assembly: GCF_003343035.1. Lineage (NCBI taxonomy): Eukaryota > Metazoa > Chordata > Aves > Apterygiformes > Apterygidae > Apteryx > Apteryx rowi. Next base: position 243,553 of record NW_020450915.1, on the reverse strand, counting down.
TGCCCAGAAAGGCTGCGGAATCTCCTTCCTTGGAGATATTCAAAAGCCGTCTGGACACGGTCCTGCGCAATGTGCTCTAGGTGATTTTGTTTGAGCAGGGGGGTTGGACTAGATGATCTCCAGAGGTCCCTTCCAACCTCAACCATTCTGTGATTCTGTGATTTGCAGCACAAGCCAGCTAGACTTAGTGCTAACATAGCTATAGCAGTTTAGCTATTGGCCAGCACCTCCATTGTGGATGTCTTTACCACATATAAAGGCTTGACTGTTAGTTTTGATAGAGAGGAGTCTTGATCACTTCTGCAACTGTCTTTGGACTTAAAAATGACTGTTGTAACCACAGTGGCATGCTGGCTTTCAAAAAGGCATAATGGGTGACTGACACCCTAATAAAAGGGTAAATGCAACAGAAAACCAAATTCCCTAATGGGAAATAAACCTTATTGTTGGCAAATAATATATTCCATTAAAACTGGTGTAGAAATGATGACTCTTTTCTCTGAGCTGTATAGGGAAGATAACACAGAAGGTCAGCAAAAAATTCTTTGAGCTACCTGAGCCAACATATAAACGGTGTTAGTGTTAGTTACAAATATAAAACCAGAACAATGTTATGTTAGACCCATGGGGTATCTGCTTTCATGATGTAAATATCAATATCAAAATATTCATGTCATGAATCCAATTGTATGCCAGACACTCTGTGAGACAGATAAGAAACTCATGACCCCTGACTTGCAATACATACACAGGCTTCAACAAATGACGTTGTGGATACCTGTTGTCTCTCATCCATATTGTCAACCAGAGCTAAATATCTAAATGCCTGAAGTTTATCAGAATTACTCAGTTTATCAAAACTGCTGCAGGATTGTGCTGTTAATGACCTGCGGCATGTTATTTGGCAGATCCTTTCCCATGCCTGCACCCGTCTCCTCCCTTACTCTTTCCACGTTATCTCAGCAGGCTTTGACCTCCAGAGCAGAAGCAGCCTATACAAAACTTAGAATAAGGAGCCTTCAGCTGCTACTATAATATAAAAAAAAAAATACTTGTTGTAAAATAGTCCTCCAAATTTTTCTATGTTATTAGGCACTTCTACAATGTATAAAGCCAGGCATGAACAGTACCATACATTTTAGGTTAACTAAAACAATTTGACTCAAAATGAAACATTTCATTCCTTTTTTGAGGACAGACGTTTCACCTTTCTCAAACAACTTGGTTCCAAAATTAAAAATTGAGACATTTCTTTTTTATTTCCCAATTTTTAGCTTGTTCCCATACGTTTATTGAAAACATCTGTTCCTCTTTCTTTTAGCCAAAACTATTTCCAAAGCTCAGCACACACTTGCAAATAGAGTGTCAGCTCAAACTGCCCTTTTACAGCACACAAATTCATTGTCCATGCTGCCTCACACTAAAGGTAAACACCTCACCCCAACAATTCTGCTATGGAAGTGACACAGAAGTGATTAGGGTTTTGCTTTAGTCCCATATAAATATTTAATTGGCTCAGACTTGATTTACCTGAAGAGTCGAGCCTTCTCTTCATTGACTAGCCTGCTAGGTCTTATTAGTGTTGAAGATCTCTGTATCATTAGAATGAAAGTTGGAGTAAATGTGGAAATGAAGAACTATTTAATTAGGAGAAAAAGGGAAAAGAGCAATGCTTTAATGATGAGAGCAAAATGAAAATTTGTTCAAAAACTTCATTCTTAAGTGGGGGGGGTTCTATTACTTTTTAAGCTCCCTAAGAAACAACATATTTTTCAGTGTTTTCTTGAAGCTATGGAGTACCTCTCACTTAACAACAAATCCGCAAAAGAGGGAAAGGCTACAGAGGATACAAGAAAAAGAAAAACCAAGACATTTCAGAATCCTATCAAAAGAGAGGCAAAGAATGAATAACTCATATAATCTTCTTGAAGTTGTCCAAGGAGAACAGGAGGGGAGGATTAGTATAATGAAGAGAATGGAGAATGAGGATTTCTTTTTTCATCCAAAGGGTACAATTACACGTTTATTATGGGCTTACCTGGCTTGACTGCAAATAGAGTGAGTTAATTAACAGAAAGAACCAGGTTTTCAATGAAACTCATATTCCAGCCACACCCGTTAACAACTACACTCCCATGTAGTGGGGTTGCTGGGTACCCAACCCTTTTGAAATTAAAGCTATTTGATTTAGAGGCTGGCAAGAGTCCTCTCCTAAATGAGTCCTAATAAAAGACAGGCAATGCTAACTGGGAGGATAGTTTTTAAGCCTGCTACTCAGTTTGATCAAGAGCGCTTATTTCCATTTTGGATACTATTTCTGACATTGTAGCTGCACCAGTTCAGAGGAGGGAATCAGGCAATAACTAAAATGTCTCCTTATAGAAATTAACATTTCTTATAGTTTAGCATGGTCAGAGACAAATGCAATCTGCAACCAAAACCAGGGAATGTGGCATCTTATCAGGAAAATTCTGGTTGTTTTAAAACCTTTTCTCTTGAAAATGCATTCTCAAATCTATTGGAACAGTGTTTCTTGCTAAAAGAAGAAAAAAAACCCTCACAAATGAAAGAAATGGAATGCAAACTCTTTGGCAAAACAACATTTAAGTTAACATTTTGAACCCAGGCATTAGAAAATACAAGGTTATGGTTGCCATAGCAACTACAAATCAATTACTTTATACACAGCTATTACAATATTAAAGTAAACAACGTACACAGTCAAAAATACTCCGTAGCTTCATGGGGACCAAGTTAAAATTGTTGTGGAGCCCAGAGCATGATGGTAATGTAAATGTATAATTGCATGATTACTTTTTTTTTTTTCTTTGTATTTCAATCTATTTAAGCCTCTCAGCACCAAAGTGCAGTTGGATGGGGAGAGTGGGATTAGAGTTGTTCCCACCCTTTACCACTTGCAATGTAGCCTAGCAAGGCAACCTGTCACTTCAGGACAGTATCCTGATTTCTTACCTCTACAACCAGTTCTACTTGGCCTTACACACAGATCTAAATAACTTGTGGTATTTAAAGAGACACCTAAATCCTTGGTTTTCTTTACACGAGCCCCAAAACCATAGGAATATCCGCCACTGCATAGTTAACACATTTTCATTTGTGCCATGGATGAGGATAACTGGCATCCTAATGGCTCTTACAAACCATGAGCAAAATTGATTTCTACCCATGTTAAAAGAAAGGTATCACTATCTATGTGTGTGGTATTTAAATCATTGCCATGTTACAGCTCTAGCCCCCTTTTCACCTAACAGGTTGTCCTTGCAGTGGCAGCAATGGTGACAGAAGTTCAAGTTTCTGAGCCTTGTGCACCCACTTCAGTTCTGATGTAACCCTTTGGACTTCCCCTGGGCCAGGGAAGGGTGAGCTCAGACCCATCTGTGTAATCTAATAGTTAGTGATGACATTTGGAAAGTCTGAAAGCTTATTGATTTGTTTTATAATCATATTGTACATCCTTAGAAGCTGAAGAAATGACTAATTTAAATGATTGGCCTGATTTTTTTTTCCAAGTTCATTTTAGTAAAAGGTGATAGCAATTGCTCAACACCATTAACACACATGCAATTCACATTTGGGCTTTCAGGTCCTCTACCCCAGCAGAGGCAAATGCAAAAGCAAGAGGGGATCATGCCTGAACAGTGCTATTCCACTCCCTCACTGCCCTCTTTTGGGGTGAGTAGGGTGGTCCAACAGTTCCCTTACATGAGGATCTGTGCACCAAAACTACTTTTTGGTTTTCCCTTTTTTCTGTACTCTGCTGAGGGGGGGATCTACACATACAAAGGGAAAGAATAAGAAGGGACAGAGAGACCCCACAAGAAAGGGTCATTTTAATATATGATCTCCTGTTTTCAGTGCACAGCTATTCATTTCCCCTTAGAACCCCAATATTATTCTCTCCTCTCAAAAAAAGCATGAGAGCAAGAGGGAGAGAGCAAGCATGCTGAAGAAAGAAGCAAAGCTGAACAGAGCGCAGCTCCCTTCAGCTGCACGACACCATGCCTTGCTGTGCTAAACAGAATAATCAATTTTCCACCGTGAGCCACAGCTGAAATGTTCAACCACCCTGCTCACAGCTCAGACATGGCTAGAGAGAAATCACATTTCTGCATGTATGACTTTATACGGTCATTGATATTACAGTCCTGCCTTCTTCAGTGGTTGGTGTGACAGTGGAGTGCTGCAGTACAGTGGAGGAGAGAGAAGACAAGGACAGCTGGCCTCCCCATCAGTCACATAGGATTATAGCTTTGTTTGCGCATGTTTCATCTGCAAGGCAGTATCATCCTTATTACAATGCAGAGAAGGATAAAATAGGCTTCAAACTACAGTTCATAACCCTTGGAAGCAGGGGGAGGACTACAGCCTACCATGTGTCTGCACCGCACGGCTGGACAGACAGAAAATCCACTAAGATCTCTTCAGGGCGCAAAAAACAGTGAGAAAGTGGAATCAGTGAGGCTCTGACTACCACAGAAGACAACATGGGAACTGAAACATTTTCTGGGAAAGAAATGGTGTAAGCTCCCAGCTTGATAGGGGTGAAGAAATCAGTCCATATGTTTAAAGGTTTTGCTTTGCTCAACACTGGAAGTGGCGAATAATTAAGACAACAGCATCCCATTTTTAGAGTGGCTCAAGTACCTAAATGCTGCACATGGGTCACATCCACACACCCCTCAATGCTTTTACTTGATATGCTGGAGCTGGCCACGAGCAATAGCAGCAAGCCTTTCGCATGCTGCACACAGAGGCATACTCTGTTTTTGCTGTCAGTCTCAGGACTCTGGGTGGTTGTGAGTAACAGCGGGTGCGCTGCTGCCCAAGGACAGGCAGAGCTAGGCCTCAGCCCACCTGCAGCGGGACACAACTTCTGCAGGCCGTCAGACCGGGATCTAGGCACAGCACAGTCCACAGGAAGTCCTTTCTTCCCAAGTGAACTGGGGGTGAACTTGTCTGACCTTCAGACCTCATAGAGAAACCTCAGTTGAGTGATATAACCTGCTCTCTCGCTACCTCAGCTAACTCAGCAGTGAAAACATAACACCATTCGGGTTCTACAGCTTAAGAAAAAGAGAAAAAAGTTCTTGTCTAAACATCTTTCAAACTCATATACTGATGCTGTGATTAGCTGAAAGATTACATACCTGCCCCGTTAGTGAATCTAAACAATGTGGTATTAGGGAAGCTGTATGAAACTTCTGCATAGTTACCTACATTTTGCTTGCTTTGGGGGCAAACTTGCTCATAGACCACACTTTTCCTGGTCTGTCAGAAAGTCTCTAAGGCTCGCTGGTATTGGGAACCCACTTAAGCCTGGTTAGGTTTAAAGCTGAAACACAGAGGAACAAACTCAGTCCTAGGCTGAGTCAGTAAATGGAGACGCTGGCTGATCTGTGCCAGTGTGGGAAAGTGCAGAGAAGCTGAACTCAAAGACTAGGTGTATAGAGTCTAACGAAAGTAAGAAGTCAAGCAAAGGAGGCAGGAGAGCTGCATGGATGAGCAAGGAGCTCCTGGCAAAACTCAAACAGAAGAAGGAAGGAAGAAGGAAGTATACAGAATGTGGAAAGGGGGACAGGCCACTTGGGAAGAATATAGGAATGCTGTCAGAGTATGCAGGTGTGGAAGGTCATGACAGGGTTAAGTTGGAGGAAAGTTGCACACCAGGGGAAAAGGGGAACTGGGGAAACTGTTGCTAGCTCGAACAAAGAAGAGTCTCAACAGGAGCAAGCATACCCAAGGACACCGGTGCAGCTGGGAATGATACATCCTGAGAAAGTACAGATAAACTAGAAAAAGCCAGTGGGAACCAAGGCTAAGAACAAGACGTTTTTGGAGCGTTTCTCCAACAAAGAAGCAAACAGCAAAGTATAAGGCATGATCACTGCGTGCGTGATCAGTGCAATGATTGGCTACCTGTGACATAATCTGCATAATGATTGGCTTAGCAAAGTGTATCTGTGAAATCGCTGAAGTAGCTAACTTTTTAGTATAAACGTGTTAGAATAAACAATAAATGTCTCAGGACGCAAACCCTCCTGAGTCCGTGCCATTCATCTGCCATATGCAGGGATGCGATGAGGAAAGCTAAGGCCCATTTGGAGTTAAATCTGGCAAGGGATGTCAAGGACAGCAAGAAGGGCTTCTTCAAATACATCAGTAGCAAAAGGAAGACTAGAGAGAATATGGGCCCTTTGCTGAATGGGGTGGGTGCCCTGGTGACAAAGGATACAGAGAAGGCAGAGATACTGACCRCCTTCTTTGCTTCAATCTTTACTGCTAAGACCAGCCCTCAGGAATCCCAGACCCTGGAGACAAGACAGAAAGTCTGGAGAAAGGAAGACTTTCCCTTRGTCGAGGAGGATCAGGTTGGAGATCATTTAGGCAAACTTGACACCCACAAATCCATGGGCCCTGATGGGATGCACCCACGAGTGCTGAGGCAGCTGGCGGATGTCATTGCTAGGCCACTCTCCAACATCTTTGAAAGGTCATGGAGAACAGGAGAGGTGCCTGATGATTGGAAGAAAGCCAATGTCATCCCAGTCTTCAAAAAGGGCAAGAAGGAGGACCCAGGAAACTACAGGCCAGTCAGCCTCACCTCCATCCCTGGAAAGGTGATGGAACAGCTCATCCTGGAGGCCATCTCTAAGCATGTGGAGGAAAAGAAGGTGATCAGGAGTAGTCAGCATGGCTTCACCAAGGGGAAATCATGCCTAACCAATCTGAT
>NW_020450915.1:0-236022 GCF_003343035.1 Apteryx rowi | reverse complement strand
AGAGGAGATCTTATCAATGTATGCAAATATCTGAAGGGAAGGTGTCAAGAGGATGAGGCCAGACTCTTTTCAGTGGTGCCCAGAAACAAGACAAGAGGCAACGGACACAAACTGAAACACAGGAAGGTCCATCTGAATATGAGGAAAAACTTCTTCACTGTGAGGGTGACAGAGCACTGGAAGAGGTTGCCCAGAGAGGTTGTGGAATCTCCTTCTCTGGAGATATTCAAAAGCCGCCTGGTCGCGATCCTGTGCAACGTGTTCTAGATGACCCTGCTTGAGCAGGGGGGTTGGACTAGATGATCTCCAGAGGTCCCTTCCAACCTCCACCATTCTGTGATTCTGTGAACCAACCCCAAACAACAGCAAAGGCTTTGAAGTCCCTCAGAACTGTGCAGCACGCTCACGATTTGTGTTTGAATGACCCTGGTGTAGCTGTGTGAGGAACCATTAAGCTCAAATCCTTGTGTGAGCCCTTTGTCAAGTGATATGTATCCCACTCGGGGACAGCAGGTGGTCCCTGCTAAGAGCATGGCAAATCTGCATGGCTTCTGAGAGCTGGTGGGGCCATGGCACAAGTAATGTAAAGGTTAACACTGTCTTTCTCTCACCTTTTTTTTTTTTCTTCTTATCCTGCCAAGTTGCTTGTGGGGAAGAATGACTGCTCTGCCTCTGCAATGAAGTACAGCACAGTTCCAGTTCCTCGGTGGGCAAGTCTTCATAACCTTTTTGTCCAATTCAAAGCACTCCATTCATTGCTTCTTTCTTGTTTTCTGGATAACACCTGCAGCAAGAGAGGTCACATCAAATTCAAGTGCAGTCTTTATGGAGATCCCTCTCAAAATCAGGGGAGAGAGTGTGCCAGGAAGAAAAAACTATGGCATATTAGCATCCCAAAGCAATCCCTCTCTGGTGCACCTGCTCTCAAAAGAGAGCAAATTCTGAGCTGCATGCAGTCTCCCTCTTCCTTTCTGCCCTGCATACTAGTGCACTTTCCCTTCTGCTAGTGCTACTGCTTGTGGGGCTGTGTTGTGAACCAGAGGGGTAAACCAGTTAGCAAACATGTGGCAAGGATTTACTTCAGATGGAGCAGTAAATGGAGGATGAAAGGTACGTTAATTTATGGATAGCCTGTTTGAGCTGGGTCTGTGTGCATGTCTGACTGTCAAAACAGCACGGAGCCAGCTCTAGCACTCTGTCTAGGGTTGTTCAGGACATTCCCCACACCCATGCCTTGTGTTCCTGCTGTTGCTACCAGCCATTACCTATCTCATGCTACTGCTGCCCACCTTCACTTGTGCCAGAGCAAGCATTTCACAGAATGGTTGAGGTTGGAAGGGACCTCTGGAGATCATCTAGTCCAACCCCCCTGCTCAAGCAGGGTCACCTAGAGCAAGTTGCACAGGGTTGCATCCAGGCAGCTTTTGAATATCTCCAGAGAAGGAGACTCTACAACCTCTCTGGGCAACCTGTTCCAGTGCTCTGTCACCCTCACAGTGAAAAAGTTTTTCCTCATTTGTGTTTTGCTTGTGCTATGAACCATTACAGGAAATAGATCTGGCCTTTTTTCAGTGTTTTTTGAGAGCATTTCCCTGGTTTGGCTCCTAGCACTGTGAAAATCAGACCACCCAGGGAACAACACACTGGAGTGGGTGGGTGACGGAGCAACCAGGGTGGAAACCAATCCTGTATGCCAGTATTGTTGTACCACAGCACCAAGGCCTCGGAGCCATTTCTCTGCCACATTTCCATCCCTGATCCTAGTCAAAAGATCATTTCGTAATGAAGGAAGGTCCTGGCTTGTTTTCCTCTGGTTCTAAAGATTTATGCACTCTCTTCAGACAAATAAAAAAAAAATCAGGTTTCAGCTGTTTAGCAAGGGTGACATTACACAAGACAGCTGAGCCAATCTAACAGCGCATCACTGCTGAAAGGCAAAGGTCCTGTTTTCTTCTGTTGTCCCACATTTTGTAGTTACTCTGTGTCTGCACAGGAATAATCCAGGACAATCATCATCAGCTTTTATTTTTATTATAACAGCTTATCCAATAAGCTAATGCTGTTCTTACAGTGTAGCTTGACTGTTCCTGGAAGCCTCATTTTTCAAACAGCAGGCAAAGTGCTGGTCCAAGTACTGACACCCAAAATAGTCGGATAGAACAATGTAGTAACAGAAGCATATGCTGCTGCTTCAGTAAAGCAACTGGTGCTATTTGCCTGTCTTGACTGTTCCAGGCTGTGCTAGCACCCACACACAGACAAACTGGGCAAACTATCACATACTAGGAATAATCCTGCGCAAAGACACTGGCTCTGGCAGCACAGTAACCCCAGGACATGAGACAAAACTTCACGACACTACAGCTATAATGGAGTTAACATGATCTGTAGGATCAGCCCCGCTAGCAGCACTACCAATTCATAGTGCTCTTCTCATGTGAAGAGCAGATAGAAGCCCTGTTAATTTGTCACTGGAAAGCTCCAAATAGCCAAGAGGAATCCAGATGTTCATGTGTTGCCTCTGGGACTCACTGCCACAGCTGTGCCGAGTTACAAGCTTGGGGGAGTCCTAAAAAGGGCCGTCACACAGTTACATGTGCAACATGACTAGCCAGAACTATACCTGTACCTACAGAAACAAATCCAAGGGATCTTTGAAGGGAACACACTCATGCTGAAATAGCATTTTCTCGAGGAAGAATTGTTTCACTGAAATATTCACAACCAGCTTTAGTGTTACATAAATACAAGACCCTTTTAACTGCGGCTCCACAATTTGTGTGCTTTTCCAAGCACAGCTGTTTTCGCACCTCTTTTCCCTTATATTCTCTCACATTCATGTTTATCAGTTATGCACAGATATAAAATTGTTTTACAGTGAATACGTTCATTAATGTGCTTTAAACACTGTTGACTTTAAAATGATCCACTCCAAAGCTCTAAAGGCATTTCGAGATTAAAAGTACTATTTCCCTTTTAGTGCAAACAATGTAGAGAAGCCAGGTAGAACGCTGAGATAGGAGAAAGCCATTTCCAAAGCTGAAAGGGATTCAGGAGATTTAGCTGCATCCTATCCAGCTTAAAATAAAGTTACAGCCCTGTCCTTTCCTATGGCTTATGTCTCTGACAGCAAATGTAATTAAAGCTATACAGAGAGGAATCGCTGCTTGTTCTGAATCACTGAAACTTGACAACCAAGAAAATAATGCCAGCCAGTGCATCCCCCCTAGTCCCAAGTCCTTTAAGCAGTTTTCTCTCCTTTCTTGGCAGAGAATACTGCTAAGGGGAAGACTTTTCCAGGCACTGTGTGCAAATTCATTCACACGCACCCTCAGATAGGGAGGATTCTGTCTCCCACGTGAAATGACATGAGTATGGCTGTGAGGATGTAGTGTTTGATGTCAACATCAAAATTTAGTGCTTGCCCCTTTCTCTGAGGATTCAGGTAACTTTCCAAATAAGCTAAATTGCATTTAACCTCTCAGAGGCTTTAAACAGGCTACCAAGATGTACCAGAATGATCATCTACCTCGTTCAGGCTCTGTATTCCGGAATAAGCCTTAAACCCATTTGTGCACGTAGCCAGGGACAAAACTGCCTTTGCTTTCAAGTTCAGCTTTGCTCTTATTAAAAAAAATGGCAAATTATTCATTTAGACATCAGCCACACTAGACTACTTTTAATCTTGACCCAATGGTGCATCATAAAAGTCTCCCTCCTCTTTGGGTTTGTACAAGGAGGCCAGCTAGTGAAGGAAAAAGGTGGCCCTTTCTGTAAGATGGAGAGCACTCACTTTGTTCTCCCAGTAACTCACTACCACTTCTTTACAGTGCAATAATATTGTACTTTTTGATACTCCCTTCCTAATTGTTTCTGATTTTATCCCTGAGTACATGTGTGGGGGATGAGGAATAATCCTTGAGCACTGAATCAAATCTTTCCATTCCTGCTGGTACGCCCTTCTCCTGGTCCACTGCATTCATCACGTGTCTTCAGAGCAATAAAGAAGTTGTCATCTGTGACCAGCCTTTGTAGATTACCAATATACATTTTGCTCCTGTAAAGCCTCTATTAAGGATGTGATTCCATGATACATACTTAAGTCAGTTTCTCAGCACTATGGTTGCCTGTGTGAAAGAAACCTAGAAACTGTTACTGTGAAGTTGCCTCCAGCTCTTGAGCACAGGAGGTAGCAACTGACTAATAGTTTCTTAGACAGCCCTGGCAGATGTGTCAGGTTTCTTCACAACTGTGCACCTCGTGAGAGAGCAATGCACGCAAAGCTCCCCTTCTAATAATGTCCCCAGCTGTAATTAATCCATAGTATCATTCTATAGTGTCAGCAGCACCATATGGACCAAGCAGTATTTGAAGGGCTAACCATAGAGAGTAAGTATTCTGAGAAGATTGCAATTATGCACCTGATTATCCTCCAGGGTAGCCACAAGGTGTTTTATCAAAGGCATGAGAATCTGAAAGGAGCGGTATTGTCATGGACTTGGCCAAGAGAACGTGAATGACCAGTGGAAGATAAAACAGCTGGCCTTTCATTGGGGCCTGCATAAACTTACCTCTCATCTTGTGTACAGCTACTGTCTTATGTTACACTGTTTCCAGTCTCAACTACAATTTTAATCCAAAAAAACAGCTCCAGAGAAAAACACATTGCATTTGGCATTAAACTCAACAGTTTGTGCACCACATGGTACACACCGAGCAAGCATTTAAGAAGCATGCACATACATATTACACTTGCACAGACCTAACATCCTCCTCTTCCCAAGGCTTGTAGAGGGGCTGCAAGAAGTTTCAAATCGGAGTTGAGTGCCCAGGTCCTCACAAGAATTTAGGTCGGTTGCAGTTATGAGCCTCGGGTATAAAATTTCTTTAATTGTCTTTGAAAGCTCTACCATAGAAATGAAAGATACAAATATTTTTAAATGCAGAATTGCTTCTCTAACTGTTTATTAAAATCATTTTGTTGGCAACRCTATTATTTACTATCTACTTAATTTATATGTCTATATTATATACATAATCAGATTACATATAAGCTGATTTACTCAAGGATATAACCGAGAAAGATTAAACATTTGTGTTTTGCTGGTGGTGTCAGTTTTCCTGTAGCAAAACCACTCCAGAACTGTAAAGGAGAGGACAGTTTATCTTCACTCCCACAGGCAGCTCCAAAACATCCAATCTGAGGGGAGGCATTATGTTATTCATGGTAGCAGCTCCTGTAGGAGCGGGAATGCGAGCAGGTGAGAAAAGGCTGTGTTGAAAGAAAACCCAACCAAGACAAACAAATGATATTACTTTATTTACCAAAAAATTTGAAGTTTACCAGGAACTGTTTGCCATCCATTTAGTGCAGAAAAAGAGAGTTTATACTTAAAAAATAATAACAACTGGTTGTATTTGACTATGCCTTATAGAGACAGTTGAAATAAAGCAGTTACTATCTCTGTGACAGTTGCTACTGCTAATACCTATCATAAAAGCCAGTAAGGAGGCAGATATGTTGATTTATCACACATTGCTGTTCCCATATATCTACTTTCTAACAAAAATCTGTGGAATTATTACTTACTCTGAGCTTCATGTGCCCATATTTGTATTGCTAACCTCTCCTGTAAAATTTCAAAGCTTTATTTATGTGAGGCTTTTATCTACCCCTCGGAAAAACACTAGCAATATGAGCTTGCCTGTCTCCAAAACTCAGATCCTTTACAATCCAGATTTATACAAACTGAATTCTCTAGTGGAGAAACACACCCTTTATCTAAGCTCTCAGTTAAAGCTCAGCTCCAGTTAGTACTTGCTAGTGTTTGGGATACTCACCTGCATGTTTGAGGAGCAGGTGCTGCTCATAGATCTTCCAGTGATCTGATGTGCGGTAACCAGTCACCTCTGAGCACAGACAAATGTTGGTGAGCCATTATTTCTTGTGACTTAGCAAGTTCCTCTTGATCAGCCGTGCTCTGCTGTCAGACACAGGCATGCTCCTAGCCTCCTGCAACTTCAGGATACATTGGCATAACTCACCCAGAAGGAAACAATTTGAATCCACAGCAAAAAGCAATGTCATTTTGTAGCTGGAATACAGTAGGAACACACACACACTCAGTTAACATGTCCGAGAGAAGGAGCTACTTCAGCCCTGAAAAACTGTTCACCGATGACTGCATTGTATGCCCGCATCTTTCAGAAAGTTTGCCCTTCTAAATATTCTCTGTCCTCTCTACATAGAGTAATTTCCTTGGCTCTGACACTGCCTCATCCTCCATATGTCAGTGCCTAGCACAAGCATTATCATCATGCCAATACCTGTCCATTCACCAGGATAACTTGTGTACAAACCTAGGCAAAGTTCTCCACCACAGTCTCTTTGGACATGACCACGTGTATGATGTGAAGATCAAGCCCTTCTTCTAAAACTTTATGATCTGTTTCACAGCTCTTTTTTTCCCCCAAGGCATTATTTTTAGCTATTTTTCAATTGTATTTTATAAGGATTTTTTAGATTTTAGAATTATTTTATTAGCTTTATTACCTAAACACAGCACATATTGAGAGGACTGATATGTTATTTTGAGCCAAACTGTCTTAACTAAACTCCTTAGAATGAAGTGTTTTCTTATCTTTTCTGCCATTCTTGCAGATTATGATGAATTTTGCCTGGTTTAAAAACTGAAGGGGCATATTGAGTGCCAGGCTTAACAGCTACAAGGCAGTGAGATGAAAAAGGCTAACACATTTGAGAAAACGCAGATATTTTCCATGCTAGGACTCCTTAAGGACAGGGGTGGATGTAGCGAGGAGCAAAGTTTCCAGCAGCAGTGTGGGGCGGTATCCACCCAAACGTGCCCCACTGAGTCCCTGAACGTGTGCTGAGGGCATATTACCTTGAACATATCAATCTTCAGCTGGTGTGTTGTCACAGCTTAGGAGATTTCAGTGGAGATAAGTTAATTACAGAGCTACCCTTTGTTCTTTTGGCTCTGGTCACAGTGAGGGGTCAGCATCCAGGGCTGAGCCTAAGTGGTTTCTTCTGGGACAATTAGTCTGAACCAGAGCTCTCTCTGCAGAAGAGAGGGGATCCTTTCTGGGGTCTGGGACACCTTGTCCTCTGCATGTTTTTACAAAATCTCAGCCATGCATCATAAATACATTATCTTGCGTGCACAGCGCTGAAGGGGACACATGAAGGACAACATGTCTGATACAAACCATAACTTTGGGGCCAGATTCATATAGAGCTGAGCACTCTTGTTTTAAATAGCATGAATTAATAAAAATAGCACAGATCCTATCAAACAAAACAGAACAAAAGCCCACACATTCACGGAGCCTGCTCTGGTCAGGTAGTTACAGGGMAGTGGCGTGCCAGTAGTGTCCCTGCCTGGAGTCACCCCTTTTCTCTCACCCCTCATCTGCTGAAGCTCTGTTTCTCCTTATCTTGTGGTCACCGTTCTGTGCTGAACTGCAAGGCACTACTGGGACTATGCCCAGCGAGATCACCACCAGCTCAGCATGCAGGGGTAGCTGTTCACTGCCAGTGTTTCTTGAAACAAACTGTCCACAGCAGTGCCATGCAAAGGGCAAGTTCAGTTATGCCCATGATGAGGTGCTACTTTTCACTGCTAATGTGTCCAGCCTGATAAGGCCCCTCTGTGCAGTGAAATCTGAAGTTCTACTAAAGTGGAATTATCTTCCAAAAACTAATGTTACTCCATTTCCTGCATCATAGCCAAACTGCAAAACCCTGATAAGTTTCATAGTCAAAAAGCAGAGATCACGGTTAGCTGGGGACAAAACAAAACTCTCTTTGACCTAAGAGTAATTAGAAACTACCAATTAATCAGACATTCTGCACAGGTGGATTTTCTAAACCGTTGACAACAACAGCCCTTAAGAAAACAAGGCTAGTGCACACATGTTGAATTAAGTCATTTCTCTCTCACCAAAAGGGGAGGTAGAGTGGACTAGGGTCACCGCTCACCCAGCTGCTATCCAAATCAAGATATAACAGGATAGCAACTGAGTAATGCTAAAAAGTTTGTTTCTTTGAAGAGAGCAAAACACTTTCTCCTCCATCCCAGTAACACATCATGAGAAATGACTGCAGGCTGTTGAGTAGGCCAACGGATGGGGAGTCAGGAGCTGAATTTCTTTCTTACCTCTCTCACTGGTCCATGGGCACAGTCTCTCCATGGCCTGGCCAGGGTAATCCATATGCTGCTGTTTGCAGGATTTCATGATCAGGGCAGTTAGACCCAAGGCATCCTCAAAACTTCATGAGCTCCTCGCAGATTTTGTGGACCTCTACTCCAGGGAATTCTGTGCAGGCAGCAAGCACATGCTGGTGTGCCATGATGCTGTGAGGAAGACTGAGGTGAACCTGTCCCCAGTTACACACAAKTGTAACGAGCAGGTTTCAAGAACATCTCTGGCAAGAGGATGGTAGCCACTGTTAAGAAAAGAGTCATATCGCCATTACGCTTAAAAGAATAAAAGTTCCCAAAGATGTTAACATATTCAGCACTTCACTTAAATTGCACCAGTGTCAAAATTTCAGTGCTGCTGAAATCAGAGCTCCAGTGTTAGGTGCTGYCAGAGCTCTTTCCAGGCACAGGTTGCCTAACTAATGAGACAAGGAGGGGTGGGGATTTGCCTGTGGTCACACAGATCAGATCTAAGACCAGAGCCCATGTATGGAATGAATTTATTTTCTTTTTATTGAGTTAAAGAATGCAACCCTGAATAATTTCATTTTTGGATTAGAACAAGCAGGCGATGTGCCAGCAAAGACCAAGACAGACAACAGCAGTCATCCCATTCCAAAGTGATCTGTGCCGGTGGCCTGACAGAAGGATTGAAGAGAGAAAGCACTGCCCAGTTATTAAAACAACAGGCATAAATCACAGAATCACAGAATGGTTGAGGTTGGAAGGGACCTCTGGAGATCATCTAGTCCAACCCCCCTGCTCAAGCAGGTCACCTAGAGCATGTTGCACAGGATCACATCCAGATGGGTTTTGAAAATCTCCAGAGAAGGAGACTCTACAACCTCTCTGGGCAACCTCTTCCAGTGCTCCGTCACCCTCACAGTGAAGAAGTTTTTCCTCATGTTGCAATGGAGCTTCATGTGTTTCAGTTTGTGCCCGTTGCCTCTTGTCCTGTCTCTGGGCACCACTGAAAAGAGTCTGGCCCCATCCTCTTGACACCCTCCCTTCAGATATTTGCATACATTGATAAGATCTCCTCTTCTCTTCTCCAGACTAAACASTCCCAGCTCTCTCAGCCTTTCCTCATAAGAGAGATGCTCCGGTCCCCTAATCATCTTCGTAGCCCTACGCTGGACTCTCTCCTGTAGTGCCGTGTCTCTCTTAAATCAGTGTGTGATGCCAAAGGCACAGACTGAATGTGCTCTTGTGAAAATCGTATAGTGTTGAAAAGCAAATATTCACTTTCTGAAGCCAGAAGCAGTACAAGTACACAAACAGTACACATGAGACAACTGAAGCTTGAATCACAGACTTCTATTTAGCTTGTGAACCTGAGGGGAGAAAAATGCATATTACATTTTTCACCAGTGAGCTCCAGAGAAACCTAAGCAGGGGTTGTAACTGGTCACTGTATCACATGGACAAGAGGAAGGGGGAGGCAGTAAGAGAACAAAGTTAGCTCACCTGATCAGTCATTTTAGTTTGCCTTAGAGTAGTAATGGTGTTGTAAAGAACCTGGGATGTCCCTATAGGAGTCAGCTATACCATACCAGAAAATCATCACTGCTTAAAAAAAAGCAACAGAAATATTTGCAGGTGCTCAGAATTAGAGCCAACCAGAAAAGTGTTTCTTGCACCTTCAACTTCTTCACCCATGAAAAATGTTCAAAAGAAATGTTTCTACATTTTCTTTTTTCTCTGAAATCATATAAACAAAATATTAGCCCACAGAAGAGTTATTGGTTCGAAACTTCATTTTTGCCCGTTTTTCCCTCAAAACATTTTGCTTTTTTTTTCTGGATCTATTCAGATTATAACTGTCCAAAATGAAAGTTAGCAAATCCATCTAGTTTATTTTTCTTCTTACAAAGAATGCAGCAGTTACATGGGTTCCAGGTATTGCAACAGTCTGTTGATGAACTGGAAGAACTGAAATTTACAGTCTCTCCTCCACCAGTCCCTCACAAAACACTGATGCAACCCTCTTAACTTGACCCAGTCTGAACTTGAACCCTGAAGTAAAGCACAATCCTGTGTATATGGTGGAAGAGATGCTAGTCAAGAGTCCACACTTCTGTTTATTAGCATGTTAGTAATCTAATAACTGGTACTTGAAAACTCTAGAGAGAACMAGCTCTTGGAGAAAGCATTAGTTTTGGAGATGGAAATGCCAATACCCAGAACGACACGACCTGTGTCTCCTGCGAGGCCTTATAAAAGTAATATGCAACACAGAAGTACTGCAGATCTTCCCAAGATGACCTGCTTTATCCTCCTGTGGCAGAGACAGGACCATTACCAAATCAATATAAGTTACAACGATAGCCAAGGTGAACCCAAGAGACCGATCTAATGCCCTCCAATCTAATGGTTTGATGAGAAAGTCTAGGAAATTAATGGGGTGATGGTGCTCCGCTTTGCTATTTAAACAGTTGATCACAGAAGAAGCAGAACCTGTAATCATCCTCACACAAAATATGTGCTGAATAGAAATGTGAGGGCATCGTGAACAAGAAACACTTGATAACTTAGTAACCCAAGCAGCATGACATCCTGGTTTCACTGAACTCAACTAAAGAACRTTTACTTTTGACTTCAATGAGACCATGAGTTTTCTCAGTCATTTTAACTGCACTTTGCTGATACCATCTTTGGAGAATGACTTAAAGACTAGAGTTAGGTAAAGAGTGAATCGCTCTCTTTCTCCCCATAAAAAGTTAACACGGAAAGTCCTAAAATGATGAATACCTTTTTCCACTTCAACTTACAAAATCAAAATGAAAAACAGTTTAAGTATGTTTTTTGTGTGTGTTTGTCAAAACATTTTACAGGGGAAAAAATAGAAAGAAAAAACAACATTTTCCCCCAGACACATTTTCATTTTTGATTAAATCTATTACTGATGTGCTCTGGGATGAAACATATCAAGTCTATGAAATAAGTGTGTGAGCAATTTCCAAGAATAAGCAGGATTTAAAATGATCTTTTATTCTAGGCAAGCAAAGGCAAGCAGTATGCTGTACGGAAAAGAATTACTGAGAAACAAGGAAATTTGCATCCAGTATCACCGACAGCAAAGGGGGAACTAAAAAAATGTGCTAGCTTTACACAGAGGGATACAGTGTCATGTTATTGCAGACAAATGAAGGGCTTGTATTAAAAATGCATAATTTAATCAAGAGAAAACTACTAATCAGATGGAAATATGCAGACCTGATATTGGTTTTTTAATATTAGTGTTATTAAATTCTGCTATAATTTTTTACAGAATCACCCAAATGTAAATTAATATAAGGAGAAACAGTTAACAAAATTAAGGGATCAGATCAAACATTCCTGACCATTTGTAGAGTCTTGCTGACTTGTAATATTAGGTATGGCATAAAAGGCTCAGTATAAAATACTACATGTACTAATCTAATAATTTTCCCCTGGTCAGAGCAGCCTGAAACAAGCCTTGATCACTGATGCAGCTGTTCGWGTCAGATGAACAGGAGCAAGGGGGACCGACTGCCTTGGCCAAAGAGTTGCCACCTTTCCGCCATAACACCACACACTCCTCTGCCTCCAGAACCTGAGCACATCCAGAAGGCTGCCAACTTCACCCCAAATCCCTACTCTGCCCACACTAAGATGGCCAGGAGTTTATTCCCTCTAATAAATTTTATTTTACTCCCACAGGCAGCAGGAGCAAGTAGTTGCCTGCTTTGGGTTTGTGCAGGAAGGACATCAGGCAGACCAGTACCTGACCCAAAGCACTGTCTACATATAGCAGTACTGAAGATTAGTGATCTGTTCCTTCTTTTTCCTTCCAAACCTTTCTTTTTCTTTTTTGAGCCAGAGTTATTTAAAAGGTTATTAACGTTGTACATCCTCAGCATCTCCAAGCACCTGATCCACGACAGCCCCATGCCATAGGCATTATGCACATTTTTACAAGTAGACAGAAGGATGTGTGTAAGCATTAGAACAGATCTCATGGGAGTCCTGCCTCCTACCGCTCCTGTCTAAGCACTGGACAGAATTAGCCTACAGAGTATCTGCCCTGAGAAAACAATAGCACGTCCAGGCTGAATATTTTCCCAATTTAACATGTTAAAAAGCTTTAAAAATATCTTCCATTTGTGCAGACACAAACCATGCACAAATCATTGTGAGAATCGTTGTGGTATTTTATCTATGCAGCTGCCTCAGCATCTCTTGTGCTCTTGAAACTTGCAGCAACAGCACAAGCTCCAACTTACCCAGGGCTCTGCCACCTCTGGTGCTGAAGTGCAGGTTACTAACGTGCCCATTTTACAGGCAGGCAGAGCAGCTACGCAAAAAGGGAATCCCACTTGCCAAGTCAAATGGCACCTTGGGGTTAAAGGTAGGAAAAGAACCCAAGTCCAGTTTCTCATTTGAACACTTCTGACGTGGCAAACATTGGCAAAAAGAGGTATTCTTGTCCTGAAACTTTGCCAAGAAACGTAGGGCTCAGACTTCAGACCACAAGCCTATTTCAGACTATGAGTTGCAGTACGAAAATGACTCTGTAACACCGTTCTTCCAGAAAATGAAGAATTATTAATACTGACTTGGTTTGTAACAGCACCTATAGGCCCTGGCCCCAGGTTTCAAGTAGTGTAGAAACACCCCCCCCCCCCAAAAAAAAATGCACACTTATATTTTCTTTTCCTTTGTCAATTAGACTATAAACACTCCAGAGCAGAGAATATTTCTTTTCATGTTTGTACAGCACCTTGTACCACTAGGTCCTAATCTTTCTGGCATATCTAGAACACACACTGAAATAGGATCAAAACAGGTACCAAGCATTTAATGTTAACACCAATTCCTAGTGACATTTTATTTGATATCCAGATAAGAGAGAAAGACTAGATGCACAGCAGAATAGCAAGGGAAATTAAATAGCATGTGTGACCAGTAATACACAAAATTGTTCATTTCTGCAAAAATAGATGTAGACTCTTTTAGACCAAAACCTGAATGTGTCAATTGCACTTCCTATTTCATTTTATGTTATTTGCTGTAAGTGCTTGTGACACACTCACACAAGTAGATAAATAAAGCCAAGCCAGATTTCTTCTTCTTCCTTTTTTCCCCCATGTTTTTACCAGCTGGTATCTCCCCTTGATCGTAGGTCCTGAATAAGCATGTAGCACTGCACTCAAGCAGCCACTGACAGCGCCAGATAATGGCCAGGAAGCTGTTGCTATTCAAGATTCCCTGCTATGTTACACCAGTGTCAATGAGAAGTAAATAATAATAATAATAATAATAATAATAATAATCAGCTTTCTTCAATTTACAGTAAGACATTCAATATTCACTGCGATTACCAGCAGCTCAAGACAGGTTTCCAGGGGCCATGTGTCCTGCCCCACCAGGTACATGTTGCAATACTGCAAATTCCATCTTCTGGAAGAACAGTTCAATGCTGTAAACTTCAAACACCCCATCCTGCTGGGCATCAAGGTTAGGAATCTTTTGCAGATGGCAGATAAAGAATGAAGTTAGAGGGGACACTCACTCACATGGTTTATAGCCTGTCTAAAGCAGAGCGTGCCTGTGCTTGATGTCACCTAGCTAACAAAAGTACTGCTGCAGCAAAGTCTTTCTGGCTCACAGGGTGGGACAGGACCTAGTGGATGCAAACAAGCCCCGAGGGGATTGCAGGCACTCTCACTGAAAGGGTTATATTAAGCCATACCACCACATCTGCTCTGCAGTTGTTACCCTGCATTAGCACTGG
Organism: Apteryx rowi; assembly: GCF_003343035.1. Taxonomy (NCBI): domain Eukaryota; kingdom Metazoa; phylum Chordata; class Aves; order Apterygiformes; family Apterygidae; genus Apteryx; species Apteryx rowi. The sequence goes on along the minus strand of NW_020450915.1, from coordinate 222,039 downwards.
TTCAAGCAATGGCCCTCTGAGTTGTAGTCACACCTCAGTTTTGCCGGGGGGCTTGGTCCAGTGGCGGCTTTTTCTCCAAGAGCTTAAAGGAGAACTCTGACTCCCTCTAAAGGCACGTTCCCAGCTACGCTCAGAGAAGTCTCTCAAGTTTAGGAGAAGCAGCCAAAGCACGGTTCTATAACCAGACTCAGCAGTGAAGCAACGGGGGAGCTTACACATCTGCTCAGCTCACACAAGGCCCCTGCTAAGCAGCAAAGAAATTCTAAATAACCTTCCAGCTAATGCACCAAGTAGTGGCTTTGCCAGGCTATAAGCATTTCTGGCTTTAAGCAACATGTTAGGCAGAAATCTTCCTCGCTGATGTGAGCCAGGAAATGTGGAATGAGTTCCCAGGCCAACAAACGTTGTCCCAGTTTGCTTCTCCTGTCTATGACAGATAACTGGCCCAATCATCCCAGTATTTGAGGTCTTCTGCTGACATTACCCTCATTGTAACTGTCAAACAGAGCGGTGCTATTATCCCCGATAATACTAATAATTCCTCAGAACCTGAGGAACAGGGAGGTTAAAGACTTGCCCAAAGACAAGATGACAGAGAACAGGCAGACCTTGCCACTCAGCTGGACTTTGACATTAGTGGTTTGGTAGCTGATAAACAACGCTGTTTAGGATGATCCCCAGTAAAACGGAGTTAGATAAAGCCAAACATTAGCCCAAAGCAATGACGCTCCATTTGTTCACCATGAAAGTCATTTTCAGCTCTACAATAACCAGAAAGCTGTGCTGCGTAATGGCTTACAACTGACAAAGCAAGGACAACACAAGGCAGAGGCTCATGCTCTGGGACATCCTGGGACTTGGCTGCAGTGTGCCCAGCCTAGGCCACCTTCATTACTGCCTCTCCCACAAGCTCCAAATTTCCTTACAGTTCTGAAGYTTAAAATCAGCCTCAAAGGGATAAATGTAAAGACTGTCTCAGCATTTTTAAAATATATATAAAAAAACCACTCCACTTTCCTGCTTTCTTCATAATAACAGTTGATTAGGTATGAGGACCTACATTGGGCAGTCAGAGAACATGCGTTCTCCTTTACCATAATCAGTGAAAGTTATCACCAGTATTACCCACTTTGTTCCCATTGCCTTTTTGATGTCTCCTGTAGCCCATGGAAATTGTCAGAGTGAAGAGCTAGGAATAGAAAACGTGGAAGGAACATAGGTGAGCAAACGAAGATGAYGATCCTTTAATTCCTTGAAGTTTTGGAGGAAGAAACTCTGAAAAGAAGAATTTGCAATTGAATTCCAATTTGTTAGAGGGTGAACCATTTCCARAAGAAGAAATAGTCATCATGATGGAAATAGAGCAGCTGAGCAACAGGTCTGGGAGGGAAAAAAAGATGGGGCTTTCGTCCAAAAGCCGTGCTGCAGTCTTACCTTACACTTTACTGGCCTCTAGTGGAAAACAGAAGCTATTATCTTGTGATGCCAAAATTTCATTCACAGAGCATAAGAGAAAAATATACCATTACCCATATAGCTTATGTGTACATACTTGATAAAGGAAGCAATGCATGCAACTAAAAGGGTCGACCATTCTGCATCAACCACGTAAACAACTTTAGTATTGCTCACACTCAGAGCAGACATTGAATAAAATGTTATTTCTTATCTATATATGTGATTGTTCTCATTTAGGTGCTCCTCTTAACTGTGTGCCATAAAAGAGAAAAATAAAGTATCACCTGCGGAGGCACAAAGCTTGATTGTATTCATACYGGAAACTCCGGGCCTTTGTATGTGTTCCACTGAATATTAACCCTTTTAGCACTCCGATCACAGCAGCTTAGCTATAAAGTAGACTCTAAGGAGTTGAGCCACTATCTTCTATAAACACAGAGACTCTAAAAATGGAAACATATGTCTACATGAGCAGACAGTGATTGTCATACCAGTCCTGCCGAAGTATAAATTCACTGATTCAGAAACATTCACTCCAGTTTCTATGGAAGACAACTCACATCAATTAATTAAAAATATAAATAACACCAAGTAGGATTACAGGAACAAACCTCTGAAAAGATAAGTCAATGGAGGGCAAGAGGTGTAGTGCACAGACATTAGATAACATAAAGAGCAAGTCATCTGTTGGATTCCCACAGCTCTCAAAAACAGAGCCAGCTATAAAGCAAACACTGTCTCCAGCAGAACAAGGCACAAAAAAAGGAATAAATTAAAGGATGCCTCCTGAACAGGACCTGACACAGATCATTGGAGAGGGCTGTCTTCCTTCAGCTGTGCATAATTCTGTTTGTTCCAGMAGCTTGGCTTGGTTTCCCTCCCTTGAACCTTCCAGAGTCAAGGGCAGCAGGCAAGGTTTGCGACTCTGCTCCCTGGATAACAGAGGCTCCGTCACTGGCAGCCTTGAGATGGTGGGAGGCAGATGGCAGCACAGTACTCAACAGGGACCGCTTGGCTGGTCTTCTGCAGAGGCACGGCCCTCCCAGGGCCTGAGGGCCAGGTGCAAGGACGTGCCTTATTTGCTCTCCAGAAACACTGCACTTGGTAGCCTCGATATTCAGGAAAGGGGAAAATAGCAACAGGCTCCCTCAAACTCATGAAAAACTCACCCAAAGCATTACAGCACAAAGTGGGTATTTTCTGACCATATTTTCTGTATAGTTTGACTGTCTCTTCCACTCATTTTACCAGCTTACATATTAGCCTGTGCTACAGAAGCATGTCACTGGAAACTTCTTAGAAGGCTGAAGAAGATCACATGCTAAAACAACACAGCATTCATTCATTCAGAGTGGGACTACCTGAGTCACCTAATAAATCTGAAAAAACATTTTGGAAAGCAAAATGCACTCTTCTGACTTGTTTGTTCTGCTCCATCACCTTGGTCACTCCCCATTCACCATCGAGGAGAGGTGGGAAGAGACACCTACCTCCAAAAGTAATCATGTTAATATTTTTAACCAGTTCAAAAACCCCCAGCACCTCTTATTGTTTCCAAACATATGACCTGCTAGTCAGCGCAGTTTCAGACTAAAAGCATGGACACCTCAGAGCAGCAATACCACAGTCTGAACAGCATCAAGGAGAATAAACACCAGCCAAAGGGAAAAAAATCAACAGGATTGAGCTGCAACCATGCTAAGGAAAAAGCAGGTTCCTTTCAGCTCCCAAAAGTCTACACCAAAAGGGCTTCCTTGGGGACAGCTCTAGTTTGGGCTAAGGGTGCACACCACTCACCCCTTTGGGAAAGGCCCCACAGTGTCACTAAGTTGAAGGTTACAAACCATGGTGCTAGAACGGCTGTTGCAGGAACAGTAACAGCTTGACTAGCCAGAGAGCAAGGGCTCTCCCAGGTCTCTGCAACAGCTGAGCAGAAACGGAGGTAGCTGGGGTGGTAAGGCACTGACTGTTTTCTGGCATAGGTCTACAACTGGTAGCACCCTGCAGGCACCAGCCTGGAGACACTGCTCCTTCCCTGCACTCTGCTCTGCTCCTCATCAAATTCAGCCCCATGGTTTACACRGGCTGGGGCAACTCAGAACAGGAGCCCTGGGGGCTTTGCTTGAAACTTCACCATTTCCATGTTCTACCTGTTTGCTCTCTATTACCCCCCTTTTCTGTCTTTTGCCTTCTCCCTCCTCTCTCTTTTTCTCTTCCGTGTGTATGTGGAGGTGGGCTGGGGGAGGCGAGGGGTGTAAAATGCAAACAGCAGCAGTGAAGCTCTAAGGGGTAAGTACCAGGCTAAATCTTGCTTGAGTTCCCTTGGCTCACTACTAGTCCAAGTGTTTTTTCTACAACATTTAACAGAGTAACCAAAAAAAGCCTGATCTCCACGCCGTAAGTTTAAAATAATCAACCAAAGGACTTCAAGACCATGAGTCCTCAGGGCTAGCTGAACTCCCATCTGTAAATCCTATGAATTAGTTTCATTGTATTTATTTTCTCCACCAGACAAAGCAGAAGAAATGGAATGAATCTGAACTGGAAACAGACTTCTCTCAGCCTATTACACAGACTGGGATCTCAGAAAGAGCCTTAGAAAGTCTTTGGCTAGCTCTGTTAGGGCCTGAGTTGCAGAATGGTTGTCAGGGACCACAGGAGAGAAGACTGTCTCTTAGGTGAAATGGCAAGAGGGCCAGTGCACACTTCACCAGGCTGAGGCAGCACCAGAAGCAAAGCTTGGTTAGCATGGAAGAGGAAAGCTTTTGCCAGTATCAAGAGAGGCAGCTGGAGAGCTCTCTACACATTCTCCTTTTGCTTTACACAAAAAAAAAAAGAAAAAAAAAGAAAAACACACCCTCCATCCTACTGTCTTAATTTCTTAGACTGCAAAACATTTGGTCCTGGTCTGATATATGATATATGATTCTTTTACCTAATTTTGTGTATGCGGGTAATACCCAGTTCAAAACAGAAAAGGAAAAATCACGCAAGCCTTAACAGACGCATTAAAAATGCAGAGGAGTGCAAGTCCTATTTTAGTAACAGCTGAAGTACATGAGAAAGCAATCACAGTTGAACACCAGCAAACTACATACCACTGTAACCAATTTTGCTTCCAACAGGAGAGGAGGATCCTTTTAAATCCAGAGATATTTAAAATACACATGGTAAAACCAATCCTGAGCTGCCCAATGCATGCAATAAATGTGACTTTCAATAGTCTCTTCTATCATTACCAGATAACACGGAACTTCTGAGGCTGTTCTCCTGAAGTCCTGGGTGCAAGCAATTGCCTTTACCTCTGTCAYGTCTCAGGACACAAATGTGCACAAGAGCTCAGGGTTGGCTACATTATACTAGAGCAGTCATTTTGTAGCTAATGGCACATGTAGTGTGAGTACCTCCTGTGCCGTGCCTGTAATTGGGCTACAATATAGCCCAGCACCTATATAGCAACAACCTTGCTTGGTCCTGGGCCATGGGATAATCTGAATCCTCCCTCCCTCCCTCCAGTGGGGAAAGCCAGCCAGTCCAGGACAATTTCCAAGACCACCACATATCACCACTATGACCCAGAACTCTTCTGCACCTTCAGGTCACAACCATCCTGACATGAAATGAATAGAGGAGTTTTAAGTTTTGAACAATCCTGAAATAGTCCTACCTCAATTCAATTGTTTACTATGTGCCTTACAGTCCTAAGCATAATAAGATTATGGTGTGATTAGTCAGGACAGTTGGTCTCTCCTGAGCCTCCTTTTATTTTGTTTTGTAGGAACAAAGGAGACTTAACAGCAAACAAACCATTATTTTAGTACCTGTTGCTCAGGAAGCTGCAATATTCTAGAAAGGGGAAGAATTTCACTCCATGTCCATAGAAGCATTTTATTTCCAGTGGTTTATAAATACTTTACTTTTTGTCCACTAAAAGATAAAAAAGTAATTAAGTTGAATTCTTTTAAATTCTAGAGAAATTCAGCCTCCCCTTCCTGTTGTGCCCTCTGAATTGTCCACCTTACCTGTTTGTCACTTTTTCCTACAGCCCCTGAAACTTTTTAGGCCTTCCAGTGACATGACAAACTCAAAACAATAGATGTATGATCACTGGAAGAACTCTAAAAAAAACAAAACAAAAAACCCAAAGAAAACAACTTCATCCCCCTTCCCCCCTGCAAAAAAACCCAACCCCCACAAAATACAAGAGAGGCTCCTTGCTTCCTAAAAATTAATTGTGTGCCATCATTTAGATTTTAGTGAAACTGCCCTCCTATTGTGAAGTTATGACTGATTCTAATTGGCATAAGAAGGGAATGTTCTGATTCTTCCAGGTTGTATCAGACAAAAAAAAAAAAAACAGAGATGTATTAATGATCTTCCCACTTGTTGAAATATAGTACATCATATGCTTTGCTTCTGTCCAATGCATTGATTTGATCCAATTAACATGAAATCATTATGGACTGTTCTGGTTGAATGCATCTCCACTCCTACTTAAAATGTTGCACTGTGAAGCAGCAACAATTCCTTGAGCCAGACAGAAAGTACAAGAGAGCATGACCTCTAGTTAACATTGAAGAGGAGGAAAGAGAATCCCAAGATCTGTTGCCTGCTCAAGGGATTCAACAAAGCAACTTAAGAACGTGCTTATCAGAACAAAACAGCACTCGCATTGCATCAGGTTTGGCCTTTTATGATACTACTTTGTCATTCCAGCCCTCTCACTTTGTAATACAGACACTAGTATTATGTACTTGTGTGCACTTACCCAAGCATGCCTAATACACAGTATACAGCTGAGTTATACGAATGTTGGGAGTCTTTATGTAGAGATTCTCTGCTGCTTTAGTTAATTTTAATACTGGAATTGAGAGAGGGCTTCCAGAATCACTAGAACTGCAAGTCAAAAGCCTGCACTTAAACAAAGCTTTCACTGGCAAATTGCTAACAAGTGTTTCCTGGGCAGGGTGGACTGGAATTAATTTGTTATAAACTGAGTTTATAGAACATTCTTGGTGTAGAAGATTCCTTTTGCTCTCTTCTTTATAGCATTAAAAATCTTAAACCACTATCATCCATAGCACAGATCATTTTTGTTCAAGGAGAACAGTTTTTCTTAGCCTCTCACCTTTAGAAATTGTTTCATTTCCAAAATCTTTTTAATACTGATCCAGACTCCCAAGTTTTAAAGTCTGGATAACTCTACAACACTTAATTTATTAAAAAAAAAAAAAAAAGTGGGTTCAGTTGAGGGAAAGATATCAAAAAAAAAACAAACAAAAAACCAAAAAAACCATCAACAACAACCCAGCAGTATGAACTGCATAGTTGAGCCCAATTTGGATTGTAAATGGTTCCTAGAGAGACCTACTTTTACTATCCACAGTCAAGACTTGAGAAAATGAGCTCTTTGCTGTGGGATTAATAATAGATCTATGCAGATTGATATTCCCAGGAGACACAGGGAAAGGAAAAATATTAAAAACTGATGCTCCTGGCAAATGAAAAACTAATGGACCATATTTTCCCAAAGGGATGGGAGGTGCTTTCACTTTATTTCCCTCTGATGACTATGCAAGACCTGCCATAACGGGTAAAGCTCAGGGAGCACCATCTCCAGCTAAATGGAAACACCTTGAAAATTTCAGAGTACAGAGGGGAGTGTAAGTCAAACAATCAAATTCCAAGAGCACTGAATGCTCACAATTCTGCAACAGAATGTAGCTCCGTTTATAATTTACCTCAGAAAGTAGAAGAATTCTTCAACATTCACATTTCAGCCTGGAGTTTCTGTATACCCATGAGCAGGAACAGAAGGCCTTTTTTTTAGCAGGGRTTCAAATTGGAACTAAAGCCACTTTATCATTTAAGAACACTGTTTTTCAAAAACAATCAATATTAGCTTATTCTACTTTCAAACTCATCTTAAGAGTTTTATTAACTCTGATAGAACAGTTAAGAGATGGGCATCTGTTGGTGACATCCTTGAAAACACTCAAGGTACCTCAGCTTATTTATAAATATTTACAAGTAGGAAACTGCTTGTTTTCATGCAATTACCTGCATTTTCAAAATCTCATCAACTACTAGAAAATTCATTCTTAAATGAGTTAGAAAGGTGAAGAAATCAAAACTGATTTTCATTATTTAATATTTATTGATACAAAACAAAAAATAACTTGTAACAAACTACTTATTTACAATTTACACTGGAGGAAGATCTTTTAAGATCAGTGAAACAGTGTACTCCCAGTACTGAGTATGTGTCCACTTGGATGACAGTTACAGTTTCTTTAGAACTCCCTCACATTAAATGATCTTCAGTTTGCAGGTGAAGTTATGGAGAAGAGGTCTCCAACATCTCCTCTCCTGCTTTTGGTCTAAAAAATAAAAAAGAAATGAAGTTAGTTCATTCACATTGACACAATCTGTATCAAAAATCATGGCCTATCTGGCCACACCATAGTATTATAAAGTTACTGGACAGTAAGGTGGAACAACTGCAAATTGTATTCACAGCAGCAAGGATGTTAGAACATACACATACTCCAGGGGCAAATCAATAAAAATATTAGTATCATTTCAATTATGACTTTCAAAAAAGTGGATTACCTTAATATAATTTAACTAAACATGGCCTCTAATCTATTCCTCTATGCAAAATTTGCAGTTGTCAGTGTCACATCATCTTGTGGCATTCATACTTGGTCTGTAAATATTATACTGTCAATAATATGAAATGTGTATTTTGTGCAGGACAAAGAAAATTTAAAATAACAAATGCACTGAGACCTAAGGAGCAAATGTACATTTAAGTTTCATGCTATTTTTGTAAGAATCCTGTGCATATTTTAATTCACTTATATTCACTTCTAGACAAATGATCCACAATCCATGATTTACAGTTCTAAGCCCGTAAAAAGCTGCTAACAGTCAAGAGAAGTCCAAGAATTAAAATGGTTGCCAACTGAGAGAATGAAGTCTGATATAACCCACCATCAAGTGACCGCTAGGGGCTATCACTCCAGATGTAGAGTTACATGGAAAAAACAGCCACATCATCATCTGGACTGCACAAGAAGCCAAATTTTCAAACTGATTTAAAGCCCACATAAAAAAACAAAAGACTGCCATTGAGACTTGCAAACACAGCAGCCCACTAACAAAATATCTCTATTAAAAATTTTGTTTGGTATAGATATAGATAATTTTGGGGAAATCCACAATACTGATCAGTGGACTTATCATCAGACCCAGGATATGCATATTCCTTAGAGGGACACTTCAAAACGAAGACCAAAAGGGGAAGGTTACAGCCGGCAGTTTTAACAAAAACTAATATTTCATATCTTTTAATACACTTTCACTGTAGGGAAACGATGGCTCTTCCCCAGTGGCCAAGCACTCTTTGGCTCATCCCATATACTCTTTCAGCTGGTATGTTCATGGCCTGCTGTACAACAACAAAAGTTTTCTCCTTGCTTTATCTGCAGAGGGTATATCCATCTGCCTGTATATCCACCACCTCCTGTTTGAAGCATAAGATACAAGGTTCCTCAACACAACAGTGAACTAAATTTATAGAAGAGCAGCTTTCATAGCATGGGAGCCTCTGATTTTCCCAAAGAGCTCTGGGAACCATGTGGGAATTAGGCACAACTTCCCAATACTGGCAAAGGAAAAAAAAAAAAAAATGAAAGACTGAATGAATCACAGAATAAAAGAACCACCTTTATTGTCGACACCTGTACTAGGGTATGTGAACACCAAGATCCACTGCAATGAAAACAGTTCCAAATCTATTGCCAAGATCTTGATGGCTACATAGGGAGCCACAGACAAGAAAAAAAAAGCACGAGAACTGATAATTAGCCTGACCAATCGTGAATCAAAGTGAGAAGGGTCTGAGAACAGTGGGAAAACCCAGTATCCTGCAGACAGACCAGGAACTGCTCTCCTCCCTGAGCACCTGGCAAGATACATGGCAGCACCAGATTCCAAAATTCAGATTCACAGATGAGATAGGATGTCGAGATAGTAGATACCTCATGCCAGAGTGGAAACTGAAATCAACACATGGGCACAGAAACAGATTTGGGATCCCCAAACACACTTAGAGGACTGCTGATGCACAGGCTCAGAGCAGTGGGATGTGCACAGAGGTGACCTGTGACAGACAAATCACTGCTGTAAAGGAGACTGATCGAAGGATCACCCAGAAGAAAACTGTACAGCAGGGCCCCGTGGTGCAGACTGAACAAGATGACAGGAGGTACTGAACAACTGCTTCCCTCCATGCAGCAACTGGGAAGACTTCAGGAGAGTTCAGAGTTACCTGGGAATCTTTAACAGAAGAGAGGATCCCATCCATTCCTGGGCCCCCAAAAAGGGAGATTCTGAGGAAATGTATTCATCTCTAAAGAAAGCCCAGCACTCTACACCCAGGAATAACAGCACAGCAAGCCATCTGGAGCAACTGAACAAGATGCTGTGCTTACTGCCGTTTCCTGCTATCTCAAGTGAGATGCAGGAGGTAAGTTTATGACACCATAAATACCATCCTCCACCAGGCAGGAGAGAGAAAAGCTTAAACTTGTGATTAGTGAAGGGAACTAAACATTTCACTGGGCAGAAGTGGAGGGATGCAAATGAACTCCTTTTCCCACAGCATCCGAGCTTTTCATCTCCTGATCTCTTCTGTACCCCTTGACCCCTCCAGAGCAACCACAGTGACAAGGATGAGGAAGCCAGGCATGTGCACAAATACTCTAATGTACTTTGSAAAAACATTCCCATCCATGGGCAACAAGTAGGGTAAAATAAAGCTGACAGCTTCCAAACTGTGTGGGTAAACCTACATCATATGGAAGAAAACCTCAGGTGGGCTTGGTCAGCCACTAAGATGTAGCAGGTCTCAGCTCTCCCTCTAAGAGAAACCATCCTCTGACGGTGCAGGCCATCCTCTGATGGTGATCCTGCAGGGCCTCCCAGACTCTCCAGCTTATTCAGTCCAGGCTCCTCCTTACACACCATAAAAATTCGCCAACCAGGAAGACACTTTTCTCCTGGCATTGAATCACATTACCAGAAAACTCAGGCAGCAATGGGGTTGGGGGCGGAGGTGGTATATGTGCACGCATGCAAATCTGCAGCGATGGGCACATATTTCCATGCTAGGCCTCTGTGCCAAAACCAGCGGGTGCCAAGTGGCATTCCCACTGGCAACAGGAACAAAGGTATAAGAGCAGGTGAATGTCTAGACTAGCCTGCCAATACAAAATCAGGGTATGGTTTGATACCTAAGTGATGGCAAAGCCACAGCAAGATTGTGCCAAGGTGAAAGAAGTCACCTGCATGCTGAATTAGTGCTACCAGAGGAGCAGAACACACAATTTTCTGATGCTCTACATTAAGTTTGGCCGGGTGGAATGGTGCTGGAAAGGGGTTTTTCAACACTGCAGAGCCAGCCTCAACAGATGGATGAGACTCGAGAGCAGCCATGTGGGCCTGAAGTGGTCTCAGTTCTGCTTCTGCAATCYGGAAAAAAACAAAGATGATGATGATGATAATGAACATCTTTCCAGGGATGTCCTAAGCCGGCCTTCTTAGGATTAAAACTACACTAAAGTTCTTCAAAGAATGGAGGCCAAAGGAAGCTTTGAATTGCTTCTCTGAGCAAAAAATTGGGAGCTTTGCTAAGCCTTGTACAAAGCTTTATGATGGTGAAACTGGTGAACTTTTAGGCCCAAGAACACCTCTGAAAGAGTTCAAATATCAGCAACTGAGTTGGAAAAAATTATACAATCCTCACCAGTGGCACAAAGACAAAAAAAGATACCTTTGGTGAGGGCACTGAAATCCAAAAACAACAAGAAATTAGTTTAAGCAGCAAGGCAAAAAATGTAGGATAAAAACATTCAAACTTGATATGGCAGCTGAGAGGAACTGAAGCAGTGGCAGGTGAAAGCCTCTTCACACGGCCCACTCCCAGAGAAAAGGAGAGGCAAAGGTGCACCTTCGACAGATACTGCAAGGAGAAAATTGCCAGCTCAAATGGCAGGACGCAGAACATCTCACTGGCAGCATGTGCATATGGACTTTCACGAAGAAAAGGAAATTATGATAAACATTTTTGTAATAGATAAGGAGATCCTCTCTTCATAATTCCTGAAATAATTCAAGTTCCAGATGAGTGCAAATAAAGTTGGATAWCTAAGCAAGTTATTAGCACATGCATGCCTCCAATTAATTAAAAATGTGTTTCATCAGTGTACTCAGCTCCAGGGAAATAGGTAAGGACAGGGGGAAGAGGACTGGCCTACACCTCATTTGCAACCCTTAGCGTCTCACCAGAGAGATGAGCCTTGTGACGAAACAAATGCAAGCTTAAAATACTCTTCAGAAGAGGAACTAAATTATTTTCAGGAAAATAGTGTTATTGCTGTCATTCTCCCCCCTTTTTCTTCCATCAAGAAACACAAGTGTGTTATGCAGAGTGGATGTAGAATGTAAGCAACAGAAGCCATTTTATGAACAAGGTAATGATTTCTGTGAACTTAACTGGGGTTAACAACCAAATAAAATGAAGCTATTCTAAATTCTGATGAGATAATCTACTCAACGTAATTTGTTTGAAGGGTTAAACAGGATGCAAAGATGGACTCTGTAAGCCACAAAAAGAAGAGGCAAATAAAGCAAACAATCAGCGTTACTTTGTCTTTAAAAGATAGTGGGAGTTTGCTYACTGGCTGAAATACTGTTCAAGTCTGGCAGCTGTGTTCTAATTTATTCCTGCAGCAACCKCTATGCTTTACCTATGAATTATCTTAAGGGTGCACAATAAAGCTCAAGTGTTCAAAAGGCCAATGTCCACTTTCACCAATATTAAGAAAAGCAGCCATAATAAAAGTCAGAGAGCATTTGCTGGATGCAAAAAGGCCTCTGCAATTATCACTTAATTGTCCTTCATGGGCCAATACAGCAAGTCTCATACTTTCCCTTTAAGGTTGATCCCTCCTTCAGCACTTTTTCCTAACTGGCTACTTAATTAGTCTTCTTTCCTGGGCTTAATTATAAATTTGYTTTCATTAATTAGCCTCCGAGCTGACTTGGCACTTACTGAGATATAAGAGAAGTGCTTAGTTTCCTCAGTGTATGGGCTACTGTATCCTAAGGGAGCCTCCTCCTTGTCAGCCAGAAAATTTCAAGTTCAAATTGTGTTTGGAAAAAAAAATCATAATTAACTTGCATATCTTGTAATTGCCCACTCTGTTCTACAACACAAAAATAATGTTAACATAAAAAAGGATAGAACTAATTAATTCGGCCCTCTTTTTCAATGGATCATGTCAGCAATTGAATCTTGCAATTTTAGATAATATAAAATGACTTGATACTCTTAAATGAAAGTGATAATAGCATTACTTTAATCCCCAAAAAAGGGATTACCAGCAGACAGCTGTGTTCTGATGGCACTAATGCTGGAAAGGTATCCCTCACCATCCAAACGTCATGTTTAGTTCTTCGAGAAGTTATTGAACTTCATTGAAAGCCCACATGCAACCTAGACAACCCAGTCTGCTACATCTTTTGACACTGGGATACTACAAATACTATGGTTCTTCATTACATTAACACATCATATTGCTTGTTTCCTATTGCTTTTTACGGCATGTCAGTTCCAGAAGACACTCAAACAATTTTATCATATACCTGCAAACTTGATCAAATCTCATTTCAACTAGTGATACCGAAAGGACTGGAAAAAGCAACTTCAAACACCTGTAACTGTGAAACAGAATGAGCTAAACAGCATAATAAAATTTGTGTTATCAGCTATCCTACCAACCAGCTATCCTACCAGTTGGTATCCTACCAACTTCTCAAGTAGTTATTATCAAGAACACTGCTTTTCTTCAATCTTAAGGTTTAAAAGTCCTTACCTATTGAGCTACAAAGGGAAGTTAAGTATCTTATTTGGAAGATTAATATGTTTTTCTCTGAAAGCTTTTAGATTTGGATCTCAATTAAGTATACAGATTGGAAAAGTAAACAGGTTGCTTCCTTCAACCTCATGTTTCATTCATTGCCCCTGTTGTGTACCAAACATGAGAAGACTGCTTAACAAGTGCAAAGCAAATGTGGTTTTACAACCTTTTGTGAGCCCTTACTCAGGCACAGCAGTTTAAATCCAGCAAAACAGGAACACAAATTTTGTGGGTGAACTCAAAAATATAGAACAGTTCTCCAGGCATTCCTTTAACATATTCTTTCCCCAATAAGCAGTTGGCTAGCCAATTATTTTCACTGATGATCAAATATTGTTCTACTCTTAGAACCGAATATTAAGAATCATTTTTGTTGTCAAATCCTAAAGTAAGTTTTCACATGCAGCCAGAGAAATGTTTGGCTATGACTAAATTCATGAACATCATGAAGTGACAGGATATTCTGAAGAGGAAATGTACCATTTTGGAAGGACTAAGATATTCAGTTAAAACAGCTGCCAATACCATTAAAGAGGCACATTCTTTATGAGGCATGTTCAGTTAGATGTATTATCTGCAATCAATCACCACTTAAAATAAATCCTGTATTACAATACACAGTAGACAACAGAGTCTACATCAGTAGAAATATAAATAAGAAATATTTCTTCATGCTGAAATGCCTTTTCAGCTGTTATGAAAATGAGGATATAGCTCTTTAGGTTTATTACATTTCCCCAATGTTAATTTAAAATCATCTGCAGATAACTAATTCAGTTACGTACTTGAAAAATAGAAGGAATTGTATATGTGCCCCAGATCGTTTTATTGGCACTCTTTATTTTTCTATAATTACTCAGCTCATATTCTATTTTCTGTTTACTAAGTTGTATAAATATGTATGTGCACACAGATCTGACCCTTTTGCAATCATTCTTCTGCTGCTTTAAAGTGCAAAAAGCGTTGTTTAGTAAAATAGAAACAGCTTTCTAGCCAAATGAAACTCTAGATAGTTACACTTTCAAAAGAACCTGCTAACCAGCAGAGTCTTTTTCTCAGAGGGACCCAAAGCCTTTAAAAATCTGACTTTTACATTTAGGTGAATCACTGTCAGTAAATCTCTTAAAATTTGCCTCTAGTTGTTATCACAATACATACTGTAAAACACAAGTACATACTAACACTGAGTGGATGAATATATGATTCAGCCTTTGTTTTCAAATCTCTCAGTTATTATTCACAGAAAGCAACAAATTAGCATCCTAAAACAGCAATATCCTCCAGGAACAGTATATTTACTGCATCAGCAACAGAATATGTACTGTCCTGGCACGTCTCTTTCATGATCATAATCCTGAAAGCATCATCTATAGTCATGACACAGTAAATCAGCCTACATTCAAATCCAATTCTTATTTGCTTCAATAAGCCTGCTAAAGATATGGCAAATAGAATATGGATGTGCCTAAGATGAAATAAATCAATACCCTTCTTCAACTGGCAGCAGGTAACACCGGCTAACTCATTTTGGTCTAGCTTAGCATGAAGCTGGCTCACATTTATACTACATTTAGAGGTAACATTCTGTGTTCTAGAATACGCAAAAAGTTATGCCATCTGAGTTGAACATATAAGACATTATAGTCTTTGAAGTAACCTGAAAGCTGTTTTAAAAGCTTACAACACGCAAATAACATTATATAAACCCTAAGAATATATATTTAAGCTATGGGCCACAAAATGATGTGCATGGGCTATTATCTTAGCATTTTTCAAAGTCTAAATAATTTTGCCACATCTCTATGCAAAATTATCATAATGGGACGTGGAAGTTAGATTATTCAACACAGTAGAAAATATGCAAAGGAGAAGAATCACATCTTGGCAAGGAACAGAAAGGGATTTATGAAAGTTAATTTCTCAGATGTCAGAGAAATACCCATTAGACTTTTTTCTTCCTTTTCAATATCCCACTTGGTAAAGAAAAAAATGAGACCACCAAAGGTTACCCATGACTACTAATAGCCTGATATACAATAAAATATAGGAAGCAGGAGCCATAACAAGAACAGGCAAAAATGAAACATAGCGGCATCCTCTGACTAATGACCCATTCTTGTTTGCTGCATTTCATATTGTAGAACCCTTAGGAGTAGCGAAACTCAGACTCGCAAACAGAACTTCACAACAGAAGTTGTGAATTGTCCTGCACCTGCTCACCTTATATTCAGGCTAATGACAGGCAAATGAGTTTTGTACAAGCGTCAAGTTAAAAAAAATGCAACCCAGACAAAGTGTAAGCAATCTAGCTCAATTCAGCTTCTTATAAACTGTGTACTAGTATTTTAAAAAAGAGTTTCAAGTGAATGGCTGCAACTGGTACAACATACATAACAATGAAATTAGCAAGGTACAATGCCTAGTCCTAATGTTAATGGAAAATGATTTACATTTATTGGCAACAGGATTCAACTGAATTTTTATCTTTATGTGTAACATATGCTTCTTCCTCCCTTCTAAAAGTCAAGCCCTACTAAAGTACGGGTGMCTGCCTAAGCATATATAGATGTGCTTAGAGCCCCATCTAATGGTAAATACTGAAATTGTTTGTATAGATAAACTAGGCAAAAAAATCGATTTTTTTTTTTAATTCTTCTCTATTCTGCCCCTCCTTCTTTCCAAAATGGAATATTTTTCCTAAACTACAAAATGTTGGAGCCATTGTGACTATTTTAAGAAACCAAGCTCCTTTTCCACAGCAAAGTGGAAGAAAAAGACACTTCTTGCTCAGCTGTCACAGCAAAATACATGGTATACAACTATTTCTTTTACCAGAAGTTCAAGGTGAAACACGAAGGGAAAAAAAATAAATAAGCAAGTATCCAGTTGGTTATCTCTGTATACTTCTTCATAATTTTACAAACTAAAAGCAACATCCTAGATACAATACCACGCATACTCAGCTTAAATGACTTTGCTACTAAAGAGACAAAAATCAAACACTGAGATGCAGTTCAACTCTGAAACGTTCTCTGCAAACTCAACTATATAGGATACCTCTTGTAAGAAATTCAGTACCCAGGAAGCAACAAAACCATCTAGCCTGCAAAATTCCTTTACAAAATCCACTGTATTCTGTTGACATTCCCAGCCACAGAATTAGGAAAGCCTGACCAAATGTTCATGGCATTCTGACCTCAGACCTGCACTTCAACATCTGGCACTTTCCAGTCTGTGTCAGGAACAGGCCTGTGCGCTTTTACTTTTGTTTACGACGACATTCTGAAGGACAGATTTTTAATCATCTACTGGTGACCTAAAGAAAATCCACGCAAAAGCTTGCTGCCAAGTTACAATATAGTGCAGTGGGAGAAGATAGATTGGTGCCTGATACAGCAAGGGCAGTATATGACCTATCAGCTGAACCTACCAGCATGCAGCGTGTTGCTGGAAAGTGGCAGGCTGCCTGGACTTCCATAACAACATACATCCACGCTTTCCTTCAGAACCATAAACTCTGTAACCCGTATTGTTCACCAACTCCTTCACAAGGCATCCTGCTCTCCACCCTGGCAAAATGAACGGATAGCAAAGGGTACACTCCTTTGCAAGGCTGCAGTGAAGCTTCTCTCATAGTGGGATAAAGCACCAGCAGAGAGGCCGTTTGTGGAATGCAAGCAATGCTTCAGGTAGCAGCAGTTTTGGCTAGTACATGGCATTGCCAACAAGCATATCTTAATACCCTCTAAAAGGCAAGACTCTAGTTAAAAATAAAAGGTCAAGCCAAATTTTCAGGAACCTGTTTTGACATAAGGAGCCCACAAACTTAATGGAGTTTAGCACCATCCCCACTCATCTCTGGACAGGAATGAGGAATTAGTTTAGCATGTTCATGCCCACATTGTGAAACACACTTGGTGCACGAGAATATTCTATGGTGCCAGCATATTAGATCAGCCTTTTTGTCACCAGTTTCAGCACTGTAGAAGGAATGGTTTTTGAAGATAGATCCTGTTATTTAAGCAGAGAGATTTTGGGGTGCTGAAAGTAGGGGTACCTGGATGCTATCTCAGAAGCAAGTCATCAGCATTTCAGTGCACATGAGCTTTATCAGAGACTAAAGGGAGCTACACAATCTCAGTAGAAAGGTAATACAGAAGAGAACCTGTAGCATATCTTCTTTCTGAACTCCCCTACCTTTAACACATCCGAAAAGTGGTTTTATTCTGACTTTTGGCTGAAGCCAATGAGCTGTTGGGCTCAGAGATCACATCCACGCCCTGACTGCTGGGAGACACGTGGGAGAAGAATAGATGATCTCTGGTCTAATGCTAGTCCTGTACTGTTTTCCAAGTGGCAAATTTCCAGACCTCTGCAGGCCTGAGGAGTGGAAAGACTTACAAACTGAGCATTTTACTGGGTGAGATTCCCTCAAGCAGCAGAGACAGCATGTGCGCCCATCTGGTAGCTAAGATGGCTCCAAAACAGAAGGGACAATATTTGAATCTAGATGACCTTGAAGAGACCATCCCAAGCCCAAAATTCAGAAAAGCTGCCAACACCAAATTATTATCAGCTGCAACTAAATGACTTTTTTTTAAATCTCATGTTAAACTGCCTACAAAATTAGAGGTTGGGGAAAAAACAAAGGTCTTTCCCTGCAGTCTGAGCCTTGACAGCAAATAGTTTGTATCAAGGCAGAGGAAGAACTGAATGGTGTCTGGCATATTCCTTTGTTTTGCCTTCTCAGAGTTCAGCATGACTTAGCCATAAATACACACAAGCCATATGACTTCTACTGACCAAATATTTCCAAGGTCAGCCTATACGTGCACTGATTATAGGAATGACTGCTTGAAAGAGAGTGTTTAAAAAAAAAAAAAAAAGTATATTATCTCAACTTCCCCAATCTAATTGGTCTCTCACAGAGGAATGGTAATGTCAGTGTCTAGGCACTTTCACAGACAAATGAAGTTATTTGGCAGCCGACAGCTTCTTAAGGGAAGCACTAAAAGCCAATTCTTCTTTCTTACTTTAATGCATAACCTAGATTTGGCATAAAGATCTCGGTCAAGACTGTTTACAAGGTAAATACTCAGTCCTCAAGTACTCAGTCCTTAAACAACTTTCAATTCCAGTTCAGTTCCCCCCATGATCTCCTCCTTTTCTGGAATAGCAGTGACCATTCAGAGAAAGGATCCTATTGTAATAGCTGTAGTTTATCCTTATCTTCAGCCATAAGGAACCTTGAACAGCTTGGGAGACAAATGCTATATACGCCACCTGCTGTCCAGACTTGGTTTTTGGAATATACAGAATGAGCATGATTTTCCCAGAGGTCTCGATTATTACCCATGAAGACATCAAACAAAACGGAAGGAGATATTAAAGTAATACATTTGGCAATGACTTATTGCCCAGACAAAATAAAGCTATCTACAGCGTTCAGAGCTGATCACACAATCACACCATAGCTCATACAGAAGATACAACTGAAAAGCTCCTACACAAGAGCTCCCATTTTACAACATGAATTTTAGAYACTAATTACCCAGCTGCTACACAAGGAAGAAACTTCTGTCATTAACATATTGGAAGAATGCTGGATACTAGCACACAAGCATTCCACTAGCCCATCTCCATGACCAGCAATTATTGAAGTGCAAGCAGCATGATCCTACATTTAAATAGAGATTATTCTGAGAGGTTCGTACTAGACAAACATTAAGTCTACCAGATGTTATCTGAAGACGTCAAAACTTATTCAAATGCTAAGCATCTTCTGGGTTATTAGGCATATAAATACAATTTGGAACAACAATGTATTTTACTTGAGAAATCTGTAAGTATATCTTTCTATCTTTGGATGACAAAACAACAGTATCAGACCCAAAACAAGCTCCCTCATTATGTGATTTCAGTAAATTTCTGAGTTGGTTTTTAACTCTTTTTATACCAATTTCACATGCTCCGTGTTAGTTTGTAATGTTAAGCTGGACAATCTCTTTTTATGTAAAAAGAAACCCAAAAAACTCTATTATATAAAAGCTTTAAAAGCATTTTAACAAACTTTTATACGCAAAGTTCTTTACCTATCTCTTTTCAGTTGTGTGAAGAGAAGAATGCTTTCTTCATTCAGAATATTACGTATGTTATAACCATTTCCTACAAAGATGAGCAGAAAAGGTTTTGTTTAGAAGCCATTAACAATTTTTGAAGTTTACGACTAAGAGTATTTTTCATTATTTCATATATTTTAACAGATAGGGAAGAAGAGCCCTTAACCTAGGATGCCACCCTTAGACCCAAGTCACTGCATTCTGCAGTGATAACAAGGAAGAAAACCTACATCTAGAGTCTCCCTCAGAACTACTTCGAACTCTCCTGATTTCAGTCCTACCCACTGAAGGACAGCTTCTCGTATGGAATTCATTCCACTTTCATTTCAAAAGGGCAAAATCAGAGGTATCTAACAATTCTCAACCAGTATGAAGTTACAGCCCTTCCAACACACAGTTTGCACCTTCTACAGATCAAACATGGAGTGTAATAGGTATTGAACTGATCCAATTGGATTTTCATAATTTTATGTACAAAATTAGCAAAAAGATGAAGACCAAAACAGTCATATTAATTACCACTATATTAAGCTGTCTGTGAAGCTTCACAAACATTACAGTTTGGGACAGAAACAGAATATCAAAGAGAATGTGACTCTTATAATTTGATTACGTAATCAAAAACTTTGAAGCCAACCCACCAGAACACACAGTGTTTGCATGACTGCCTTCAAAGGTTAGGTCATCAACCCATGTCCAGTGTTGGGTCACATTCCCGTCTTCGTAACCCTATACTTTCACATTCCTTACTTGAAATTCTTTTTAATCATCATTCAGCTCAGTTTTAATTCCTAGCATGCTAATTCAGTCTAGTCTGTTTCCAACAAAGTGGTTTTAAACACATGTGCTTACCTGCTGGAACATAGAAATAGTCCCCTGTAGTCAGATAATATGACGTCTTATGCAAGGTAAGAACAATTTTGCCTTGGATAACATGGAAAGCCTTAATATAAGCCAAAGGGTTCTAAGATTAGCAATGATCCTTTTGCAAACATTTAAGAAAACTACCCAAGAAAGTAAGCTCTTTCTTTTTCCCCCCMAAAAAACAGTTGTAAATGAAGGCCAAAAAACAAACAAACTAACATAATAAGCAGAGTTGCAACTCCTTTTCCCCACCTCTGTTGAAAAATAAGTTGCAAAACTTAAAAAGGGGGGTGAAGGGTCTTTTCCTTTTTTTCTTCCTCCTTTTCTTTATATTTCTATTTTGCCTGAAAGTTCCAAACAGTAAGAACGTACAGGGATACAGGTTTAATGTCAAACAAAGCAAGGCAACGTGCATGCAAAATACCTGAGCTAATATTAGCAAGTTTTTTTTATTTCTGTTTGATTTCACAACTCAAATAATTCTTTAATGTTTCCCGTATTTATTTGCATTTTAAGACAGAAAAAATGAAAAAACAAACATGTCAACTTCATATGCTACTTTTAACCATTCTAAGTATTCTTCAAAGTGCTAAAGATTTTCTGTATACATACAGTCTACTATATAAAAATAAATAGGAAGAAAGCATACTTACTATTGTATCCATGTGAACAAACTGGTGTCCCTTTTCTTTAAATGGTTTCAAGACCAATTTACCAGTTGCAAAATCAGAGGTATTCAGATTTTTATATATTTCTACTGATTCATCTTTAAAGAAGCAGGAATGTCTGTTTCCAGTGTTAATACACTCTACARAAAAAAAAATCCAGGAGATTAACATTAAAGTCAACACATAATCAGTTTTGTTATCCACTCAATAACCACTTTTTAAATTATATACTCTATGCATGATACCAGTGCAATACCCCAAAGAGCTAGATTCAATATTAACTGAAAAATCAGGACATTTCACTCCCCTGTCCCCCTTTTTCTCTCCCTCAGGCTTTTTCTCCAGAAAAACAATTAATATTTCAGCAGCTCAGTTTTTTTAATGCTTAAGGAGGCATGAACAATCTTTTTTCTAGATCAGTCCAAAGGAAGACTCTGTTCTACATACTTCCTACATAATTCAGAAAGGTCCTTGTCAAACCCCCTCAACTTACCTAGAAGAACTTCCTTATTTGTTATTGGGTCCAGTACAACAGTTGGCTTAGAAGTATCAGCTAGAGTCTGATCCAAATTTGCAGCTATCTCTCTCCCTGAAGAGAAAAAAGACCAGCAAAATAATCACTCTACATTTTAAAAACTTTTATTATGTCACCACAATTTTTGCAGAATTTTAGATTTCAAACATAAGTAGTTAAATTTATTAAGTGACTTAATAGACTGATGTACACTTTCTTCAAATAAAAGGAAATAATCCATAACTCTCTGAAATAAGTAATTTTCGTTGGAATTACTTCTATATGTGACAGATATGGAGACCCTGAACCCTAAAGAATTTTCCTGAGCAATGCCAACTATTTCTACTATGCTACCAATAACAGTATCTACTCAAAAGCATGTGTGTTTTAAGAGAAGACATGTTCCTAAATAAAAGAGGAATATTAAATACATGATGAACAAAGATGAATTTCCTTCTACACACTGTTGATGTTAAAGAGATGAAATGTTCAGAAGAATAAACACATGTTCATTTTCCTTTTCTTGAGAGATACCATTAAAGGAATCTCATTTTAAGTTCTAAATCAGAAAACTATTTCTATAATGAAAAGGGTTTTTCCAGAGAAGGCAATAGCCTAACAGTTGATGTCAAACTTACACTTTTCAAATAAAAAAGAGACACTAGAGAACTTTCAAGACAGAGCAAATATCCCCAAACTCTCTTACAGAAGTCTCTTAAGCGGACAAGTTTAGCACAGGAAATTTCTCTACAGGCAGTCAGAACAAGGATGTCAAACGCAAGCTGCAGCACTTTACAGAAGCCTGTAATTGCTTACCTACTCTTATACCAAGACAACCAGGGATGGGAAGAAAGTTACTGTGTTTGAAGCAGCTACGTTCCAACATAGCCACCTCTCTATGAGCAAAAACAGCAACAGCGGCAACTTTATGGATATAACCACAGAATTTTTGTAGCATCAATAAAATTCAGGAAATTCTACTCAGCTCTTTACTTGTGGGCCTTATACATCTCACTTAAAATTCAAGGATGCTAACAAAACAGTATCTCTCAAGATGGATGTCTGTTAAATAGCAAATCCATCACTTTTGGAGGCAGTTTAAATGCATCTAAAGCAACAAATAATTCTTGTAAGATACAGTATGAACAGTCAATACCAGCTCAAGTTTACATAGGCTGCAAATGACTTGCATAAAAACTTAACAGTTGTGCTCAGAGCAAGGGTTCCAGCAACGGCCAAAAGCAGGCATCTCTCCAGCTCTCCAAAATAGTGTAATGGAGTAATGACGCTTCCCTGGAATACTCCTCGCCTCTAACAACATGCAGTTCTCACTGTCTATTTAAGAACTATCCACAGGTAAGTATTCCATGAATTTAGCCAGTTCTCCCTTTGAATCTAAGTAAACTTTTTTATCCACAACTTTCTGCGTGGCAAGCAGTCCACRAGCTTAACTGCACATGGTCAGAAGAACCACTTTATTGTGCTTGAAAAACCTGGCTCCCACTAAGCTTCATTTGACACCTTCTAGTTCTTGTATTTAAAAAAAAAAAATTGTTTTATATTCCCCTTCTCCATGCCACTCATCATTTAAAAGGTCTCAGCTGCACCCCTGCAATCACCTCTTTTTAGGACTGAGAAGCTTTTGCCTACATAGTTGCTCCTTGTACAGGAGTTCTTCCATATTTGTGACAAGTCTTCTCTGAACCTTCTTTGGTCCTACTACTTTCTTTATGAGATAAGGAATCAAACTTGCATGCAATACTCTAGAGCATCACAAATTTCTAACTACATTCACTATTTTCTTCCTTATTCTTTCTCTTATGATTTTTAACATTCAGTAGTTTTTTTAAAAAAGGTTATCAAGACTATCAAGCCTTGTGCTGACTTTCTTACAGAACTGTCCATTATTACCCTAAACTTCATACCTTAGTGGCAATGATCAATTCAGAGCCCATCCTTTTTAATGTGAATGCAGGACTGCTTCCCCCTGCCCCCACCTGCCTCCCTTGCATTACCTACACTGAAGCATACCTACCATTTCTAAATCTACACTCAATCTCTTAAAGTCCTTCTGAAATTCTTAACAGCCCTAGGTTTTACTACACTGAGCATGATCAATGAACATGGTTCAGCAGCATGGGTCTGCATATCCCTCTGCTGTACAAATTGACTGTTGACTATCTTCCATTTTCTATCTTTTAGCCAATCTTTTACCCATGAAGTTTTCCTCTTATCCCGTCACGCTTTAGCCTCCTAAAGAGGTTTTGATGCAAGAATCTATCAAATACCTCTTGCACATCTCAATTCGTTATATCAACTAGATCCCCCTCCTCACGTCATTGCTGACTCCCTCACAGAACACCAATACTTCGCAAGGCACTACCGCTCTTCTCAAAACCATTTCTGACCCCAGGGTCCACTAATTCTATCCTTTAGTACAGTTTCTAATTCATTTGATACACACATCCACAGATCTCTCTTAGAGCCCTTTTTTTCCCAAGGATCTATGGCAAAATGTCATATGCCTACACACAGGAACCAGGATGATTTTAATCAAGAGGTTACACAACAGTTAAAAGTTAGTTATTTCATTCTGAGTTGTTTTAGAACTGTGTCAGGACCATATGATATTCTCCAATTTGTTAGCATCATTTTGTCTACTTGTTCTATAACTTTATATCCAAATGTTTCAGTCTCAAACAAAAGCGCTGGAGAGTCCTCAGAAAGAAAGGTTCTAACATCCAAATCTCTTCCATAGAAGAAAAATTGTCTGGACTATGAGCCTATCTTTCTTCTGAGTACCATCTACATGCTGATCATCTACTGGCCTTGCAGATTCTCTAGCAAAGCTTCCTGTTCACCGGTGTTTAGAACGGTGTTTATTACTCATTTTTATCCTTTTTTGCCTTGTTCTTAAAGCTTCACTTGCCTTGTTATGTGTTTATATTTAACCTACAATAGTTTAAAAATCTATTGACAACATATGCTACCTTTTCAGATGTGATATTACAGGTATCAGTGAAATGCCAGGAAGTTTTTGTACCTAAACTGCACATTATGAAACTAAACACATTAACATCGTTAACCAACAAGCTGATCAAGGACAGAAGTACAGCCTACTTTCTTTAACCCCTGCTTTAAGGGCATCACCACACTTCTGGTTCTGTCCTTTACCTCTCCCTTTCCAGCCTTGAGAAGTTCAAGTTTTTATAAGAAGATAATACAGCATTGCTACAGCTACAGTAAAAGCAAAGTGTTTCTCACATCAGATCACATTAACAAATTTCATTATGTAAGGTTTTCACTTAGAGACAGAACCAAGCTGTCACAGGAAAAAATCTTAAAGCAATAGTGTGTTTGAGCATAGATTTTTTTTAAGCATTAAAAAAAAAAAAAAGAAAGAAAAACAGGAGTCTGTGTTTATACTTGTCTGATCTCCTTTCTGCTTATGACCACGCTTCTTCCGTTTAATCTTCCTGCAAGGTTCTGTTTCAGGACACACTATTCCACTGATCACAAGTCCTGAAACAAAAGGAAGTTAAGCAAAGTTCACTAACACACAATGATTATTCTACAAGAATGCAGATTTGCACAACCTAAATCATTTCAGTTCAGAATATAATTCCTCAGTGCAGAAATCTTCAGACAGCTTTAAAAAAAGTCAGAACAAATCCAAAAAGCTTTTCAAAAGCAAGTAAAAGTATTTTGGAATGCAATACAACTGGACACTTTTTGAAAAGAATCTGATCATATTTCAGATGAAGAATATTTCAGAAAGTCATGACATGAGAGTCAAGTTTTAAGAAAAAAAAAATCAACTTTAGGGACACAAAGAAATGCTATTTTCAAGCAGACTAATTACTTAAGAGAAGACCAAATTAGGCTGAATTGTCAGAAAAAAAATGACTGAGAACAAGATGTATTCTATCACTTGGGGCATTTAACACTATGACTGGATAAAATATTATGGTATCTTCTCTAGAAAGCAATTCATACACCAAGAGAAATGCTCCAATGAATGATCCAGTAAGTTGTCTCTTTTCCCTACATCGTACAGAATCTTTGACATAATAAACGCAGTAATACTGAGAAACTATTTTGTTCTTCCTGCTACAGTTAAAACAAGTGTACTTAACATTCTCTGCTGATACTGACTAAATAGATGACGAAATAGTACCTTGAGACTATAAACAATTTACTTTTTTAAATTAATGAGCAAATAGCAAGTGTCTCAAAACTTTTATAGCACAAAGTCAGCCCACACTAAGTAACCCTTACCATGCTATCAGGACAAACCAAATAGAACTAATACCTGAAGGCCTCATTGTATAGTTCACACGCTCCCCTCGCCAATATTCCAAAGGTCTCAGACGTATCCTTTTTGTTCGACGAACATTAGGTGTGTTGGAGGGCATTACTAAAAGCATTTACATTAAATAAGAAAGAAAAACTCAAAAATAGAAAACACAGAATAGTCTGTCCTGTTGTTCCATATCAGCTGAAATAACCCAGCTGATATTTATACCACATTGTTTTTATGACAGGGAAAGAAAATCAAGTATCACCAAGAGTCTTTTTACATACATCAGTATTTCACCCTACTTTTTTTTAAACATACATCACACTACCTTTCTATTAGATGCCATTCTATATATCCTAGTGAATCACTGAGATATGGACATTAGGGGCTTAAGCACAAAAAACAGCAAAGATACTACAGCCACGAAGACAAACTCCGATGACAAAGGCTAAGAGTCCTACTCAGATCTAAGGGATTTCACCAACAACAGTGAAAAAAGCATTGCCTTGGTTGTGGCAACAGGAGAGTAACAGAGAGACTGCATAAATAGCCATAGCCCCTCCTGTTCCAGGTTCCTAAGTCCCATCTCCAAAGTCCAAAAGAACAGCACTTTTGCCAACAGAACCCCACACGTTTCCAGAATTTCTCAGATATATATTTTCAGACTTACCTATAACACAGGCTGAATTTTCAATTTTTTTAAGCTACCATATATGAATACAGTAAGATTCTGTATTTTAGTCTATATAAGGACTAAAAGCTCCCTTTAGGAGAACAACTTAGTCAAGAATATTCAAATGCTAAAAATAAAAATGGTAAATAAAAAATTGCTTAGATTGTTTTTGAAAATAGGCARACCTAGTGTTGTACATAAAATAATAATGAAAGAATTAACAAAATAAAAATAAAACAAACTAGTATCGGATTACAATCCACTGCATGCCTGCTGTTCCACCCTATCCTCCCACATGACCAACTTGGACCACAACAGGAGACAAGGTCAAAAAATGCATCCTCAGTTAAATTGTATTAAACTGCTTCAAATTCTCTTAGATTTGCCACAGATTAAGAGGACACCTATGAATTGATGAGAGAGAGCAGTTACCAAACAGTAAGTAGTGTCTGCCTCAATATTAAATGAAAAATGGAAAGGTGATAATTAAAAAGATAATTGTCAAACACAGTAAAAAAGGAGAAAGTCAAAGTCTTTTAAAGTAACTTAAAAATTACAGCAGGGTTACACAGTACCCTAATGAGGGATGAACAAACCTTATCTTTAAATACTTTCTGCACTTTCCCTGACTGTTCTCCAAAAATTTTTCAACTTAAAATTAAGGTTTTGAGGACACAGCATTGCATAAAGTATTAATGATGCTTAACAAATTAATGCATGAATCCTTTTCTAGGGGTTTTCCTGCATCTCCTTTAGTGTAATCTACATCAACCTGGAAATGCATTTGTATTTATAGGCTTACATTAAGGTATTTTAAAAATCTTACCTATTTTATGTCTTGCTATCTTGTTTGACAACAGATCATTTATTTGACAATCCAAATCTTCAGAGTTATCTGAAAATACATTCAAAAAAATCCATCACAATACTGCTCCTGACTTCAATATTCAATTATTCAATATATCTGCTAGGAGCAACTAAAAGTAGTTACAAACAAAATTCCCAAGTCCCAATTTCTTTAAACAAATATGAAATCCTTGATGTAAATAAACAGCATATGTAATATGATTTTATGTAGAACAAGCTTGAAAATTATATGAAAATTAGGCATAGAAGTAAATATTCCTCAGATCCGTCCCTCTGAACAAAAAGTATTGGCAAATTATAACTACACACATAATTCTATTGATCGAAGTGCAAGATCATTCAGCTTTACGCCACTCAAGTATAACTTCAGAAGACAGTTATTTTCAAAACATGCACAAAACTAGGTCTCTGAAGAAAGCATTGCATAAAGTAACTAACACGACTGGCTCTAGAACATTAAAGAGAAGACTTTCTATCCTCAGAGTCCATACTTGCTATGACAGTATGTGCAACTTGTGTATGGAAATTTAACATAGAAAATGAAAATATTCTTAGGTAAATAGGCCCTGATTCCGTAAGGCTGTAAACTTTGATCTAGGGTGGCAGGAAGTGAACAAACATAGTACTGTCACATGACAACATACTAAATGGGTACAAACCAAGTATTAAGGTTTGTTCAAAATACTTTGGAAGGATAATTTTATCCTGGTAGGCTTTATGCCAAACCATGCAGTGCACGTTCTTCCACAGCTAACACAATATAAAGCTGGCATAAACACTGTATCATATACTCGGACAGAAACGCGATCACTCCCACTCCARTCAGCACTTGTTATACTGGACAAGCCAGTAGAGCAGAGATACAATAGAAATTACTCCAGAATCATAACCTAAGAAGCATATACAGAAAACAGAGGAAAATACCAGCTTTAAACATTACCTGAAGATGAATTATCCTGTTTACAAGCAAAGGACTTCCTTCTAGAAGTAAATTTAACACCATGTTCTAGTAAAGGCCCACTTCAAAGAAAACAAAAAAAAATTGCTTGAAAAATGTTACATATCAAAGGAACATTATAGCAAACCCAGGAGTGACAAATCAACTTTTTCGCATCACACAATTTTTCCTTCCAAATGCCTGTCTGTACCGATTAGATACRGAAGCAAATGACTGCTAGCTAGAAACCACAGGTCCCAAATCCATCAAACRGAGCACACTAAAAACTGTTCCTCTACTCAGTCAACACACAGCCAAACTAGTGTTCACATAATCTCTCTAGCCAGACTTACTAAAATCTCTTACTTTTTTCCCTCCTTTTCAGGAAAAAGAGACCTTCTCCTTTTCTCTGCACCATGATTATAAAAATCACCTTAAAAAAATGTTTTACATGCTGCAAGGGAAGGGCAGAAAAAYAGTTTATAATTTAGTTTTAAGTATCCTGTCATAAAACCTTCCCCATAATCTGACAATAATTAACATGCATGCACTTCCACCAGAGAGAAATTCTCCAGCAATCAAGTTATTTATAAGTTATTTATCAAGTTATTTATTTTTATATATATATTTATAACAGGACTTTAATAAACAGCCTTAGTGTTAGTAACCTTCCCTCCTTCCCCCCCTCATCTTTGACTTCGCTTCACTGCCATTACAGTGGCAACAGATCAAGTTGAGCAGCTGAATGTAGCTAGGACCCATAAGAACTCCAAAAGGAGCATTTTAATTCTGTATCAGTGCATCAACACTTTGTAGCACCAGTTTGTCCAGTTGAAGTCTGCAGTAGGGTCATTTAAATTAAAATACTAAAGATTTCAGTAGAATTACAACATAAGAATTCAATAAATCCAGACTGTCACTTCCATTTGCTTTCTTATTAAGTTCCCTTCCCACGAAGGAGAAGGTACATGCTTATCTACCTGCACAGAGTTTGCATTCAAGATACTGCTACATACCCTACTTAATGGCAACGAAGTTAATGGATACTCATGCAGTCGTTACCAGATCCTGGAGTGCAGTATTTCTGTTTAAAAGTCACATGCTAAGGTGGAAGCAAGCTTCAAAGTAAAAAATCCCCAAAGGCAAAAAATCCTATTGTGACAGCTTATTCACCACAGGAAAAAGGATTTTATTATTTCATTAGCTGTATTAGTACAAACACCTAGATGTCTCAAGCATGAATCATGATCCCTTTCTACTAGATTCTATATTAACACAAAATAGAACATAGTAATTATAACAGGGGGATTAAATGTAAATTTTACAGACGACTGAAGAAATTACCTTCTACGATTCATAGCTTTCTCAGCTGCAGAGGAATCTCTAGAAAAGAGACAATTATTATTACTGTGTGTACTGGAAGTGAATAATTTTGCTTAGTAAAAGGAACCATATAAAAGAGGTTTTCAAAAAACCAGCAATACAAAGAACAAGAAGTACTCAACTATACTATCTAAAGAAACTTCCTGTTTTGATTACCAATCATAAGTAAAGTCACTTCCATTAAAAACATAATTAATTAAAGAATTAAATATTGTATGGTCTGAATTTATAAACAAAGTAACACACACAAAATTAATATTATAGTTTTCCACTACTATGAAATCTAATGTCTCATAAGCATTTTGGTTAGTTTTATTAATATTTACATTTACACTGAAGTAGTAGTTTCTAAATACATCCACACGCCCAGAGCTTACTGGAAGGTGCACCCACTTCTCCCATTGCACTCCACTTCATTTCTCTAGCCTCACTATTCCAGATTCTAGACATCTCTGCTAATATCCAAGGGCTCTGATTTCCTCCCAACTCTGGCTATCCTACTAATGGACTGCTTGCAATAGTAAATTTACAAAACAGTGTAGGAATTCTAAAACCAAGATTCTCATAACAGTATCAAAAAACTATTTCCATCAATCTCGGCGTTAAAAAAATTATAATATAAACAGATCAAATTATGCAGCATTCTTATCCCTCATAAAAAAATGTATCTTCCAGTTGGCAGGGTATTCCTGAAGTACACTATAAGAGTGCTTTGCACCTTCTTCTGAAACACTGGGCGCTGAGAGGTTACTAAACTCGATGAATTATTCATCTTAGTTACCTGGCATATGCTCAGTGTTCTGTAAAAGAATTTCCCATGACCTCTACCAAAAAATGACTCAAAATTCAACTGAACAGTACCACTTAATACATGACTAGCTGCATTTTAAACAGCCACAAACATAAATTAGTTGTAATATTTTCTCTTGAGAAGTCTCCTCTGCAACTTCATAAGACAGACTGGTATCTTAAAAAGTTATCCTACGGGGATTTTTTTTGCTTTTTAACACTGGATCTGTACTCAAATCTCAAAAGAACACTGCAAATTCCAGTGCAAGCTTCCTTATGTAGGAGTGATTACTAGATTTGGCAGCCTACCTTTGCTAATAGGATGTTAATTACGCCACTGCATTTCTCTACTAGCTATTTAATCAGGCTGAAACTATCATATATTTCAACTATGCAAGTACTGCTTAAAAGGTAACAAAACAGGTTGCATTAACTATCAAGTTACACTGCATTTTTTAAAGGAATTAAACAAATCACTTACTGTGATTCATGTCGCATGTTACGTTTTCTTTTGTTACTTTTTATTTTAACATCCGATGGCCTGTTTTTTTTTCCCACCATGTCCTGCACAAAAGAGTTCTCAGAATCTGTTGTATTTGGAGGCTCAATGTCCTCAGATTTTGAGCACACACTTTTATGGGCTTTGCAATGAATCTCTTCAGGTATCTTCCTTGAAGACTTAGCTGATGATCTCTTCTCAGAATTCCACACAGTGTCTGTGAGATTCTGCAGTAGCTCTTTGGCTTTTACAGGAGTTTTGTTATTTGTACCACCAAGTGATTCTAATGAATGCAAAACATTTTTACGTTTTTCAGTGTTAGCCAAATTCTGAATCTTAGAAGTCTGTAATTTCAAATGCAATGGTGATGCAAACACTTCATTTAACTTCACGGACTCTCTTTCAAGCCCTTCTTCACCAGGTTCACTTTCAGAACTCTCCACTGCTGGTAATAGAGGCTTTCTATTGCTACCTTTCTTGCCAAATGCTTTCATTTTCTTTCTGGCACTTTCTGACAGCTTCTTAGCTATTGTATCTTTTGAAAGTTTCTGCTTAACATTTTGTTTCTTGTGAACTAAATGCTGAGAAGTTCTTAAAGTGGACTGCATGTAGTTTGAAGACTTAAGATTCTTTTTTGGCCAAACAGTCTGCTCCTGTTGATCTCCAGCTGGAGGCATAGATGAATCCTCACTTGGCATCACCTTTTTTTTACATCGTTCTGCATCAGATGCTTTTGTGTCTAACCCAGACAGTGATAATAACAGCTCTTCATCTTTTGGTTTCCAGGATGTGCCTTTTCTCTGTTTTGGAGAGTCTTGCCTAAGTGCTTCCTTTTTAGCCTTTTCTATCAATACACAAAACACATGGATATTAATTCCTTTTCAACATAAAAATTTGAAGAAATACTTTTACATGTGAACACATAAAATTTAACCAAAGGATCATACAAAAATAAAGTATCACAAAAGCAGGTTTTTCCCTGATGAATAATAAAGCTTTCTCAGCACTACAGTCCATGGAGAATTCAATATAGAATTTTTGGTGAACTTAGTGTATTTCCTAGCAAGAAAAAAAAGACAGAAATGTTCACATTCAATCTGCTTTCCAGTTTTCAGTTCTTCCTGCTAAGAAACCCTTCCCAACTAATCCTCAAAAACTAAATCCCAATTCACAACACACATCTTAATCTTCTTCCTAGAGAGACAGGAGTAAAAGCTTGAAAGTACCTTCCTGCTTCACTCCATTTGTAAGAAAATGAGGATTTTTCATCACTGCTAACTTAATTTTTAACCTCTTAACAGGAAGGGCTACAAAAAGAAATGAGCAAAGACATTCTCTCTTGTTGCCTTACATAAACCCAAACCTCCTAACTGTGCACCTGCAATATTAATTAAGACTCTGTTAACCTGTCTCATCTCCTTTATCCTCCTCATTTCCCAAAAAAACAAAAAGTCCAGTAATACAATGACCTGAAATGAAAAGCCTGAAGACCTGTTAAATAACTCACCCATATGAGTGCTGCTTTGCCTTTGAGATTTAAGGACTTTTCCTTCCCTGTCAGAAGATACTATCTCTGATTCTGATGTACTCCTGAAGTCAGGTTGCACTCTGACATCCAAATGACGCATTTGCTGTTTATCAGGTGCATCAATCTGTACCTTTCTGTTCTTCCCTTTCTTACTTTCTGTCTTCTGCCTTTCCAAGGACTGGGATTTCAAAGCAGGAGTTGCAGAGCCATCTTTTTTTGATTTTTTGTTCTTCCGGGGTATTGAAAACCAAGAATTAAAAGACACACCATCTGATTCATCAATTAAAAATTCACATTCATTTTCTATTTCTAAATCTTGATCTTTTGCAAGAGGAGGTGATGGTGGTGATATTGAGGCTGAATACCTACAGAAAGGAGGGACAAAGTATTCATATGAACGGGAAAAAAATTTTTGACTTTCAATCTTGTAAATCCTGGCGATGACTGCAGAACACAGAAGCATGCTACAGGATACTATCCAGAACAATGATTACAAAGGCCATCATTCATCGCTTTTAATCTTCCAAAAGGAGGACAGCATCTGCTTTTTCTTTCTTTGTCCTGATACCCATAACTCATCGTTTCTCAGATGCTAGATAAACAACTTCCTACCTAACTGCTCAGATCCATACCTGCTCTAAAAAAGAGACTGCTTGATCACCACTAACTTAAGAATCACATATACTTTGCCTGAATCCTCCAACCTACATATCAAAACCTCTCAGGCTCAATCTGAAAAGCTTTTTAAAAGCTGTACACTATTTCGCTGGCAGACAAAAGAAATACCATTATTAAACTATAATTGCACAAAGAGTTCAAACAGCTACTTAAAACCTTCCTCAATTTGAGCTTTTCAGTAATGATGGACTATCCCAACACATCATCCTATACCATATTTATAGGTAAAATTATCTTATTCCAATACTTAGGACTGGATTATTTTACTAACAAATTATGTTCCATGCTAAGCCTCAAAATACACCTTTTTCCAAGCGTTCCTGTCGTTACAGCTGCTAAAAATGCTGAAGAGAAAGCAGACTTCTTTTTCTGTACAGAGGTTATAGCAACATGGTCTGTTCCTTGCACCAGAACAAGCTGCTCGTTTTTCCCAGTTTGAGATCCTCCCAAATCTTCAACTTCTGCATGGCTCTTAACCGCAGCTGGAGTATTTTGCTCATCAAAATGTAATCTAGATACGAGAAACAGTATTTAAATGCAATGCAATGCTATACAATCCTGAGTGCACAATAAAGTATCTTGTTGACGGACAGCGACTCTCACTTTCTCCTGCTGACACTGTCTCACTTTTTATGAATGAACTTTCATTTGGTAATTTGCTGGAACGCAGGTTAGTGTTCCTACTTCCAAGTGTAGTAGTTAGTGTCCTCATCAGTAAGGCAACAGGGTTAACCTGAGACCCTCGAGCAAAGCAAGGGCTGCTCGACAATCCAAACATCTAATTTTAAGAGAAAGCGCTTCAAAAATTGTCAGATCTCCTGGATACTGGGTGCACTCTTGGATGAGACTCTTCCCAGTCTCATCGCACCATGGGTCAGTGGGACCACTGTCTCTCCCTCTCTGTGAGCACCCCCAGAGATCCGGTCCTCCAAGAAAGCAAAACCATGGCCACGGCAGCTGGCCATGAGAGCAACTGGGCTTCCAGTTTTCCAAAGAGGAAATCCCTCAGTGACCACAACTGATGTTATTCTACTCTGTATAAAACATTCGCATATTTTCAGTGAGAGGAAGAATGACTGCTCATCTCTGCTTTAGCAAAATTTTTGTAGCTTTTAAGGTGAACCCTGTCAACAGGATTCACTGAAAAAAAATCTAGAATATCTGAGAAGCTGACAGTTTGGGGCACTTTTCTGGATAAAAAGAGTTCAAACCCATTCTGGCAGGTATTCTGCACTTGGATACTGCGCTTCTGGAGGTTAACTCTAATCACCAGAATACTTAATAAAAACCACTACTACCCCCTGCAACAGCATTCTAAATCCAAATGTGAAAATTCTCTCCCTGGTTGGAATTTCTTTTTCTAATTCACAAATCAAACTCATAAATGAGTAAAATCACTGTGTTAGTTTACCCTAAAATGAAAGAAAGAAAAAAAAAAAAGTTCAGCTCTACTTACATATGGACAGGAGAACTTATAGCTTTCTCCACAAGAAGAGGTGATCCCACAACCTCATGATCATCCTCAAAGACTGAGAAGTTGGCAGGACTTCTGCATAACACTTCAACATCTTTTAATATGTTATTTGTTTTGCCAGGAGATCCAACAAGATCATTGATGTCTGCACTGACATTTTTATTTGAGCTTTCTCCTTTAGACACAGGACTCTCTAATTTGTTAGCATCAGATACATAATCACGTATCGCAGGCTTCAGGTGTGATTCAAGTGACCATCCTGCCATATATATTAAATAGTTTCAGTTCCTCCCCTCAAAACTGTATAAAAATCCCAAGAAATAGTTACCCCAAACCCTGAATTGGATAATGGTGGTACCAACCTTTGCTAATGACTGTTTTTAGTGGTGATGCAGATAAGGAGTCTGCAGAATTACAGGCGCTTTTCACAGAGTTCGTTAAACCTGCATTTGGCTGCCATATTTGATAGAAAATAATGAGACAAAGGAAAATGCTTGATACAGTAATAGAAGAAGTATTTTGACAAAAATATAAATTTTTAAGGACACAATTTTCTTCCTCAATTCTTCCTCAACTCATTTAAAGCACAGTTCTAATTCAATTGAACACTTCACTTTTCTATTATTTGAGACTTTCAAGAAAGTAACTGTAAATTTCAAACAACAGGTAACACAGTGTATACCCTAAAAATAAATTTGCAGCTTGTAGAGAATTCCTGCTAGTTTAGAAGTTATTTCTTCTCTTCAATGGAATGAATTAATTTAAACAATCTAATTCACCTTTATTAAATTAAGCTGTGGTTTTGCAAGAATTACTTTGAAGAAAATATAGTATTGTATCATCAGACTAAAATACACAAATTCCATTACAAAAGCTGTCTGTTTTAAACTCTCCTATTAGCAGAATATCCTGCTTTAAAAAAACTCTATAATCAAAATATTAAAACCAAGTAGACCAGGCTGCAGACACAAACTACATTATTTGTAACATTTGCTCAGACAAGATTCTAACAAGTCCTTTGACTTGTTTCTTCTGCTTCCCAACAAAGTTACAGATATACAAAGTCATTTTACAGAGAGACAACTGATTATCAGGAGCTGACAAGCACCTTTTATAGAAGGATCATCTTTCAATTTTACTGTCCATTTACTACATCCATTCATCTGGAAAAATGACCGAGGCCAAGTTCAATGGATTTCAAGATAGCCATACTCACCACCTGCTATAAAGCAGTGTGCTTGAACCTGAGAATGTTACTATCCCAGACAAAATGCTGAGAAAGCTTTCATTAGCAAAAGTCTAAAAAAAGAGGCCACCAAAAAAGCTTTGTTAAAGAATACTTCCCTTTTATTATAGCACAATTATCTAAGTACCATAATTACCATTATACCAGAAGGTTAAATTATAGCCAATATACTAATATTTATGACATACAGAGCTTATTCACCCAATGCTCATATACATCATCGCAGTCCTACAGAACTATATACATACCAAAGTAAAACTGTACCCAACAGTATGCTATGACACTAACGAAACTAACTTACCTTTTCGCTTTGTATTGAAGTGCCCTTTTTGTTTCTGACAACAGGAGTTGAGCAACATGTTGTACTTGGAGAGTTTATTGTAACATCACTACCACAACCTATAAAGAAAAAACTGTAAGTACAGGATACTTGGAATTGTACAGGTTTTGAGTTTGTTTCAACAAGTCACTAAGACTTGTCAAGTTCAAATAAATCTAAATAAGAAAGAAATAATAAAGAAACCAGTTATTCAGGAAAAATATTACCTCCCAAGATGGCTAAAACACAGTTTTAAGGGGTTGGAGGTTGGGGGGGGGGATGCTGTTAAAGATTGTGATACTTTTGATGTGATGAAAAATTGAACCTTTTTATTTTTATATATTTTAATTTCTATTTATTTACCACTGCATTTGATACAGGAAAGAAAATGGTTTTTTTGATTTTTAAATTTAACTGGCAAATTAAGCACAGCCTCAAATAATAGCTTACTTTCAAAGCAATCTTGTATGATTTTCAGGATGTTCTGACCTGGCTGTACATCAATCTGTTTCCTAGAAAGAAAAGAAAAAAATTATTTTCAATACACAATACTAATTAATCCCATCTAACCTGGCAATATAAGAGCATCTGCAGCAAACATTAAAGTTGTTATTACTTAATATTTTACACCATTATTTCCACCAGTCCCAAATTCAATAGCTTTCACCTACCATTTCCATAGATAGATACATGCATAGAAACTTGTCTAAATAAGCACTGCAGGAGAAAAAGTCCCTCTGTCACTGAATATGATGGGAATGAAGAAATACCTCTACATAACAGAAAATATACAACAACTGGAACAGCCCTCAGGTAACGCAACTTTGGGCTGAACAGAGTTTCTGGCTTAAAAAAAAAAAAAAAAAAAAATCAGTCCTCAAGTAGTATTGTCTGCACAATGATCCAACCTCAGCAGATACAGAAATGAAATTTGTGCAGCACATATCTCCTCACAGAAACAACCACCCTTCTCTTCTCTTACTACCACTCAACCAGTTACTCTTAGCTTTTATGATACCTTTGACAGCAAGAGCTGGCTTGATGTTTCAAATCCGTAAGCAAGCATCAAACCAGCTCAAATGGTTAGGCTGCTATTTCTTGTCTTCTCTAAGGGAAATGAAAAATGGCAGAAGAGATCCATGAGCTATACCATTTTGATGAAAGCAACAATAAAAAAGCCACAGACCATTTCTTCCATATGATTATTTTATGTCTTCTAAAACAGATAATTTGGTAGATTTTTTCTCTCAGTAAACTCATGAAACGCATGTCTAAAAACGGATTCCAGTAACACAAAGCTCGCTGACTTCTGACATTCCTTTAGAAAAGACTACAGCACAACAAATACTCAAACTAATCTTCAACATTTACCAGAAAGGGCCAAACTACACAAGTAGGAACTCTGCCTGCGCTTCATTTCTCTACTTCCTGAAAGGAAAAATGTTTGCATGGACTACTGTTTCAGTACTCAACTAGTCTAGCTAGGGTAGCTTCAGTATCTCTACACCACAGTTTGCCACTTTAACAGAGGACTGCAAAGGAAAAGCAATCGAATGAAATGGAAGAGTCTAGGAAGGATACAAAGAAAAAAATATATATATATACACACATGCACATATATATAAAAAAGTACATTTAATTTATATTAAATATATACATATACACACATGTCTATTTTTTAAATGTAAGTGACTTAAATTATGTAAATAAGGACTCTATCCTGTGGACAATCTGTCACTAGATGTCACGTTGATTATTGACTTGAACAGCGTTCTCTGTCATGGAATTGCTTTATCCATTCTCCACTCTGCTGCAAATGAAACAGCAGTAATACCTTTGCACCCAAGAGGTCTAAGAGGAATGTATGCACTGAGGTAAGACAGCTTCAGAAGCATATTAAACACTACTTTTTCCAACCAAAGTGGAATACTCCAAGCTTCAGTAAGACACTGTATTCTCTCCCCCAGCACGATTTGCTCCTCTCACCACTAAGAAATACAAAAACTTTGGGAACCACTGTATAACCAATTTTAAAAGATACACTCCTGTAATTTTGACATTAAGTTCACAGAAATAAATCAATGCAACTTTTCCAAACAATACTGTCTAAAATTAGAATTTTAAATATAAATACAAATTACCCTCCTCCGTGGCAGAATCTTGCTCTGTAGTCTTTCTTAAAATGATTCTGTTAAGAAAAAAAAAATCAGTTTTTACCAAGCATGTTGCCACTTGATGAAAAAGCAAACAAAAAACAACTTCCTTTTTCTCATATAAACAAATCTTGAGGATTCTTGATTCATCATAAAACCAGCAGGAGTTACTGCAGCCCTATTATTCTTAGAACCCTGCAGTTCTGATACACGTGCCCACTACCCCTCTAACAACTGCCAGGAATTCAGCTTTCCTTAAGAATCACCAAGCATGTGTTGTATTTAAATTAACTGTGAGACTTATATGAGAAAAATCTTACAGAATCTAAGGGATTAGTTAACTTTTCTAACTATTACCATTATAGAAATACTCATCTTAATAAAGAAAAGGGATCAACGACCACAAAGCAAACTAGAACATAACCTTACAACCCAACTACTGCTCTGTGGAAACTGCTCACATGGATATTCTTACCCTCTATTTATCACAAGCAAGACCATGCTGACAGGCAGTTACAACATAACAACTGTTCCATGGTAAAATTACCACCTTGCTTAACTCCCAGTACTTGGTCACCTACTCAAACCCCAAGTATAATCAAAGTCACTTGAATACCATGAGTTCAGTCATCTATTATCACAACCTGAGTAATTCAAATGACAGTTAGTATAAGCATAACTCTCTATATCAACAAATGAAATAAAGCCTACTGAGTTGGAAAGAGGCAAATGCTGTAGAGGAGAAAAACAGGAAGGAAGGGTAAGATAAAGAAAATTCAGTAGGCTAAGCAGAGCGTAGTTTTTCACCAATGTGACCATAAAATGTTTTTTGAAAATTCTAAATGTTTAACTGAAAGTTATGACCTCCTCCAATCTGCTGCTGCTGGAGTAAGTGTATGTACAGTATGAAGATCGTGTAGTCCTAATGCCACAAAATTCAACATGCTCTTCCTAATAATTTTGCCATACTGAAACCACTTCATATCTTTCCTGACAAAAAGCGATGGCTTCAGCTAGGATTTCTTTCAGATACTTCTGCGGATATTACTTCTGGTAATAAAAAATGACCGAAAAGATCAATTTATTCAAAAAAAGGATTTCATTCCACTGCAGATCTTCAACTTAACCTTAAAACTGCAGGATGAAATTCCACATCACTCAGCGAATCGACTGACTAATAACACAAAACATTGTCCCTTCACAAAAAGTACGGAAATGTACTCTGCAGTGAGCCAGTCACTCAGGCTCGAAGCTCTTCATCTCGCAAGTGCAGTATAGTCTAGCGGCAAGCAACCTTTCATGCAAAAAAAAAAATGAAACCTTCCTTAAGAAACCTAGCAGAGCTTTTAACAGTTTATTGGTGATTAGGTTAATGCTCCACTGCACATAAAGAGCTTTTAAAATTTTATCCCCCTATCTCTGACAGTGGTCTGTAGGGGGAAGCTAGGTACCTCTCTAATACGTCTAGATGAGACTTATTGATTCCCTGTGGCCCCGCCCGCCCGCAAGCGCGCTGAGGAGACGGGGGGGGCAGGGTAGGGGGACGCGCCCCAACCGTTAGCGAGGGGAACGGCCGCCCGCGCGCCACGCGACAGCCGCTGCCCGCGCGACTGGGCTCGCGCCCTCTCACCAACGCCTCCGCCATCCCGGGCCGCCGCCGCTGCCACGACGAGAACGAGGACTGCCGGCCCTGCAGCCCGGGCACCGGCGACGCCGTCTCCTCCTCTCCCCCCCCTCCCTCCCCGTTTCTTCTCCCTCCCGCTCCTTTCAAACCTCGGGGGGCTTTCCCGCTGCGCGCGCGCGCAGGCAGCGGTACCGCCCCCACCCCCTTCCCCCCACCCCATTGGTCGGCGGCAGCCGCGCGCCGGTGAGGGCTGTTTCTCTGCGCGCGCGCCAGCGCCTCCCCCATCGCCGGCCGTTGCCGCGCGTGCGCAGGAGCCTCCCTCCCTCCCCACTTCCCCGCCTCAGGCGGGGCGGTGCTTTTGTCTCATGTCGCAGTTGCCTTTACTCCCCTCTTTTCCCAGGAAGCAGTTGCTAACCTGCGCTGTCCTTAAAGCGCAGAACGGGGCAAGATTATTCGGAGGATCTGCCGAGTCTGTCATGATACCCTTCCCCGAGTATTCATCCCCTTCTCTCCCTCGGACAGGTATCCTGGCAGTCACTCCATCTTTTTTTTCTCCCCTTCCTGGATAGCACAAGGATCAATTTCAGAAAAGTTCAAATAATCAGGTTTCTAAATGCTCCAAAGTATCTGCAATCACCACAGGGTTTTGAATTTTGTTCTTTAAGCATTACTGAAGAACGCACAGAGAGCTATTGCTAAAAGAACTGGTTGAGAGCACACGCTGCTACAATAGCCAGCCCAAAATACATTTTAAAAAGACACTTTTTAGAGTGCACCACACACGACTGAGTTCACCTGTTCCAGTGTCATTTTCAACCTTGCCAAGCAGAGGTGCCGGTACCTATCTTCATAAGCTCCTCTGTAACAATTCAGTCAGATTTTGCCATTTAAATGAAATGAAAAGAAAATGCATATGAAATTCTGCAATCTGAAATGTATACAAAACCTGAGACCGTGGACCTGTCCGCAGCAGTACTGAGAGATGACATGGAGAATTCACTTTCACCTGCGCAATTGCACCTCTCTTTTCTGCTGGGACTAGCGAGCAGCTGTGTGATCCATCACAGATCACCTCACAGGCCAATTATGTACTCATCTTACAGGTACATGCTGCTGAGAAACAAAAAGAGATCATGAAGATGTTCAGCAACAAATGATCCACAGAAATTTGTCATGTTCGCTTTGTCTCTCATACCAACAAGCACCAAAATACCAACTCTCGTCATCGCTATTCTTTCTGAACGCTATAGGAAAGGCCAGAAATGGAATAAAGCATAATGGTTCTGTGAAGTCAATGGAAATTTCACCCCTCATTTCAGAAGGACCCACATTTCACTCCTGAACTACAATTTCCCTTTGCAATTTTTTAGAAGGCTTTGGTATATTAGTTCTTTCACAATGGAAGTCTTTCTCTCCTGCACGCACATTAGAAATTTGGCTGTCAGTAATAAACAGTGGTAGGTAGGCTTATTTCTAATATTACTTTTGGGGTCCTGTAATCCTACTAGATGTCCCATTTCCTAAAGGTCAATTTCAACTAGTCTTAATGTTAAACACATATTCACACAGAAAATTGTAAATAATACTATGGAAGCAGCTAAGAGTACAAACAGTTTCCCTAGCTGATAGGGTACTACAAGGGTAGCCTGCATAACCCTTGTGGGACCCAAGTCCAACACTTTAAGTTATAGTAAGCAAGCTTTTCTGCCATTACCTCCAAGCGAAACTGGCCATGGTAATGATGCAGTTTCGTATCAGAAGGCTCATAATTTGGCTGTTCCTCTTCGAGCAAACTGAGGAACGAACTCACAGACACTGCTGAAAAAAATCCTTTGAATCCATTCAGTCTGGTTCCTCCTGTGATTATCTGTTGAGTAAAGAGTCTGCGGCATGTACTGACCTAAAAGTGAGTACGGAGACTTCCTCTTTAAGCTGTTGCTTTTTTTCCCCTCTCACAAGGGTGAGTTCTTCTCCGGCTGAGGCTGACACAAGGCAGACAAGAACAGGATAGGAGGAAAAAAAACGTATCTGATATCCAGAGGACACTGAGAAGCGTTATGGAAGAGCCTGAGAAAATTCCTAAACCAGCTCCCCGGCGGATCTTCCACGAGCGACAGAGGATCACCGGTCTGCCTTTGTACTTCGAAGGTTATCTGTCAATCCGGCATTCAAGCTGCCAGGTAAGGTGCACAGTCCCCATAAATATATGCTTTTAAACATTTTTGCAAAAATCTGTCACCGTGAGCTAAAGACTGGGGGAGA
This sequence comes from Apteryx rowi, assembly GCF_003343035.1. Classification (NCBI taxonomy): domain Eukaryota; kingdom Metazoa; phylum Chordata; class Aves; order Apterygiformes; family Apterygidae; genus Apteryx; species Apteryx rowi. The sequence continues at coordinate 179,697 of NW_020450915.1, read as the reverse complement.
AACACTTCCCGGTGCTGCCCAATACACATAGCTGCACTGAAATAAAGATATCTAGTTTAATTTGCACTTTCAGTCATTTCTGTTCATGCTTCTTGAAAAAGAAGTAAACTAAAGTATGTAACGTAACGATCAATATCTCCAGGATCCCATTATAATTTACTATTACCAATTGAAATGCAGACTGAGTGTGACTGATTTCATAGTTAACACCATGGTGAAAGGTTAATGCAATATTTTTAATAATAAGAGCAAAGTTTGACATGGAAATATTTTCTGATGCATCCTGTATTTACTGGACAATAGTATCCCTCCTGAGATATCCAACAACACACCATTTGAAGTATATGTGAGGTGTTCTACATCTGTTTTTTCTTGTTGTTAAAGGCTGATCATTTAGCATATGCGGACTACCTAGGAAAGTAGTACTTTGATTTTTTGACAAAGAATAACCATTTAAGACCCAAATTAGTAAATACCTTCATACTCTTCTGTGTGCTACAGTAGCATATATTTTCAGAGCATATCCTTAATCAAGCTGATTGCCTTTGTTAAGCACTTGACAACGGTGATCCCTGCACTTAGGATTATAAAATAGTCTTTGCCCTAACCCTACCTACACTCTCATCTCTGTAGATACAGAAGCACAGACAGTAGAGAAAATACGAGTTACAGAGGCTAAAGATGGACATAGTCAAAGGACGGATATAGCACAGTGGTTCACAAACACCAGAACAAACAGGTACCACAGAAAACAGGAACTCCAAGAAACAAAAAGCAGACTGTTAAATTGTCTGCAGCACTCAAAATTATTCTAAGCATTGCTTTGCTGTATCTAGCATGAGAATACCTGCATGTTTAGGAAAGCTCCCTCTCACATTGCTTTATTTATATAACTTCTATGTAAAAACTTTTTTCCTGAAGAATACTCCTTTTGAAATGTAATAATTACCATAATGGAATAACAAACAATACCAGGTGAGAGCAATAACACACAACCACTCTAGAGAGGCTTATGTGGGGCTGAAGAGGTGTACTAACCACCTGGCCTGCAGACCAGACACCAGGAGAAAAGAACTCATTAATACATATTTCTTAACTGGATCTGACTAAAAAATACCATGTTACTATCAGCCACTTCCAATCTCTTTTTGAAAAAAGAAAGGACTCTATGTGTGCATTACTTTTACAAATCCTACTTTATTTTAAATATCCACAGATGTCTTTAAGTAGCAGCCAGCTTCAATTTTGCACAGTGCTAAGTTACAAGTACTACTTCCTCCTGTGGTAATTGTTCTGCTGCCTTCTCCCTGTGATGCAGGTAGACTGCACACAGGGGTATAAGGAACAATTACGGCTGTGAAACACCAACAAATGTTCCTGGGCAAATACTACTGCATTTCCATAGAGCACAATGCCCAATTTATAAAGTGCAATTCAGAAATTTCGCATGACATCCAGGACCACACCTCTCTCAGCCAAGCGCTACTCCACAGCAAGCTTTCACAGGCTTCATTAACTTGCTAGGGACAGATGTTTTAAGGAGAACATTTACATTAATAGCACACTGCAGTGCTCAGAGGTTGGGGCCCAGAGGCTGAATGCTACAGAGAACATTTCGCTAGTAATTTGACAGAAACCACCAGAAAAACTAGTTAGGAGTTGACAGTGTAGGGAGCAAGGATCACCTGCAGGATACTCTAGGAAAAATATTTTGTTGACTCTAATTCATATGACCTTGCAGACCTGAAGACTTATTTCTTTTCTCTATTTCTGTGAAAATCTCCAACTTTGTGTCAAAAAAAAAAAATCAAAAAACAAAACAGGTATGTAAACTGAAAACTAGAACAGAGCGTCTGTTTTACAGGTTTGCATTCCCAGTTCACAGTCCCATAACAGATACACTTCTCAGAGGAACAAGAAAAAGAGAAAAACGTTTCCCATCATTCAGGACATGATTGTATTAGGGAACATTTGTAACAGTCAGACAGTCATATTTACCATGGCATGCTGTTGATTTACAAACACTATCACATGTAATTTAAAGACGAAGTACATAAAATATCTCTTCAAGTGCAAGAAGTCCAATTAGTAGGTCAGACTACTGTCAAGCTTTACAAGAAAGGCATTAACATGGTCTTATCCCTAAAGCAAATAAACTAGCATGATCAAAATCAAATGCAAGTAAGCAGTTCAAGGAAACAGTGTTCAGAAGATTAGCATCTTTAAACATGTTCACCTCATGCTATTTTCCGCTTTCTAGAGAATGATGTGCTGAGAACAACGAGGAAACTGTTTGCTTTTTATTAGTTGTCTTAAGCAGCATCAGGATCTTACTTTTTCTGCTTTTCAACTTAAAAATTAAGTGAACGTACAACTCACTTTTGTATTTGTCCAAAGTATGGAGTGCCATTTTTATGCTTTTTAGGGACAGTGAGAGTTTTAAATGGTATTTAAAATATATTTTTCTTTCATTACTTACCACTTCTAAATTGACGAATGTTAAAAATCTTCAGTGTTGGTTAGCTGGTAACCAGAGGAGAATGTGTTTCTCAGTGCTACTCAAAAGGAGTTTTTATTAGCAGGCACTGAAGCCAAGTAAAGGGATATAGTTTACCCATTGTCTAGATCAACATTATAATGATCTAGATCAACAAACAACAGAAAAGTTTTCCCGTTCCATGGCAGATTAGGACACTAGAAAACAAAGGTAGGAGCCTGTATATCTTTCTAGCCATCAACAAATTATTTAATAAACTTTTTTTTCTTACAYTGCTTGCAAAACAAATGTATCCTCACTCTTTAATGCTCTTTAAAACACTGATATAAAAGTAAATGATGGCAGAATTTTTATCAGTCCTTTTACTTTAAGCATTTGGTGGGAACTGAAAAGATTACCTTGACAAACTGACATTTCCTCCTTTCAGCAGGAATTTAAAGTGTATTGGACAGAACTCAGAGGAACTATGCTCTTCTTTTACAATGATAAGAAAGCCCCAACAGTGAGTAACATACTGTCTTTGTTACTATGCATTTGATGAATTGCATCTGTTATTTTCATCAAGTAATCCTTTGCTATTCCAGGCACTTCGCTACGTTCCTTTTCTCTCTCATCTCCATAGCAAAGCAAAGAGTATCTAACATAGTAACAGAAAGGCTGAGATTAAAATAAAAAAGAGTGAAACAAGCAGTAGCATATTAATTTGTCTCATTAAAACAAAAAGGAAGATTCTTTGGCACCTGAACTATAAATGTATCCACAGTGCTCCACAATGTTACTGAGTGCTCTTTCCTTGACTTTGCAAAAGAATACAATACATCTTGATGTGTAATATGACATTTTTTTATGCAGCTAAGGAAAAAGTGTTTGGTATTATCACAGAGTACTGTGGCTGAGGCTCTAGTTAGAGTCACCCACTCAGGTGGGTCTTGCGGGTCACTCAGGAACAAGACCTTAGCATTGCAATAGACAGTTCTATAAAAAGGTCACTTCAGCACTCAACAGTGGTCCAAACCACAAAGCAAGTGTTAGGAATTATTGGCAAAGTAACAGAGAATAAGACAGAAAAAAGATCATTAGGCCACAGTAAAAGCCCATGCTACACCTTGAATACGGCATGCAGTTCTAATCCCTTCATCTCAGAAATGGGGACAGTAGACCTGGAAGAGATTCAGAGCAGGGCAACAAGGTGGCAAGGAACAGCTCCTGCAAGGAATGACTGAGCAGGCCGGGACTGAAAAGAGAGGAGCTTATGGAGTACGGGAGAGAAAAGGGATATAATGGTAGTGTCCAATACCATTAACTGTTGGGAGAGGAGCGATAGAGATCTTCAGTGCCTCTTCCCGCTGCAAGAACTAGGGGCCATCAAATGAAGTAACCAGCTGAAGGAGGTGGTTCTTCACACATGCCTAGGCACTGCTTCCTACAGGATGAAGATGTCAGCAGTTCCCATGGATCCTAGGGGAGATCGGACAAGTCCTTGGGAGGGCGCTCCCACAAACACACCACAGCCACTTGAAGAAATCCCCTGAGCTGCAAGTAGCAGGGGACTGGAAGAGTACCAGGGCGCAGTTTTCATGTGCCTGTTTTGTTCCTATTCTTCTCAAGTGCCCACCCCTGACCGCTGTTACAGGCAGAGCACTGAGTGACATGGACCACTGGTCTGAACCAATACAGCCATTTTGTTCTCTCATGCCCCAGACAGGCTCATAAGTGCTCATGCTCTTGTATGAGAAGCAAGGAGTCACTGAGGCTCATAGGGAGAGACTGTAAAACAGTGCCATTGAAATGAGTCCAGCTTCTAGCCATAAGAAGCATGTCCCTCATGCYAGCTTTGGTGACAGGCACCAAAGAGATCATGCCCTTATTTTGTGCATGAGGTAAAAGCCTTCCTGCTGACAGGAGAGGAAATACTGCCTGCTCAAAGTGGAGATGGGTGGCCTGTCTACCCAGAAGGTACGTTGTTGCTGAAAAGAGCTTTTGTAAGCAGAAATAAGGGGCTGAGCTTTGGCATGCATGTTAGTGAAACAACCCAAACTCCAGAAAAGAAAAAGTCTCAACATGTTTTCTGCTAAACAAATTTCTTTGGAGAACAGCTAGATTTTTGGTGAATATTACAACTTGTGCTATTTCTCTTTTTTCTTCCTTAGTACTCACAGAAATTAGATATATCAGCTTTGATATCAGTAACTAGTATTCATCCAGATGAAAATGGCTTTGCGCAGTTCATCCTGATACTGTCGAATGAGGAACTAGAACTGAAGGTAAAAAAGGGAAAGCTACGATTTGAAAACCACCCAGTGCTTTACCATATCTCTCACAGAGCTCTGTTTCGATGTGGGGGTACTAGCTGTCTTTGTGGCCTCTAAGTGTGCAGCTTGCAGACAGACAGCACCCAAAGGCAATCAAAGAGAGAGGCAGAGCAGAAGGAACTAACATCAAGGAAGTTTCCCCTGTAGGCATTAGAAACTTTTCTTGGGAGTATTTGGGAATATAAAATGAGCAAAGAATTGAACAAGAAAATATATGAGAGAAACCAGGAAGTTCCACACTGACATGCCTATAGCCCAGGTCACTTGTAAAACAAAGAAGGGCAATAAAATACCTAACCATACCCCCGTTCAGAAGCCACAGAGGTTACAGGGCTCACGGACTACCTAGAAAGTTTTATCCTGAGCCCCGTCTGTCTCAGCTTTTCCTCCTGTTTGGATCCATATAACCTACTCCTTTTACTCCAACAGAGCCCACTCTTTCTTACCTTCCCACCTCTGAAATTGAAAATGGGGTATTGGGGAAGTGCCCGGTTTCAGGGTATGAAGTAGCTTGGCATGGTACTTCTAAAGGGATGAGGATTATGTGAGTCTCCAGGATGAAAATGCAGTACATTTTTTGCAGCAGTCATTCTTACTCTGTCATTTTCTGTTCTCTCAGGCAGAGGACTGTGAACTTGGGAAAGAATGGAAAGGTTTTATTCTCACTGTAACAAAGGTAGGGAAGAGCTTTATATCTCGCTCTATGTCTAAAGTGTCTATGAGGGGCTTTTGTCTTCATGCATGCCACAAGTTGGCTTTCCAAGCCATGAAGTCTTGCTGCTAAGGTGTTTGCACACACTAAACTGTTGGGTTGGTTATAACAACACCTAGTTTTTTTCTGAGGAGAAGAAAATTCAGGGTTGATTTTACCCCACTCATCTGCCATGGTATCTAATAGGTATAGATCCCAATCCACTGTTTGCTGTCCAGAAAGAAAAGACTTTTGGGAAGTGTCTAGTCCCTACAGCTGTGGACAAATGAAGCATGCTGAGAGAGACAAATTCTCTTATTCCTTACCCCATAAACATAGAAATGGCCAAACTGCATCCCTGAGAGAACCCATCAGTCCTGTTATTTTACTGAGGGAAAAAAAAGTTTTTATTTCCCAGAAGTCTTCACGTGGCACTTTTGAAGCAACTAAACTTATCTGCTATTTCCCTGTTATTCTGAATTGCTAGCACTCTCCCTCAGGGCTCCTTTTATTGGTCCAACAGGCAAAACTCACAGCATTTTGCCAGCTGTAAGTGTTTTAAAATGAAAGGAACTAACTTAGATCATGCTAGCGCTGGATTTGCTTATTTGCCTCAGTCTCTTTAAATAGCTAAACATTTTTTCTCCCCTTTCCTAATGCATGGAGAGTCTAAAGTCTCGCCTACATGTTAAAAAAAATACAATCACTAATAATTACTGTGGAATAACCATTCCATAATAGTTTCATATAAACTCACTCTTACACAACACCTTTGTAGCTAAATGCACTTTGAAAACAGCAAGACTCTCATTGATAACTGCCCGTGGGAAACTAAATGGGGTTTGTTTACAGGTGACTTTACACTGGCCTGGCTGAATCACTTAAAAACTCAGGCTAGCTGAAATAGGTTAAATTATGTATACATGGCCTTTTGCAGTAGAGCAACCCCAAAGCATTATTGTGAACTCCCACTCCTGTCAATGCACATCTCTGCACCTTGGTAAGTCAGGCCACAGATATGCTTATCTCACTATTCTGATACAAACAGAGGTGCAGCATCTTACTCAAAGCAGAAGATGACCCAAACCTTCCAGATTATCACACCTGCTTAAACCAACCATGTAAGAAAGTCTTTTGCATGGCAGCTGCACTTAGAAATTAGTTGTGATAGCCACAGAAACAATTGCTCACAATGTTTGTCCATTCTTTCATTTCCTTTTTAACTTTGGCATTCATTTTCAGATGTCAGTTCCACTGCATGAGTCATTATCACCTGGTCAATTTATGAGAATGCATGAAGTGCTAGAGAAAGAAAAGAAAAGAAGGATAACACTTAATGACTGTTCAAGTGCATCCTTGAATGAAGAAAGCCCTCCCAGCAGAAACTACAGCAGTACATTGACCTCTATGCCAGCGTAAGCTCCGACTGAACTATACCAACCCCAGCCTGACTAGAAAGCCTTCCCTTCTTCTTTCAAAGTATTATTTTCCTACAGAGGTTTAACATTCAACTGTTGTACAAGGGTTGCTTGATAGTCAGTGAGCAAAATCTACCTTTAAAACTAGGGAGATTTCCTAAAGGGAAGATTATTGCTGCGGCTTTTCTACAAGGCATTTTTGTTTTGAAAACATTAAGTGTAGCATATTGCCCTTCTAGAAGAAAATACTGATTCTTTTTGAGAAATTCAACTTAAGTTCTGGTTACTCATCTCACATTCTTTGCAAGGCTCCAGAAACCATACCTGAACCAAGGTGTCATTTGCTCTTTAAGAAGGCCAGAGCACTGCTGTCCTGAATTATATTTCTATAATAGCATTGTTCAGTAAGTCTTTCAGATGTCCTGCCTACCCTGGACAAGCCTAGGATTGTTAGGATGCATTAGTCTGGTAGACAACATCACTCTTTGTACAGCTCAGAATGACAGGGCCTTGCTAGCATGTATTTGTGCTGTTTCTCTCCTCTCTTCCGCATAGGTGTTTCTATGCAGTATCTCGGCAAGAAGCGATAGAGATGTTAGAAAAGAACCCTTCATGTGGGAATTTGATCCTGCGGCCTGGCAGCAACAGTAAGAACTACGCAATCACAGTTCGACAAGTGCTAGAGTAGGTTGATTCCACAGTATATTATCCCAGTCTTAACTAGCATGCACTGTATTACAAGCTGAATTGGTAATATCCAGAGATGATACATGAAGCATATCCCCTACCTTCTGGCTGTTTTGAGAAAGGCAATGTGAAGCAGCAGGGATGGGCCTGAGACTCATTTGTTAGTCCTTTCCCCCTCTAAAGCCAATTAAACTAAACAAAAAAGAAACCAAAAGAAAAAAAATCAAAAGCTGATTTCCTTGGGTGAATAGCCTTTCCCGATCTGCTGTCCAGCCATGAAAGCTTACTGAGTTTAAGAATTCATCTCAAAGAACAGGTGTAAGAATGGAACAAACCATATCCCTCGGTAAAAATGAACAAATAAAATGAAAGAAACAAATGTTTTCAAACAGTAACTTAATCAAAACACACCATGTTTCCACTGAATTAGCACATTTTAGCTTTTGAAGAGCTTCAAAACAAGAGGCATCTGAGAGCCAGGGAACGACATCTGCAATTCTCAACATTCCTAAAGTAGAGCAAGAACAGGAAAAAAGAAACCCTGCCCCACACCTTCAACAGGCCCTGGAGATATTACAAAGCACATCCACTGCTCCTGTGAAGGAGTTTATAACGACAGCAATCATGCATCAAAAGGTATTTAACTTCTGGCAGCATACCAACTTTCTTTTTATTTCCTTTCAGTGCCCCATTCATAAAGCACTACAGAGTAATGACCAAAGAAGCAAGTTTTGTCGTCGAATTGGAAAGACAGGTAAGTGAGCAGTTAGTTCCCTTGTTGCAGATTCTTAAGCAAGTGTAAGGAAAATTATTTATGGAAAATTAGAAAAACTGTAGTAAATTTCTACCTATAAGTTGTGATAGTCAGAGTAAAGCATGTAGAGAGATTTTGCTTCTTGCTAGTCCAACTAATCTGATCATAAAGAATAAATATCCTTCTGAGAACAGAGAACATAGACAAGTAGARAAAAACCACATCAACCTCTTCTATCTCCCTTTCTACCAAAAATAAAATCAACCACCACCACCACCACTCCCAAGACTGCTTGAAAAATGGCTTCAGTTCTTTCAACCCTAACTTCAGTAATAAGCCTGAAAACTGAGGTCCCATCCCGGATGGGCAAAGTTCAAAGTGCATTTAATGTAATTTTGAGAAATAGAATTAGTTTGGTTGAAGCACTACGAAGGCTGTAAAGACCTTTTATTTTAGTTTAAAACAGTTTTCTTCCACTTTTCCTAAGGCTCATTGTTTAATTAATGGCCTGAGAAATGTCCTATTAGTTAGAAAAAGCATGTGCTTTCTTCTCTGCTGTTGCACCAGCTGCTGGAACAACAAGAGCAGGCTTCAAAGTAGTCATTGTAGAGCAGCCAGGTGAATACAGTTAAACCTCTCAGTTAATTTACTGTTTTGAAGGAAGGGAAGAAGTTGTATATTTAAGGGTCAAAATGTTACCACAGGTAGCAAATGTTACCATCCTAGACCTCACTGTTTAAATGCTGGATGTAAATCCAGTATAGGTTGTTTGAGAAACATCATTAGGAATCCCAGCCTGCCAGCAGGTTTTTGAAAACTTATTCTCACCGTAACCCACATAGTATGTTTTGTTTTGAGTGCAGGGCGTTTTGTTTTTTGTTTTTTTCATGAAACAGGTGACACTGATGAGCCTTCACGATGTCATCAATTACTTTGTGACCCAGACCCGAGGGAACTTGAAACCGTTTGTCATGCCTACGCATGACAACATGCTGCAGAGGGCACAGCGTTTCGAAGGTGAGCCAGCTGCTGGAGGCACATACAGGAACCATCTCACTGCAACACAGAGACAGAAGCAGCATACGGGGACCCTGCACTAAAGCTAAACATGAGGGTTTTCCAAGGCTGTTCTTGCATGATTTCTAGAACAGCTCTGTTAACCTTAAACCAAAAAGGCAATGCTGCTTCTCCCAGAGATACTTCTGAGATTTGGAGAGGGCATCACACAAATAATTCTCAAAGCAGGGAAATACATATCCAAATAACCCCAATTCCTACAGAAGACTAAAAGAACTAAGGAAAAAAGGGGGGGAGAGAGAGGATGCACTGCTCCTGTAAAATGTGATGGAAAATAGTGCACTGAAATGAGAAAGACAGCATTTGCAGGTCACAGTGCAATAAACTCTTCACGTGACATCCCCATACCTTGTCTACTTACTTGTAACAGGATCAGCACTGTCGATGATATCCCACAGGAACAGCAGGGATGCCTCACATTTGCTAGGGCTTAAAGCACTGCCAGAGAAGCAGAAAACTCAAGTCTGGACATCTTAAATAGGGGCCCCTAGTTCTCTGCCAGGTCGCACATCTGTTACGGTATCTGAAACACAGCGAGTGGGGCATCGGGGCATTTTCCAAGCTATGAAACTGAGGAAGGGTATAAATCCAAGCAAACTGAAAGTTCTCCTGCCACAGCTGTACATTCCCACCCCTTTTGCATGCCAGCAGGCATGTTCATCTGACCCTGCCAGGACTTAGTTCAGGGAACTAAACCAACATTTAACCCAGCAAAAATAAGTAAGTGTCCCTGTTGGTTTAGCTCTCTGAACCACCTTTGCGTGGGCTGAGGCAGGCCCCAGTCACCGCAGAGGGAGGGCAAGACTGCACAGCTCGTCATGAGATAAGGCAGCAGGAGTGCRGCAGCCCTGCCCCAGATCATACTGGACAGTTGTGGAACCACACCAAGCCTCAGACACAGCATCCAACTTCTCAGAAATAGGGGATCGAGGCCTTAAAACAAGTGATTTAAGTGATCAGCAGTAGGATCCGACTTCAGTATTTTTAGCCTCTAAGTTCTGCGAGGCAGCTGGACTGAATATAGTACTTAAAGGATGAGGTACCCCTACTACTGAGCTACAGTCTTTTATACTTAATGGAGATGATTACTTCCAGAGCCTGGCTCTTTTTCAAACACCTCCTGTAGCACAAGATGACTTGTCCCTTCCTCTCCTCTGACAGCAGTGGGGCAGCAAGCATGTGGCTCAGCTGAAGACAGCTATGCTCTAGGTGCTAAAGTAGCTAGCAGCTCCACTGCACACACAGGATATGTTCTAGGTAGATGTACTCTTATTTGCAGACCAAGAGTGATCATGATGCACCTTTGATATCAGCTGTGAAATACAAATGAATTAATAGTTGTTTCAAGGATTGTGGAAGTCACTTGAGGCTTGGGAAAGTTAGTTTAGAAGAATGTCTGTGTGCTTCTAAAGAATAAATAATGTGTGCCTTGAATAAAGTGTACCCACTGTATTTTTAAGAGTGCAATGTAACATGAGCTGTACATTACTGTTGCCAGTATAAAAGTATTTGCATTTAGAGTTTTTTATACTTTTAAAATTATTTTTTAAAGATTTAATCAAACTCCTATTGTCTTATCTCACCAATAAATTCACCAGAACAAAATCTTTACCCCTACCCAGCCCCCTAGACTCTTCGGGGAACAGTTTTATATAAAATGAAATATTAAGACTTGGTTCTTCTTCCTCCATGCAGGTGTGCCTACCTCAGAGCAGGTGCCAATAAAGACCGAACAGGAAACTATCCACAGTCCAGGAGAAAGACCACTCGTGGCCCCTGTTCCTAACCAAATAGTACCACTGAGTCAGGAATGTACTGCCCCTGCATCAAGAGCATCCAGAGCAACAAAGGGTGAGGAAAAAGCAGCTTTTGCTCCCTTTTTATACTGAAAGTTATTTTTAGGAGACAGTGAATTTATTGCAATTTTCAAAGGTTAAGGGCCACATGCACCAAGTCTCTCCACTCATTTTAGGCTCCTGTAGCTATCAACATCATAAATATCATCAGGTCCTGTTTCCAACAGCCTCCTTCATTGCAACCTGAAGGACTGGTGTAAAATTCAGGCTTCTATTTAAGATCAAGCCAAAAAAGTGCTGTGAATATTCCCACTTTTTCCCCCTCCCTTGCTTTTCCTCTCTACTCCCAAATTAAGATAGTTCTACACTGTGTTGTTACACTGCAGCCACATTCTCTTGTAAACAAAGAGACAGAAATTGGAGAAGGGCAAGTTCTCCAGAGCAGGGTGCAACTTTCTGAGCAGGGCCTGACACTTTGTAGCCTTAATCCTAATTGGGGGCCTTCTGACGCTACTTAGCAGTAACAGACACTATTCCACAGCTGGATGCAAGCCAGACTGGGGCTTTTTCTTCTAAAAACTTAACATAAACATAATATTCTAAACAGCATAGGAAACATTTACAGTCCATGACCTGACACTGACCCCAACGTGTTAGCTAAAGCAGGCAACTGCAGACCTTCAGTACTGCTAGTGCAGCACAGGGCAGGACTCAGGGCTGCAGCTTACTGCTACCTAGCTGCACAGCCTAGCAGCTCAGATACTTTAACCCTCTTCTCCTGCTGATGTGAGTCAACAGGACATTAGGCAAGCCCAGAATAGAAATGAAAACACAGCAAAACAAGCATGGCAAACAAAAGAAACACATGGGTTTAGCATCCACTCAGTAGGGCCTTAGTGGGGGTGGTCTGTTGGTGCTATTACTGTGCAGACTGCAGTGGTAAACAGAAAATACAAGCTCTGGCTAGGAAGCTGGGGGTGGCCACAACACATCTTAGAGGGCATCTTCTCATTCTCTGGTTTTGAGATTTCCCCTCCTTTTTCTCCAGAGTTTCACAGAAGAGAAATGAAGAAAAGAATGAGAAAGAGGCAAGAGGGGCTGGAAAAGGCATGAATCAACCAGTAATACTGCAAGCAGGGACTCTCAGCAAACCCTTGAGAAACAGAAAGCTACTTGGGGAGGTGGAAAGGAAGAATTACTTGGCCTTGTTTTAGCCTTTGAAATCCCTTTGGTCTAATCCAAAAAAACCCAAGACTTTTCAACTGGTGGAATGAACTGAAACCACTTTTATTCAAATCATTTTAGATCTGTACAACGAAACTCATAGCCAGGATTCCAGGGCTATTTTGAACCTTGGAAGCTTTTTTGAAAGCAGTAAGGGGGTGAAGGGTAGGAATAAAAGAAAGAAAAATTTCAGTTTCAGCTCCTACTGAAATCTGCGGAAGAGAATTTCCAGAACACCTCTCAAAATCTGTAAGCAGCTTGGGTGGTTGTAAACTGGGGAGATGTGACTAGGTACAGAAGCTTTCATGAAGCATTTCCACATCAGTATTGCCTCCATGCTACTTGCAAACAAAAGGGACCCCACTAGAGCAGTCTATTGAGAAATAGTGTGTCAAGGGGGAGAAAAGCAGCACCTCAGTAAGTCTGCAGGCTACTAATTGCTTAAAATCAAAATGCCACCTAGAAAACAGGCACCCAGTCTTCTTCATATAAGCTACTACATTATGATGAATGTTCATGCTTCCAACTGATTTAAGCAATCACAAGCCCCCAAGTCTTGGTAACAGTCATCTGGGGGCAAAGTCCACATTGGCAACATGTCATCCTACCCTGCTGGCTAGCTGCAACTGTGTAAAGTATCAATGATTTCTGTGGCTTTCCATTAAAGAGCAACTCTGTCATTTCCAGCTTGCAGCTTCATCTCATGTAAGAGTTTCCCTACAGTTACATCCATCTTCTTTAATGAAGAAATAAAGGATATCGCTTTATATTCAGAATTCTCATATATTTTTGTGTTGAGCAATGATTTTTTTCCACAGCATTAGAACTTTCTTTTCATGAAAATATTTAAATTACTTTGCAAGGATGGCGCTGCTCCACATGTACTAGGTTAGAGTCACAGCTTTTTCTTAGTATGAAACTGAAACTTGTATGTTGCTGTGAGAAGTGGAAACTTAGTATTTCTTTACTATACCTTGCCTTCACCATGCAAAGCGATTCATTTGCTAATAGGATAGTTTTACCCCTGTGATCACCAATGCTGTAATTCATGATAACTTTAACCCTCAGCCTTAATAAGTATTCTGCAGAATAGACAGATGCCCATGCTAGCTGTTTCATCAACCACACAGAAGACACCAAAAGACACTTTTACTAAAATAATCTCTCAAAAGCTATCTGGTCAGAATGTATAACCCTTTAGATAAAAGTTTAGATTGCTGCGCTATTCTGCAGCAGAGTCCCATTTCCGGCATTACTACATTAACGGTAGATAATTAACAGAGATAGATCAACCTTCCAGCATACAGAGGTGACATTAAGCCAGTTGCATTTGTCTGAAATCTGTTTCCTTTTACATCAACTGGCCTACAGCTGCACTGTTTCCAAAGATACAAGGAAATATTAAGAACACAAACTTATCTAAAGCCTCTAAAGCCTTGATTTATGTTTGCTATCAGTTAGACATACATATCAAACTCTCTGCCTAGCTCAAACCTGCTAAGAGAGCCCCAGCATTCCTTCAGGATGTGAGATGCCATGATGAGGTGACAGGGAGAGTTTCTGCATTCACAGATGCCCAGCTGGTTCCAGAAATTTTCTATGTATTCATTATTCTTGAATAACACTATTTTTTTCCAAATACATGCACAAACATTTGGAAAAGGGGTAAAAAGATAAAAACTTGTACTTTTTACTCACTAGATATGTAAAGTCTTAGATCCACCTGAACTACCAGGCTTTATCTGCCAAAAAGGTCTTGTTAACAGCAGCATAATCTTCACACAGAACCCCTGCTACTCTTAGCATTAAGGAGACATGGAGACTAACCCTGGAAAACAGTTGAGCTGGCAGCAAAACACCTGGTGTTTTATATGCATGAGCATTCCTATAACTATTAAGAGCTGTGGGAAATGAAGGAAAATGGAAAGCTAGTGTGAGCAGATGCTGTAAGAAAGCAGTGGAGTGAGAGAGAAAGATCTTGACTGCTGGTATTAAATTTGATCTCCGCAAATCAACTGCTCTTGCAAAGAATAACATTTTGAAGGAAAGCTGTTGGAAGCATTCTAGCAGAAGGCAGTTCTTCACTGCTGCAGGGAGATGGCTAGCTCTAGTCGAAGCCCAGGGAATACAGCACCAAACAATCCTTGACACACGCAAGCTTTTCTTACGAGGCTCAAGAGCAGTTCTTGCGTTCTGGGTAGCGCAAGAAGCTTCTGTGCTGCTAACACTGGTAGTGACAGCTGACAGATCAGCACTCCCTGCCCAAAGTTCACTTGCCCAGTTTGAGTGAGTCCTTTTACTGTGATCCTGCCAAACACCTGCTCGGACCTCTGGTAAGAAGCAGCACTAGACTGAGAAACCGTCTGTATCAAACACAAATTCACACTGAATCAGCTCACTCCACTCTGCACAACCTCTAACATGAATACATTCAACCTCTATATCAGCAATTCAGAAAATTTTGAAACATGAAAAACAATTTTAATCAGCCACTTGACATGCACAGTTCTTTCATATAAAGTCCTCTTTAGGTTACTTGTAAAATTTTACCTAGGTTAAACTACATTCAGAAAATTTTAAAGGTCTGCTAATGAATATTGAGAGCCATTGTGAATTTTCAGGTTGTCCATCATCGTTTGCTTAACTGAGCAGAGGCCATCCATAGAACAGACATCCATTCAACAGAGAGGCACAATAAGAGCAATATAGAGATGCAGCCATATTTGTTAATTCTGGCCCTGACACCTGCCAAGCTTCATCTGGAATTTTTGGCAAGGTCTCACAAAGCTGTATGTGTTAGCATTAATAACACCATTCCAATAATTAGATCTGAAAACTTACTTTAAACCCTGAGGGCCATCAGATGGCATTCCAGCAAAGTACTGAGGCTAATACTATTTTTATATGCTAYTTACTTTGAAAGTATAAGCATGATGTTAACACCACACTAACGTACCAGAATGTCCTTGCTCAAAATGTCCTTGCTCAGCCTTTAATTTTGACAGAAGACAGTGCTTTTGATTTGCCCTAAATATTTAATAAGTGATCCTTATCACTAATTAGTGATCTCAGTTAGATTCTGGATTCTAATACTGCCACAGGGAAATATTCTTCAGTTGTTATTTAGAAGCAAAAACTTACTGTCTGCTTGTGCCCTCTCTAAAGGTAGCCTACTCTAAAGGTAGTCATCTTTTCTCCTGTTTCAAAAAGTTTTTCTAAAATAAGTTCTTAAAAAAAATTAAATAAGTTAGGTAGTTTACAAAGCAGTATTATTATTCTATAAAATTATATCTACAAACTAGACTGACTGTAAAACTATATACACCTTCCAGAAGATACACTGCACATAAGACTAATTCCCAAATATTGGAATAATTGTGTTGATTCCAGCTTTTCAATTCCATACATCTTAGTGTCCAAGTGCCCAGCCTAATGGCTGCTGTTCCTGACTACAGCTCACTGAGAAGAAAAAAAGGAAAGGGGGCAGAAATACTGACCAATAATGATAATTAAATGTAAAGACATTCCTAAATGTTAATAAATTATAATCAAGGATAAATGATTCTAAGTAGCCAACAGCTTTCGCAACAGCTGTATTGAAATACTGTGCATTTACTATTTCCAAAGCTTAAAAATTAAAAGCTTTTCTAGTTCAGCAGGTTTTTTATTCTAATCTCATTTCACTCTATCATCATCAGGAAAAAAAGAAAAGAACTATCAGCTCAACTATCCAGTGTTTAAAAGATAGAGAAAATCAGGTGTTGTCACAGATGCTTCTGTACTGCACCTCTTCCTCACCACAGCAGCAAAGCTAGTCCTTAATTTCCAATTAAATAGATTCTTCATACTTAGATAGCCAAGCAACCGATTGAAGATGACCAAAAAATAAAAATAAAAATAAAAATTCAGTGTTCAGTATAACTCAGACTTGCACTGTGGACAGGGGTACAGCAGAAGCACTCACTATAGGAAAGTGGTACCAAGAGGAGCAGCTGAGGAAAGTGTTTGCTGTGACGAACCTTCACGGCCATTTGCCCTTCCTCCTTTCAAAGTCATCACTTCCTACAGTGCTTTTCATTGGGTGAGGGCAGAAAGGCTCGACCACGCCAAACATTTTCTTGTTCTTGGAGACAAAAGTTTTATTGTGAAAGTGTTGGCTCAGCTCTCCGCTAGAGTTCCACTTTCCCCTATTGCAGTATTCCCCAAAGAACAGTCTTAGTGTCAGTAACGAACAACTCCAGCTCTCTTGGCTTCAGGGGAGCTATGCCAATTTACACCTGTTGGAGACTTGCCCCTTATGTTGCCATGTTAAGACTGACATGAGATAGCTGCTCTAAGATACAGCGTTACTAAGAGGGCAGAAGAAAGCGCCAACATAATGAAGCAGTTCATCTGCTTCCATGTGGGATTTTAGACATTTGGATAGATTATTCCTCATGTGTAGATGGAAAGGCTGAAATTCTAGTTTTAGAAGGAAGTTACATAGGAAATGGATTTGAGATGTTCTCAGAACACCAGGAATATCATAAAACAGCAGTTTCCCCAATTTTTGCACTCTTCTCTAAGCAACACTTAATTTGCACATGGGGATAATTTGTTAGGTTCACTGTTCTTCTTACTTTCTTCAGCTCCCCATAAATTAATACAAATCTTGTCTTTATCATAAGGACCGTAACTGGACATTCCATTTCATGGAGTGACCAAGCCTCCTTTTGAGAAAACAGGTATGAAGAAAACAGGAGCAGATGAAACATAAATCCAGTTTGTCTTCAGTGCAAGCCACTGACTTTCATGGTTTGTTTTAATTAAGGCTTCACCAAAAAGAAATATATAGTACCATCTTTAATAGCTGAAAATTAGCACACTCCCTTCAAAACAAATGGTCCTGGAGTGACTTTTGCACCTCTACCATCGTCTTCCTGAACAAAGTAGTATCTCACTGGCGGCCCTGGCAAGTCTTCATCTCCATCAGTCTCTGGAGCAAATGATACTGTCAAATCCACATACTTTTTATCAGCAGATGGTTTCACAAGCTTTTGCATCCTATAAGGAAACGAAGAACAGTTTGTTAAGATACCAGAAGGAGTGATAGTGGGAAATCTGTGCCAGACTAAGATGAATTTCATTCCTAGCAATGAAGTCCAACATTCTAGAAACCAGATAAAAAGAGGAGAATGAACCTATAATAGTTAATATAAACACACAAGTTGTTATCATACCTGAGGTACAACAAGTGGACTTCTACTTTTCTTGCCAGACTTCTCAGCCTGTTACTGAGCTATTACATTGCTGACTAACAAGTGCTCAATACAAAAGAGAAGATAAAATGTCCGCGTTAGGATGGGATTCCTCAAATGCATTATTTTTCTTTGGTTTCCTAATAAGGAGCAAAGCAAAATCAGCTTCTGCCGCAGGATTTTGGTCAGCAGGTATGACCAAATTCCCAGTCTACCAACAACGGCTGTTTTTTAATACCTCTTCTCCAGAGTATGATTAGGAAGATCCACTCCAGTGCAGACATTAGATATGAAGTTCTCATGGAGAGTAATTCTGCTGAAGTTAAGACTTTCCATATCCTTGAATTTTGACAGTGAACAGCAGTGAGGTGGGGGGGGAAAACAGCCAAGATCTGGGACTTGTTCCTTGGTGACCACAACATGAGCTTAAACAAGGTAAAGCGTCATGTGTTAGTGCTGCTTCCCCCCTTCCCTCTCTGCTGTCTCTTTATTGTAGCATAAGCCTCAAAAGCTACAGCTATTGCTTTGAGGTTGCACAATAAAATACTGTAGTGGAAGGCCAATCCACATCACTTTCATTATAGCTTTGGATGTCTCAGAACTATTTCCCTGCTAATTTGATCTTGCAGTACCATTTCACGAGGCTAGTTCAAATGCTAGGATGTTTTGGGAACACAGTCATTCAATTCTAAACCTCAGAAGACATCTTAGAGAAGGATCGCCCTTCTAGGCATGCCTTGGTGCCCAGGACAAAAAGCTGCTTTCCCAGAAGTAACTTGCTCCCTTGCAAACACAAAGCGTTGTCCTCTTCTCAGAACAGCTACTGAGGAAGTAGCTCATCCATTTGCATGAGGAAGCCCTGACTTACAGAACATGGCAGAAAACTATGTATCTAAAACTTGCTCTTAAGAGTCTGCTACGAGTCAATCCTGTAATTCTGAAAGGAAGACAGAGTCCTGCAACACTTCTTGTCATACTACAGCAAGAGTAAAGATTTTAAACACTTTAATAAAAATAAATAAATAAAAACCCACACCACACAAGCAAGACTGGTTTCAGTACTACCTGTAACAGAACCCCCAAGTTGCTGCAGCTACATACAAAGCTTGTTGTGAACTAAGTCTCAGGATAACAGAAAATCCTGATAGTTACAAGAAGGCAGCTTCACACCATGCCTTCAACCTTATTACAGACAGCACTCACTCAAAATCATTTATACAGCTGTCCTTGACATCCCTTAGCTGAGGTAGGCTATAAATTTACATCTTAGCATTACTATCAAGCACTCTATAGGAAGCACCAACTTAAAGGCTCTTCTCCCAACAAAGCAGCTTGCCCATAAGGCATACTACTTTCCCTGATACTATCCACCAGCAGACTTTTGAAACAGGCTTCACCTGGGGACTGAGCAATGCTCTAGCAAAGACTCCCTGTGAGCAATGACCAACATACACTTCACAGAAGCTGTTACGAACAGAATTTGAGCTAAAGAAGTTCAATCACCATATAAGGAAAACTAAAACCAGGTCAGATGCGGCTGTTTATTTGCAAAGGCCTACCAATTAGAAAACACCCCCCTGCCCTCTCACCCTACCAACCCTGCAGTTTGTTATACCCTGATTTCCTGTCAGTGAGCAGTACTGAAAAGCCTTGCAGGCTTCTTCATTTCTGCAAGGGCTCAAGTGAGCTAAAATCTCAAGGAATTACTATGTACTGGACAGACCACTGCAAATCTCAGTCTACAATCAGATACATTAATTCATTCCTGAGTAAGCGTTCTCATGCTTTCACAGTTAAGCCGCTAAATACTACCATTGGTTCTAGGTCTGTCTCAAAAAATTTCAAGCAGACTTCTGCTTGAACCAGGGGGCAAAACAASTCATATTCTTTCCCCAAAGCTTTCTGCCAAACTTCTCCGAGTTTCTCATGCTGGCATTCATCATTTTGCAAGTCTTCTGTCCTCACCACAAGACTTAATTCACTTTTTAAGAAGAAATTATTTTTTTATTCCCCTCTCCCACTTTCTTTTAAAAATAGAAACCACTTTGGGAGAAAACGGTGCTATCAGACTCATAGATTCATGATAGAGCCAGTCAACATAACTCGAAGGTGCAGTCACATCCCTGGATCCACTTTTCAGTTATACTTACGTCAGCTTTAATCTTTTAATGTGACCTGGCATCACAGGAACATACAGCATTTTGACTCCCTGTACAACCATAGTTGGTTCAATTCCATATTTCTCCTGGAATTCACGAATTAAAACTTATTAAAACAGTATGCCATGTGCACAAGCCAGCAGATCCAACTAGCACTCATACTACAGCTAGCTGCTCAAAAAGCACAGAATYCCAACCAGAAAATATGCTAATGCATGGAAGATGACAGTCTATTAAGATACATTTAAATAAATGGAATTACCAAAGAATTTCAAAATAGGCTTGGACATATTTACTGAGAGAATTATGCTACCATTCATATTAATTCTTTCTAGAATTATTCTGGTTTCAACAATAACTTTACAAAGGCCTAAACAAAAAAATCTTTCCCTTCACTTATTGTATTAAACCAGTACAATAGATGATATCTTACTCTGACAGCATTTATGAAGTCCAAGAGAGTAAAATCCTCTTTCCCATAAATCGTCCACCTGTCCCAGATTGTAAATGATATCCCATTTCTGTTTTAAAAAGAGAAAGATTGTTTGTTACTCTACAGAGTGAACTCAGGCATTTCCTTTAAACATATATTGAAGAATTGCTGTCTCTTCTGGTGACTTGCTGTTTTACCTCAGCAAAAAATCTCTTCCCTCTCTGCTGCCATTTCTCCTGCCCTTTGATCTGGCTATGCATAAAACACTTGAAGTTAAAACTCTCAGTAAACACGACATCAACTGGGAGCGAACTCACTGAGCTTTCAGACCTACTGAAAAATAGGCTTTACATTGAGCAAGATAAAGAAGTGTGTTCAGTCTGAGCATACAGGACGTTTATTAATAACAGTGTTGCGTGTCTACCTTGCCTAGATTTTTAGAGCCTAGTAACAAATAGCTTCCACTGAAAACAAAACCAAACCCTTAAAACCACCAGTTTTAAAATTAGGACAGAAGAATGTATGTATGTGCTGCATTTTCCAAACAGGAAGTTCTTGAGCTATGCAGTGCAGGACAACCTTGCTAGTACTCAGAATATCAGTTACAGCTTTAGTAGTATATAGCAAATGGATAATCGAGTTTGATAGTAAGCATTAAGTGATTCATGATCTTGCAGGTTAAAAAACAAACAAACAACCCCCCCCACACACACACCCAAAACTTGAATATCTACATATCTGTAATGTTTAATTGCAACATGACCATGAACTTGTGGTTGCATCGTATTTCTTCTGTATCAGTAAATGAGGCCTAAATATGATTATCTGAAAGTCTTAATACGATTATCTGGATTTAATACTATACAAATCTTGCACTTGATATAATGTCACACTAAGGGTCAAACAGCGGGTTTCTAGAATACCACCAACTGTCCTTCCTACCTTATTTCAGTTCTTCTTACTTCAGCAGTTTCTGTGAAGACTATTATTGGAATGGCTAAGTTCAGAAAACAGTTCTTGTATGCATCAGCCGCATAGCCACCCACAACTTTGATGAGTTCCAGTGCAACCTGCAATAAACACAAATCAGATGCTTCCATGAGACCAAACACGTGACCTAAAACCTGTGTTATCAATACCTCTAATTTAATTAAGAAGCCAGACAACTGCAGAATAAGATGTACATGAGATTGGCCTTCGTCCAGTCAGAGTAAGTCATGTCCACAGATGCTACCCAAATATGCTACAGAAACCAATAATGTTACTGCAAATCAAAATATTTCAATGTGCAAGAATGTTTCTAATGGAGGACTCTTCCAAATTCTTTCATCAGTGACAAATTCAAGATACCTCCACAAAGTATGCAGTTCCATTAAGGTATATGGATATGAACCACTGCAGAGTAGATCCTTTCCAAACTTGACACTGGCACTCATGAAAATTAATACGAATTGCAGAAAACAAACCAAAATGCCAATCTCCAACTCCTCTTTCTGGTCGGTGAGTCAGGAATAAAAGTACTGTGGGTTTACCACAGCTAGAACCAATAACAACCCTTCGAACAGGTATATGATGAAAAAAATTTTTTTTTGAAGTTTTAGTTTTCATATGGCATGACAACTACTCCTATCACTGAGATACCTCTCACCTACTACTGAGTCTTTGGGGGAAAAAAAAACCTTCCTGGCAAACACTACTACATGAATTAAAACTGTAAGACACAAGGGTATTTCAGATTGTCAAGTTCCACACATATATAATGCATATCTTCATGTTCGCCCCTTAACTGGTAAGGTATGTGCTGCCTTACACGAAGGGTGCATATATTTTTAAGTAGCAGAACAAAGAACAGTTCCAAGTCTTATGATACTGCTTTAATGTGGTTCTGCTATACTCATAATTCCAGGCTGCTCTCTCATCTTGCAAAGATGGAAACTGGTAGGAAGCATATGCAACACCCGCTAGCGAATAGCTAAGACTGATTAAATACAGCTCTTTTGCCTGTATTACCAAATGAAAGTCTGGGCACAGAATGAGCATAATAAAAATGCAGCTCCTTTTTTCAGGGAGAGCCCTACTCTCCCCTGTTAAAATTCAGAAGTCTTCCTAGATCAACACAAGATGCCCAGTTTGCAATTCCACTGACCAGAAAGAATTTCCCCGTTGTTCCCTGGCTAAAATTGAAAAGCCTCTTCAGAGGAGAAACAGTTGCATTAAAATACTCACTTGCAGGAAATTTTCAGTACACAGAGTTAGTTACAGCTACATACAGCTTTAAGTGCAGAAGCTACTTATCTCATGAATTCGGTTTCAGAACTCACAGACATTCTAGGCCACAAAAACACCTCTGTTCACCTTTGGCAGAATTCCATACGATTTATGTGAAAATATTTATGACAAGTTGCACTGATAATTATCATCGTGGAGTGAATATATCATTGTGATCTTCAATGATTTAAAAAAACATTTCTTTAATGGAGCTCTGTCAGGATAGCATTAATCAATACACAGACAATACTGCTTTTAATCATGGAAAAGTAACAGGAATAAACATTCATTTCAACGTTTTGCCAAAGTTCTTGTAAAGCAGCTTCTCAATACAAAACTGTACTCACCAGCCCTGACACTGTAGCAGTAGCTGTTGCAATTGCAGGAATGATCTTTCCAGCAATGCGTTTTGTTTTGAACCGATCTGCCGGTTCAATGTTGTACATCTTGGCTCGCAAGTTTGATGCAGCTGTTATGAAATCTATATGCCCATTACTATCGTCATCTTTTTCAAAAGAGATGGGCTTCATCTGCAAGTCACCTACTCATGGAAAAAAGCAAAAGTAGTCATCAGAAAACTGAAGGTGTCCTGAACATAAGGTTCTACTTCTCTACAGCTTAACAAACTAAAAATTTTAAGTATTGGAATGTGGTGCAGGACTTCTAACTTGCTTTTCCATGCTAGAAGGGGAAACACCCCTCCCAACGCCAATGACAACAGTTGTTAGACATGAGTAACAAAAGAGAAATAATGAGAATGTAAGAATTTATTTTCCTTGCAACACCAGGAATAGATTTTGGGCTATCCTGTGGATGTTTCTTACTCCCCCTACCTCCTTTAGTTCCCTCCTTTGAGAATTCCCTCTGYAAGCCTTGTTAGTCTGTAACAATTTCAGTATGGGCTCAGGCACATGAACGGATTATTCTCACTACTTGTTCTTCGGTGGTAATTTGACTCATGGTAACTAAAAGCCCACGTGCTTTTAGTGTTGGAGAGATGGTTGAGGGTTGACCCTCTGTGGCTTAAAGTCAAACTAATCTTTCTCCCCTGTAGTCATGGGCTACGAATGCACACATGCAGTAGTTGCTCAGTGACCTTTTCATGTGGCCAAGCATTGAAATTGGATTTAAAGATCTACATTTTAATATATCTAGAAGATGCTGAAAAAGACCATATTAGCTTTCACAATCAGGATAATTTCAGATTGATTCCTGTAAGAAATAACTCTTAACCTTCTCATACCAGAATTTCTTTCAGTCTATCTGGGATCTAGTTGGGAATCCCATGGGACAGGGCCCTAGAAGGAAGAGGGGTCCCAGAGAGCTGGTTAATATTCAAGGATCACCTCCTCCAAGCTCAAGAACAGTGCATCCCAATGAGCAAAAAGTCAAGCAAAGGGGGCAGGAGACCTGCATGGATGAACAAGGAGCTCCTGGCAAAACTCAAACAGAAGTAGGAAGTATACAGAAAGTGGAAAGGGGGACAGGCCACTTGGGAGGAATATAGGGATGCAACAGCCCATTTGGAGTTTAATCTGGCAAGGGATGTCAAGGACAGCAAGAAGGGCTTCTTCAAATACATCAGTAACAAAAGGAAGACTAGAGAGAATGTGGGCCCTTTGCTGAATGGGGTGGGTGCCCTGGTGACAAAGGATACAGAGAAGGCAGAGATACTGACCGCCTTCTTTGCTTCAATCTTTACTGCTAAGACCAGCCCTCAGGAATCCCAGACCCTGGAGRCAAGACAGAAAGTCTGGAGAAAGGAAGACTTTCCCTTGGTCGAGGAGGATTGGGTTAGAGATCATTTAGGCAAACTTGACACCCACAAATCCATGGGCCCCGATTCGATGCACCCAGGAGTGCTGAGGGAGCTGGTGGACATCATTGCTAGGCCACTCTCCAACATCTTTGAAAGGTCATGGAGAACAGGAGAGGTGCCTGAAGACTGGAAGAAAACCAGCGTCACCCCAGTCTTCAAAAAGGGCAAGAAGGAGGACCCAGGGAACTACAGGCCAGTCAGCCTCACCTCAATCCCTGGACAGGTGATGGAACAGCTCATCCTGAGTGCCATCTCTAAGCATGTGGAGGAAAAGAAGGTGATCAGGAGTAGTCAGCATGCATTCACCAAGGAGAAATCATGCTTAACAAACCTGATAGCCTTCTATGATGGAATGATTGGCTGGGTAGATGAGGGGAGAGCAGTGGATGTTGTCTACCTTGACTTCAGCAAAGCTTTTGACACTGTCTCCCATAACATCCTCATAGGGAAGCTCAGGAAGTGTGGGCTAGATGAGTGGACAGTGAGGTGGCTTGAGAACTGGCTGAATGGCAGAGCTCAGAGGGCTGTGATCAGTGGCGCAGAGTCTAGTTGGAGGCCTGTAGCTAGTGGTATCCCCCAGGGGTCAGTACTGGGTCAAGTCTTGTTCAACTGCTTCATCAGTGACCTGGATGAAGACACAGAGTGCACCCTCAGCAAGTTTGCTGATGATACCAAACTGGGAGGAGTGGCTGATACCCCAGAGGGCTGTGCTGCCATTCAGAGAGACCTAGACAGGCTGGAGAGCTGGGCAGAGAGGAACCTCATGAAGTTCAACAAAGGCAAGTGCAGGGTCCTGCACCTAGGGAGGAATAACCCCATGCACCAGTACAGGCTGGGGGTTGACCTGCTGGAAAGCAGCTCTGCCGAGAAGGACCTGGGAGTGCTGGTGGACACCAAGTTAACCATGAGCCAGCAATGTGCCCTTGTGGCCAAGAAGGCCAATGGTATCCTGGGGTGCATTGGGCAGAGCATTGCCAGCAGGTTGAGGGAGGTGATCCACCTGCTCTCCTCAGCCCTGGTGAGGCCACAGCTGGAGTACTGTGTCCAGTTCTGGGCTCCCCAGTACAAGAGAGACATGGCACTACTGGAGCAAGTCCAGCGTAGGGCTACAAAGATGATTAGGGGACTAGAGCATCTCTCCTATGAGGAAAGGCTGAGAGAGCTGGGCCTGTTCAGACTGCAGAAGAGAAGGCTGAGGGGGGACCTTATGAACGTGTAAGTTTCTTAAGGGAAGGTGCCAAGAGGATGGGGCCAGAGTTTTTTCAGTGGTGCCCAGTGATAGGATGAGAGGCAACGGGCACAAACTGAAACACAGGAAGTTCCATCTGAACATAAGAAAAAACTTCTTTACTGGGAGAGTAATAGAGCACTGGAACAGGTTACCCAGAGAGGTTGTGGAGTCTCCTTCCCTGGAGATATTCAAAACCCGACTGGACACAGTCGTGGGCAACGTGCTCTAGGTGACCCTGTTTGAGCAGGGGGTTGGACTAGATGATCTCCAGAGGTCCCTTCCAATCTCAACCATTCTGTGATTCTATGAGATCATTCCCCTCCTTAGAGTTCAGTGCCCTACTGTCTGACCACAGTCATCATGACTATACCTATGCATAACAGAGAATCCTAAAATTTGCAGGAATCTCAGAAATAAAGAAGCATAGGGTAATGTCAAACAATAAGGACCATTACCTGCATGGTACTCAAGATAGCTTTAGTAATCAGCTACCTGCTTTTTGCAGAATTACTGAACAGCTTTATTCAAAGACTTGAGTTTCATGCTACCCGCAGTGCACTTGCAAGCCATTACTAACCTATAAAGCTAGTTTTCACTACTCACTTTCCAGAGCTTCATTGGATAGTATAGACTTTTCCAGCTGGAAAATAGCATTTCTTTCATCTTCACTGCTGACTGGAATATGATCTGGTTTCCTTGCAGTTTCATCTGTCTGTACAACCTGCAAGTGTATGCACCACTCGAGTAATTAAATACATTATCCTTGTGCAGCACAAAGAGTGAAGCATACTAGACTTGCTGTCTTCCCCACATTACTATCAACCCCTCCCCTCTAAATGTATTCTACAGTGAAATGCAATAAAACTGACAACTGCACAGTTGCTTCAGGTGTAAGACTTTCTTTTCTGATTACAATGCCATTTAAAAACATCTTCCGGAAGCGTGCAATGCAACACAACTGCATGCAAGCAAATTCACAGTCCCCAGGAGTTAGCTAAAGAACTACAGGTTAATCTTTGCTGCCAAGTATTTTAACCAACTGCAGTTGGATGGGCCTATTGCAATGCCAGGTAAAGAGTCAGAATATCGGTTTTTGTTTCATGAGGCAAGCGCTCATGAGACAAGCATTAATATTGGGCAAGAAAATATGAAACTACCCTAGAACAACTTATTTGCTATTTTTAAGTGATGACAAATGCTAGCCACTGCACAATAACACTTCAGGTATTTTGAAGTGAATACTTCAAATACAAATGTAAAAGTAATAACACTTTCTTAATACTTCCTAGAAAGAAATAACAAATTGGCACTAATCAAGGATTATTTTAGGAGTAGCTTTTGAGTTATTTTACTACTTTCATTAACATCACAGCTGTTGTACAGGCCTAGAAAAGCTTTCAGATTTAAAATCACACTTGTCCATGGAAAAAGCTAATACAAGAAGTCATTTGCAAGAACCCTCCCAAAAATTCACTTTGTATTTAGCATCTGGTACATGGATACCTTAGCTATATAAAGTTAAAGCAATCCTGCATACCACACTCTTGTTTCCCTAAGTAACATTTTCATTCATATTTATTTCTGATCAGCATCAGTGCAAGAATTAGTGGGAAGTCTGGGACACTGCATGTGGACTTTTTTTCCTTTTCCCCCTTTAAATTACATAATTAACTTACTTTATTTGAAGGTCTGAACTCTGGTACCTTTACAGATGAAGTTATCTTCAAAATAACTTCTTCTGACAAATCCTGTTTTCAAAGAAAAAGAATTTAAATTCTCATCAACTCAGCCCTCCCCACAAAGAGATTCTATGCCCAGTAGTATTTCAAATACCCCAACCAAAAAGC
Organism: Apteryx rowi; assembly: GCF_003343035.1. Classification (NCBI taxonomy): domain Eukaryota; kingdom Metazoa; phylum Chordata; class Aves; order Apterygiformes; family Apterygidae; genus Apteryx; species Apteryx rowi. Next base: position 152,247 of record NW_020450915.1, on the reverse strand, counting down.
CCCGCAAGTAGTCAAGGGAGGAAAACTAAGTGCAACCCTTGCATAAAGACTCCTATAACCATTTTGCTATGAAAAGTAAAAATAGGCAAAATGCAAACATCTTTGTACAGAATGTAAGATTTGTATGATTTTGATAGGAATGCATGTAGAAATGAATACTGGAATTAAAAATCAAACTTAAGAAAATAATATCATCTAACATTTAAATGTAGTTTAAAATGTCTGTATTGCCTTTTGTCCAAGCACCAATGCACTGGAATTTAAGGCAACTGGGAAGCTTGAGAGAGCATAACTACTTGTTACCATACATCTGATTTCTGCAGATATGCCATGAGGGAAGAGGTCACGTTTCTTTTATCTGGTGTTTGCAGCACAGGTGGCAGGGCAGTTGTGCATTCATGGTAATTTTGCTCTACAACGCACAGTAAGTCTGACCAGTCTAGAACCTGTCAGCCTCACTGCACTGCACTTGGATCCATCTCTGACTTGCAACTCCTAAGCACAAACAGGAGAGCATTCCTCATGACATAAGTGGTTCAAGGGATCAGGAGCAAAATGTAAACATGACTTGCAGGAAAATCCAATTAGAGAAAAAAAGATAACAAGAAAAACAAAGGATAAGCAACACAGAGGCTGTGTGAGTAGTAAAAAATGAAACAAAAATAATAAAAAGGCCTTAAGGATATTTTCTTTCAGTTCAGTTATATTACACAGCAAATAGATCCATCAAAATATGAATTTATGAGTTCAGTGCTTGCTGAAATTATTTAATGTGCTAGTCATTTTCCTCATTAAGAATTCAAATAAAGAAGACTAAGTGTAACAGTTGCAGAAGAGCCAGTGCTGAAAGACAGAATACTTTAAGAATCATTTTAATCAGTACTTGGAAAGGACTGGCAACAGGACACTGGACCAAAACTGAAAGTGAATATCCAAGTTATGAGATGGAAACGTTGTTACAATATGGATTACCTTTTCTGTGAAAGGAACACAGTACACTGTTGCAAAGAGTTTTGCTGCACTCACAATGAAAGCAAAGTGCCTGAAGAAAAGAGAAGTTTGGGGTTTTTTTACTTCGGTTGCCCAAATGAAGGTTCGGGATCATATTCAAGCAGGTTTTGAGAAAACACACCAAGTAACAGAATTTCTGCCCTTCAGAGCACACAGTCCAAAATGGATGACAATTTTGGGGAGGAGTTCTGAATCCTTCCACAACTGAGCAACCTTTGATGAGTGAAGAGGGATTTAGTCTAGAGTAAACCATATTTCCTTAATTTCTGCAGTCAAGAAAAGGACTGCAAACCCTCACAAGAGATTAGTGTGGTCAATATAAAGCTTCACCCCAGAAAGACTTTGATACTTCCAATAATCTCAGTTTTTATAGAAACTAAGAATGGGGATGAGGACAGTTTCTCAAGGCAGGCACAGGCATGCAACAGATCAGTGCTTTCAGATGTGTCAATCACATCAAGCTTTTAAATTATCTGTAACACCCAAACCATCTAGATCAGCCCCAAATCATGATGGAGAAATGGCTTCCCACCACTAGGTCATTTTAGGTAGTCAATTTAATTTGGCACATCCTTTCTTTTATGATATAGTGGTGGGAGGAGGAGAGAGGGGTGCACAAGGACAACAGCTCAGTAGTCATGTAGTTACACTGTTAATGAACAAATTGGCCATTAGCCAATTTCATGTTAGCTACCGGCAGAACTTCCCATAGCACCTTCCAACCTAATGTTAGTGAAAGTTAAATTACTCGCAGTCAAAGCGAGGCAGTTTACCCAGTCTGCCACAGCGTAAGACACTATGCTAGTCCCTACCACCAAGTAGCCAGTTAGCTATCGGTCCAACTTTTAGCGCTACGAAGCCATAGTCTGGCATTCTCTACTGCTGTGGGATGACTTTTACAGGATGCTCTGAAATGCACCAGTGGCAGTACCATACTTACAAAGGATTGCTAAATTCAAACTTCACTGGAAAAGGCGGCCTCTTTGGTGACTGCCAGAACAAACCTGGTAAGAAGACAGACTTGAGATGAAATTCTAAGATATCAGAAACAGTAACACACTGCATACTCCATGAATTTGCAAGAGGCACAAGCAGATGTTTGTACTTACTTCCATCTTTTAGTCGTGTATCGAGGGGAAATGAATGAAGGAGCTGAAGAGCCTAGAGGAAAAGCAGAGCAGATTTATTAATTTGTCATACACAGATTGACATTAAACACTCTAAATTAAGCCTTCTTTTTGGTAATGGTGTGAAATCTTGTTATAGCTTTTAGGACATTCCAGTTGCAGAGTTGAAGTCACTTAGAGGGAGGAAAACACAAGACATCCGTGTCGAGGTGGAGAGCTCAAAAACACAAGTACTAATAGACAACAAAGAGTGACTTGTCCCTTCATTCACTGCATGAGGATGATAATGTCACCTCAACTTTCCCATGTTCAAAAAGATATTTGATCCAACAAGCAAAGTGCTCCCCCTACCTCAGCATCAGTTTAGGAGAGCTGCATACCAGTTCGCAACTAGGAACACAATGTTTTCTTAACATGAAAATTACCACCATTAGCAGGGCTTCTATATACATGGATATGGTACATTTATTAATACAAAATATCATGAACATGTCTTTCCTACACAATTCCTCCCCTCCCACATAGTTGGGCAACATCGTGGACCAGACTTTCAGAATGACTGACAAGTAGACATTTTTCAGCCATCCTTTCTGTGAAATCTTTGAGAAAATCAAGGATATCAATATGAGGAGTTAGGTAACAGGAAGTTTAGTGGAAAAAAAGCTATTGTCCTAGGCCAATAAACTCCTTCAGTAAAGACATCTGGAAAAATAGTCAGCCGGAAAAAAAGGCAAGACACCTGCACCGAGACTGCTGAATAGAGCCACTAGGCCTGAGTTAAAACACCAGGCTATAAAACTCGACAGTAGAAAGGGGAAGAGATGCAGTCCTTCTAAGACACTATAAAGTGCGTTATTTATGGAGAAGAGATGAAGAGTGTGCAAAAGACTTGACACCTAATTATCAGGTGTTATTACCAAGTTTTTTGAAAATCCTTATCAACCAAGCATCATCTCACTTTCAGGTCTTACCTACATACCTTATGGCTAAAATATTTCTCAAATTTTACTCTTGCTAGTTCCACACACTGAGTCCAGTTTCGGGGTCTCCTACCGAGTGTTTTAATAACATGAAAACAGCCTTCTAAACTCTCTCCTGATTTTATTCTCTAGATACAAAAGGAAATAAGAAAATATTAAAACAGACAAGATTCCACACAATCCAGTCACACAATAAAAAAAGATTTTGGTAAGTTACAGGCAAAATGAAACAGAAATTTATCTTGTAAAATATTAACCTTTATGTGATCCTTTCCACCAGGATTTTCCCCAAGTGTTGTGGTCTACTTGTTTCACACTTCCAGCCAGTCCTAGTGATGATGAGCCATTAGAGACCCCAAGGAAAATATAAAGCAATAAAGCCTAACATATCACTTGAAAGTGATTCTTCCCTTGAGTTTTTCCAGTTGGCTGCACATCAGTGTTCAGTGTGATATCCACTATTTGCACTATATATCCACTATATGCTAGCTGGCAGTGCCTCAGTATTTCTGGTATTTCTATAAGCATGTACAGAAGGCACATAAGCTAGAGAAGCAGTCCACACACACAGGACTTTGGCTCTTACTTACTAGACATGACAGAAATACTGTTACTATGACAGATCAGCTAACTACTTTACCAAATAAGCCTTCAGATTTACTAAGTCAGAAAATAACCCAAATCTTTCTGAACTTAAATTGAAACACATTCCATATAACTTTAGTTAAAACTCTGTATTTTATCACAGCAACTTACTCCTACCTGTAAAACTTCTTCTGCAGACAGATAGGTTTGCCAAAATTTGTTAAACAAGGAAGGCTTGTGAGAAAATGCACTTTCAAACTAAAAAATAAGAAAAAGAACAAATATGGCATTTTGCAAGAAGCACAACAGAATCCTCACCTTTCAAAATACACAGTAAGTTATGTTAACAGCCAGTATGCTTATTCTCATACCTTATCCCTTGCCCACTGTATTGTATGCTCAATGGCAGCTGGGAAAGACTTCAAGGTGCAAAAAGGTATTTCTTCTTCTGGTGGATCCCGCTATATTTAAGGAGAGTTGCGTGTAAATACAGGCATATTAAAGTTTATTGCTAATAACAGCACCAAGAATTTGTAGGTTATTTAGATCTGAAATTCCACTGATGTTAAATACAACATGGCATATTTATGAGGTTAATGGACTGCCTTAAAACAAAATTTGGTTTATAAATACTAACATGTCACTTTCTGTTTACAAAGAACAACCTAAACTCAACATCATTCACTAAAAACCTCAGGGACAGGTAATAGGACAAGTGAAAAGCAAAACTGAACCCTAAAACACACACAGTAGAAGTTAGCAGCTAGAGTTTTTCCGAGATGTGCAGTTCATATTTACATACACTCACAAGGTGAAATACACCCTTTCATTCAAGGCCAGGTTCATGGAACCTAACAAGACCATATGGATGCTCAACACCCATGCTCTGTGTCCACACGACTCCATTTCATGGTGCCCTCAACCACTGCATTCCTACCTGGAAGAAGTCATCTCATAAAGGCTTAAATAGAGAGATTATACTACAAGTGTTTGAGGGTTAATTACCCTATTCTCCATTCTAACAGAACTGGTATGCAACCTTGGAGAAAAAGGCAGACTAATGCCTAACGCCTAAGGCTTCTGCTTCTCCTACTTCCCTGCGGAGGTGATAACATCCAAGAAAGGAATGAGCTGGCAGAAAGTGGGTCTAAGAAAGAAAACCATGAGCACAAAACCAGATTTCAATCCCCTAGTGGGGCTGGCTTCTTATTTAGAAGGGAGCTTTTAAGGAAAAAAAAAAAGTCAATCCTTTGAAAACACATCAGAACCATGKTTTTTTCCACCCAAACTCTATTTAATAGCCATTTTCTAACTATGAGATAGGATAGGCTCCTCTGACTCACAACAACCACCCAAATTCGTTACAATCAAGCACATGAATACCGTGAAAAGAGCACCATTTTTTAGCCTTAAGTGGTATTCAAGCAAGCAAGCAAATAAATAAATGGTGTCATTTCAAGAGTGAGAGTTTTATTACAAACTCATTCTCTCCCCAAAACACACACATTCAAAAGAGAAGTTACCAAGGTTTGTGCTTCATGATTTATACTGTAGTTGCTTCTAATTACTGGCCTAGGTGTAGTCACCAGCTAGGTAGCAGGTATGTTATCTCAAGTCTGCTCATATTTTTCTTCCTCTGAAGTTTTCCTCATAAACCAAGGAAATAATTATTTCTAAATGAGGCTGCAACACAAATGGGCCACTTATTTCAAATAAATACATGAAAGATTAAAGAATCAGAGGGTACTGTGGGATTAGTTACAGAAGGTAAGTGATGGTCCTAAGATACTTACATGACTGTTATAGGACTCCGTCAGATGAGGCACAATAACTTCCGTGTGTCCTTTAGTTCCCATAGTTCCAGAGTCTATAAGGGGACGCAGGTTTGCTACACAACGACTGACATGGATAGACATGGACAGACATGGACAATCAGGATACAGAGTAATCACTACATTCTTGACTTGTACAATGTACCAGAATGTAACCAAAAATTAACGTAGGTGCTTTCAGAGGAGTGAAGAGCTTATACCAGGCTCAGAAACAGAAGACGTGAAATAAGGAGAGTTATTTCTAGTTAGATCAGGACACCACTTGGGTCAATCCTATTTTGGATTAGGAGTGTTAACAATTCTCTTTAAACTTCCCTACTTGTAAAGTCTAAGTACATACTCCTCTGTATAAATAATTCAACCTTAAGACTATCACAACATTCACCACCCCACCCCCAAACAGACTTCGACAGCCCTTCATTTCTAGGAACTCACTCTGAGGCTCTCTGACAGGTGAACAGTAGCAGCAGTACAACAGCAGAGTTTGCCTCCACCATGAATATAAACCCACTCCTTCCCCCAGACTGCTGCCAGCATCCCTGTTAAGGAGCAAGATAAATCCAAGAAAACAGCTATGGGATCTCATAAGCACTTGCAATTCAGGGAAATTAAGAATAGGAAAGTGGAGTTCAAATAAGAAAGTCGAAAGCAATCCCCACTTCCTTTCCGCAACCTACCTATCAATGTATCTTCTTGCTTCAACATTGTCCAAAGCTGTCACAATCACATCTTGCTTGGTATAGAATTCATCGCTGTAAGTGTTCTCAGTGGCTGGACAGACTTTATTAATATATGAGTCAATCTTTAAGTAAGGATTGATGTTCAGAGTTGCTTCTGCTGCAGTATAGCTTTTAGGTTTCTAAAAATATAAACATATACAAATATACATGTATGTATATATGTACGTATAAAAACAACATTCAGGCAGTTAACGTCTGGGTCACAGAAGTAGTGCCTTCATTTGCCGATCAGGCAACAATTCATTATCATGGAAATGCTGGCACGCAAAACAAACAATAAAGGAAATTTTTTAAAGTATATAGCTCCCTCACAAATAATTCTCTTATTAACCTAGTTTAATTTTAATTTTAATTAAAAAATAGTGGGTCAGATACAACAAGGAGAAAGTGCTTAAATGGTGCAGCAGAAATGTATCAAGTAACTAAAACAGGTGCCACATGTTGCCTCTCATGCTTTCAAAATGCCATAGGAAGCAGTTCMGGACTGTCAAATGATAAATCCATTAGTTACTGGGACTATGTCTATGCAGCATAGACATCACAAACCTATGAACAATCGCATTGCTGCAATGCATTCCACACAAAGCCAATTTCTAAAGCTAAATTGGAATAGTGTTCTTCACCTACCTGATATTTCTAGCCATTTTAAAAAACTATATTCAAGTATTTAGAGATCAGCACTTAGAACACTGGAACTCAAGACCTTGTAGCTTGTGAAAGCTTGCAGAGTTCCCTTTCCATTTATCTATCCATCCAAAACGTAATCTGTTCACAGATTTGCTAGATGTAAACAGCAGGCAGAGAATTCAGCTGATGGGTTTTGGGCTGGGGAACCCCATTTCCCATTGCTGTCCAGATGGATGCTGTCCCAAGTACTTGGTAAGAATTTCTGCATCATCCATTTACTGAATGTACATATTTTTTTCCCACGCTATTTACCTGCTTAATGAAGACTGAATTGAGACACGATATATTTCATATCAAGAGCCCATACAAACATGGGATTTAAACTGCAGCTCACCATAATAGACATCTTGGCCCTGGAGGAATCAAAGCTGTAGAACAGTATTTCAGAAAATCTAGGTTTCAGCATCCAGCTAACACTTAGGTAAAGTGCCATTAGTAGTTCTTCTATTGAGGATATCACTGCCACTGCCATCTTTCCCACCCCTTGAATTTCAGTGGTCTAATAATGCATTTCTGGCATATTAATTCATGGCAGCTTCTTATGCAACACAGCATTTTTGATCTGATTCTTTATTTGCAAGTGGAAGAGATTTCACTAGTCAAAGACACCAGGACAAAAGTCAGACCAGCCAAGCTTATGCAACCAATACCAGTTGGAAGTGGGATGCCAACATAGCCTAGGTGTTGTTTAAAATGATACTGGATTAGAGCCGTAAAGCCTTCTCTGCGCAGAGGTACATACAAGTCGAATTCTCAGCGGAAGCACAGGACAGGAAAACAGAACACCCCAGAAAAAGTATKGTACAAGAAAGCCTACCTGTATATGATGAGGTCGAAAAAGAAACTGCCTGTTGAGGTTGGATTTCTCTATCAAGTCTGGATCTGTAATTGTAACCTAAGTCAGAAAGGGCAAAAGCAACAGCTGAAGTTATAACTTAAGTGTAGTGCTGAGCAATACTCCTCATGAAATCTATACAGAAACTTGTCAAAACAAAACACTGCTGTTGCCATCCACTGCGGCTAAAACCTCTAACTATAGTAGTGCTGGCTGATTAAAACCCAAGGACACCAAGGCTGCTACAAGCATATTCTGCTCCTAGTTACACACTTACTCTATTCAATGCTGAAGCCATCTTCCCTCTACCCAAAGCTCAATCTGAAATGAGGCTCTAGCTTTTAATAACGCTTTTTTGTAGTGTCTAAGCATTTAATTATTCTTTGTCACATTACTGTTTCTTGGGCAAAGTGAAGTCAACAGGTGCATGTGACTTACCAGTCCTTTGTCTTGCCCAGTACCAACACCAAGAAGTGCAAAGTTCTTTAACATTTCACAGCCTATTGCTCCACAGCCAACCTAAAGAGAGTAACGTTTTTAGAGTCGGAAATGTAAGTGAAAACCACTAAGTGAAAGCGACAAAAGCAATCCAGGAGTTTTTAGAGGATGTTAGGGATAGCTTAAAACAGGTCCGGGACGAACCAACCAGAGGTGATGCTTCCGGATCTGCTATTTACAAATAAAGGAGAGCTGGTTAGGAACTAAATGCAGGGTCAAGGAGGAGAGAATTACCAGTAGCTGAGAAGAATCAAATGAGGGACCCCTGGAGAAATCAACACACACAAAAGCATAGGCCCTGACAGGATGCATCCAAGGGTGCTGAGAGCTGGCCAATGTCATTGCAGGCTGCTCTCCATCATCTTTGAAAAGTTGTGGAGGTCAAGGACGCCCCCCAGTGACTGGAGAAAGGCAAATGTTACAGCCATCTTCAAGAAGGACAATTTGGGGAACTACTGCCTCGTCAGCCTTACTTTGGTCCCTCGGACAATCGTGGAGCAAGCCCTCTTGGTCGTTTCTGAACACATGACTGAGGAGACAGTGACTGGGAATAGCCAACATGGATTCACGAATGGTGAATCATACCTGTCAAGCTGATTGCCCTCTATGATAAAATTACTAGATGTTTGGACGAGGGGAAAGAGTGCTATGTTATGCACCTTGATTTTGGCAAGGCTTTCAACACAGACTCCCCCAGTATCCTTGTATCCAAGCTGGGATGTTATGGTTGAGATTGGTACACTAAAAGATGGGTGAAAAACTGGCTGACTCAAAGGGTAGTGGTTTATAATTCATACTCTGCCTGCAAGCTGGTTAGAAGTGAAGTTTCTCAGCAGTTTGTATTGAGACCTATCCTGTTAAATAATTTTAATCCATGTCCTGGAGGAGACTGAATGTGCCCTCATCAAGTTCAGCAATGAAAAAGTTCCTTACTCGGGGAGAGCAGCTGCTTGAGAGCAGGGCCGCCATTTGGAGGGACCCAAGCAGGCAAGGGGAACCCCCTGAAATTCAGTAAGGACAAACACAGATTCCTGCAGCAGGGATGGAATAACCCTTTGCTATGGCACAGCCTGGGCAGGCAGTGGTGCTGCTGAGATGGTTTCCTGGCGGACAGCAAACTAAACATCAGACAATGCCCTGGCAGCAACAAAGATGAAGGACACACTGGGCAGTATTAACAGAGACATAGACCGTAGATCAAGGGAAGTGATTATTCCCCTTTACTCAGCACTTGTTAGACCATATCTAGAATACAGCATCCAGTTTTGGGCCCTCCAAATACAAAAAAAGCTGTTGCTAAGTTTGGGCAAGCCCAGCGGAGGACCACTAAGATGGTCAGGGGACTGGAGCACTTGCCCTATGACAAGAGGCTGGGGGAGCTGGGCTTCTTTAACCTGGAAAAGAGAAGGTTTGTGGGAGGGGAGGGACCTAATAGCAGCTTCCCAAAACCCAAGAGAAGGTTATTGCAAAGACAAAGCCAGGTTCTTTGGAGGTGCACAACAGAAGGACAAGAGACAACAGTCAAAAATTGAAATAGGGAAGGTTCTGATTTGACATAAAGAAACATTTTTCTGCCKTGCAAGTAAACAGGCATTGGAACAGGTTGTCCAGAGATGTCATGAAAGCTCTGTCCTTGGATGTTTTCAAGACCCAACCGGATTCCCAGCTGTGAAGCTACCTCCAGAATCTAAGCACTGTGCAGGAGACTCTGCGCTCCACGCAGCTTAGACAAGTCCTATGACAATTTTGGACCATTAACTCTGCAATGACACACATAATCAGGGCTACTCTCACTAATTTGAGGACAGTTGGCATTAGCTGTGTTAGCAAAGAGTATTGGCAAAAGCCTAACAACGTCACTGATACTCACCAAGAAAACATTCAAATCATGCAGCTTCTGGCACAGAGAGTCTCCAATACAAGCCCTCAAGGCATCATACCTATCTCCCCTTTGCAAGCATAGGGGACAAAAAACAGAAGAGTAGCAAGTTGTCATTTATCATGTTAGTACCACTGATGCCAAACTGTACTTGGATGTGAACTGAGAGAATCAGACTGAGTCCCCTATAACTCCTACTCCTCCCATGCTCAAAAATAAGCTCAAAAAGCTCAAAAAAATAAGACACACATTCTCACCTCAAAAACCTGTCCCTCCAGCAGATTACACTGAACTAACGTTAAAAAAAAAAAAAAAAAGAGCGAGCCTGTCTGAGAATCAGATGCGAGCAGTACATAAAACAGCAGATTGTATTTATATTTACCGTGGGAGAAATTCTTCACAGCTTGTCTTTTCTAGCGGTGTAACAATGTCTAACATATCTACATATAGCTGTAAGAGGGGGAAAAAAAAAGAATCTCAGAAAAACATTCATGTTAATTAAGCTTAAAAAAAAAATCAAAACAAGTATTTTCTGTATAAAACCAAATCCAGAAATTTGAAGAACTCAGTCTGTACTGCCAATGGAAGATGATACAGCATTCAGTTATTTAGAGTTCATTAAACATTTTTAGAAGACAGGAAAAGGTGTCTGGACCACAGATGGAAAAGCTCACMGAGATCTGAAGCACAAGCTCAGAATATTGTGACCAGCATATTACTACTCCAACCTCAACAGGACTGCACAATTTTAAAATATAACTTTACTCTTGCCACTAGYTCTGGGATGCCGAAAGCACTGCTGTTGTGCTCAGTGGCTTCAGCTGGGATTTGGAACACATTACACCTTTGCAGCCATGCAGAGACAGGCCAATGCTTGCCTTAACTTATAGCACACTGAATGCAATGCCTGAATCCCATATATGAACACTTTATCTAAACTGGATGCACTTTCACTGCATGCACAAAACCACAATGTTTTTCCCCACATTCAGTCTCAAATTTTCTTCTTTTTGTTAAAGAAGTTGCTTAGGCTGTTTTGCTCATACAGCACTCACACACAGCCTCTGCCATCCATTCATAACATCACCATCAAAATAAAGATACAGAAACAAAAACAGCTTTACCCATTGTTGCAATGGTGAAAATTTTCCTGTTACTGCTTTCAAGACTTCCTGGCTAGCAACACCACCCACTGCTGCAGCCAGAGGAGCTAGAAATCCCTGAGCAGTCCTAGAGAGCCATTTCACTACATCTCCATTCACCTGAGGCTGAAAAATAAGACACGATAACAACAGATTTATCCCTCCAACCAAGCAAGTGAGTGCTTGTATTATACCACCCTATATAGCATTTAGAAAACCAGCTAAACCATCTAAAGATGGATACAAAGGCCAGAGCAAGGGCCAGCAACTGAAGCATGGCCTTTAGACAGGTAAATGAGCACATCATAATGCTGCTTATTCACTACTCACCCTGTTTTCCAGTGTTTCACTTATAGACATGGCTATTTTCAGCATTTCCTCAGCATCCTGAAGGCATCTAGACACCAGAGTGGAAACAATAATGATCATTTAAACATTCCAAATTCCTTCCAGAAACATGATCAACCAAGAACAAAGCGCTTGGATATAAACAGCAGGGAGAGTTCAGAAATTTATATTGGCTTTAACATCAAGCATTAAAGATATACTTCTAAACATTAAGGTTAGGTCAAGAACAAGAGTCTCATTGTCTTTTTCTGTCTACCAAGGCTCAAAAGGTGTCACCGCTATATTGGGAAAGCCCTGTTTCAAACCCAGACTGGCATCAGGTGACATCTTCCATCTAGATTTTAGGTTTTCAGTTCTATGTCATCTATTATTAGACAGACAAGGCACCATGTCACACATCTATTCAGTAACTACAATAAAAAGAGAGATCTGCCTGATTAAAGGCTATCACAGCTAGTAAACACAAGACTGCTGCATTACCCAATGTTTGGGATGCGACCAAAGCTCTCTTGGAAGTGGTTCAAGGCAAGCATGGCAATGTGGATCTGCAGAGGGGCCTGTTAAGACAATAGGGAACAAAAGCAATTGTTTATTTGAACTATTGCTACCATCTGGGGTTCTTGTTCCTTAACTGCACAGCTCCAATAAAGTTTGTATCTACGTAGCATTAAAAAGTGAATTTGAAATACCTTCCACTAGTGATTTTACAAACTGAGATTATAAAATGTTACACAGTAGCAATGTAACACCTTCTGCACACCCTCAGCACCCACTCTAAGTCCAGCTAAGGTGTCCCTAAAAGAAGTTTGTGCTGAAACTGGAAAACGCTGTAACCTTTTTTAATTAGATATTAGAATGCATTGCATTTTGACAAACCTCAATACCAAAGCACATTTACAGAGAGGTGACTGAGCTTAGCACCTGCGATATTCTCAGTGCAACTCATGGGTAACAAGCTTCCACTGGGATTGCAACTCAGATGCATGTTCTGTGTGACCACACAAACTAATACCCCACTCTTACTTTGTACTTTAAACTCACATGTAGCTATTACAGAATAAAGAGTTACAGATGCATATTTTTATACATACAAACAAAGCTGCAGATTACATTCTATGTAGTTATAACATTAAACACTCACACCCAAGTCCCCACACACTAATTACCTCAGGCTTGCTAAAATCTGCAACAAGGCATAATGGATTTGTTAGCTGCTTCTCTAACCGTTCCTGGGGGGGGGAAAAAAAAAAAAAAAAAAGAGTTCAGAATAATAGCACATTCACTTAAGAACACAGCAGTCACTGCTACGTGACAAAACAACACTCATCCTGAAGAGACTGAGAATCAAACATCCTTTCCTGCTAGCTTTTCATTTCTATTACTCTCTCCATTATTAATGTCATAAAAGATGCTTAAAATAGTAAGCTACTGCAAATTTTGTAGGTAAAATTTCCTACTAGAGTAACTAGTACAGCAGGAAAAAGTAGACCAACTTTCAGGCCTATCAGTCTAAGATATCATGGTCTCAGGTCTAAGATAAGTGTAGTTCTCAATTTCAACTCAGAACAACGGCTCATGGTTTAATATATGCCAACTAGACCATCTCTGAAGGAGGCAGCCAGTACCTGAAAAGCAGAGGGAAAAGTAGTAATAGGCTGTTTACTGCCTGGTGAGAGAGTTGAAGGCACACCTTACTGCCCCCAAAACCATCTTCTCCAGACCGCAAGAGGAGGTTACTGAAGACAAAAGTTGCTGTGAGCATGCCTGCAATGGAGGAGGTTGGTAGTCTCACTGGTCTTGCTCTTAAATATGATAGCATTGCTACCCTGAATAACATACAGGCTAGTGACAGTAGCAGTGGATGTAACACCTTTCATTGGGAAATAGTTTACGTAGAGGATCTGTTGAGTTTCAAAGTGCAAATGCTCTTTGCTGAGGAGGGCTTTACTGTGAGACTTCTCTCATTTATGAGCACAGGGACTTCTTCCGTGCTCTCCAAAGTGAGGGGCTGTGTAGCTTCTTGGGGGGGAAGATGATTTCAGAAATATCTTGAAATTACAAGGAATCTAAAGTCTTTGAGTCTTGTTTACATAGGCAGCATCAGAGAGCTGCATCTTACTTCCTTCTTTGCCTCCTGGTTTAATTGTTTTAACTTCTCTCTTCAATAAGTAAAACTCTCCCTGGAACAAGCGTCACACACGTGTCATATCCTAGTGACAAGACCTATGTCTGTAACTGCTCTGAGGTCAGCTACCAGAGATTTTACATGCACTTGCTTGTGGGCTTGCAAAACTTCCCAACTGCACAAGAACAGGCAGACTCCGCTTTGCAGACACAAGATACAGCCCATGGGCTGGGCAGCGTGTTCTTATAGTAGAAGGGGCTGATCCTCGCTCCCAGGTCTTTAGCAGGACATCCTAGAGCAGCCAGGATCTACTTTATGTGGGCAAAAAAGGGCATGCTACACAATGTAGTTTGCAACTCCTCTCATACAAAATCATCCAACTGACTCTTCTTCACAGAGGCTGCCAAGAAATCACAAATTCTTGGGCCTTTATGGAACGCCCCCAGCGTACAGGCACAGGTTGCCCATAAAATATTGATCTCTACACTACTGGGTAACTTTGAAATTGAAGTATTCCATATTCTAAGCCTTTTATTAATCAGCATCACTATTTTTTTCCTAAACAGTCAGTATAAACCCAAACCATGGATACATAAATCACAGCTGAACTCTGCTTCCATTCCTTAGCCAAGTTTCACTCCTGGTTTTGCCCAACAAACACTTACGAAGTAAAACATCTTGGGTGTCTTCACTTGGACAGCTATGCCTCCATGTAAGTAAGGCTCCATATCTGTAGTATCACCAATGCTGAAGGAATAAGGTGACACCACTAAAGAGAGAAGAGAATAAGCACTGTGACAGTGACAGATAATTAAAAGTTTCAGTGCATACTACAATTCCATTTCTGAAAAAGTGAGGTTTTTGTCAACGCTTTTTATATTGTAACTTTCTAGTGTGCAGCCTTTCTTTGAAATCACACGCACAGTTGATCCTCCTAACTTTAACAGGATTGTCTCTCCCTGCCAGGTTCTGGGCTACTGCATTAGTTTCACATGATCTGTTATGAAATAAGCTTTTTAAAGGGGCAGCAGATTTAACAAGAATTCTGATGACCACAGCTCTGTAATAAACATGCAATCACCACTGGTTTTCCTCAGACTGCACACAGCAGCACCCAGGGTATTGCCCAGAATAAGATTTTAGCCCAGTGACTAGAAATACAAAGGATAAAGCAGCTCTGTAGGGTAATTAGACCATTTAAGTCAAATTCTTCCTCCCATATCACCAGGAGCACCATTCAGTTAAAGGAACAGGACACAAAAACAAATGTTTTGTTTGTTAAATCCCAGAACCTGAAAACTGAGACCAAATGCTGGGCTTTGATTAAGAGAAAGGAACGGAACATGGCATCAGCACTAGTAAAACAAAACAAAATAGTTCAGAAAAAGCAGACTCAGCCACATATTTAAAGGGTCCTGTTTTTATCTTAGACTGCAAAGTAATTAAAACAAAAAAAGAGAGGGGGGTCTGAAAAGCAAATCCCAAACAACAAAATAGGGGCTTCCGAACAACAAAATAATTTGGTCAGCAAACTGAAGATAGTAACCATGAAGGTTGCCAGCTAGTTTCCAGCTCTTCATACTTGCTTGCTAAGCAGCAAATGAAGTTGAAAAAGCTTTACTAGATGGAAATGGAATTAAGATAACACTAGGATGACCTCCACACCAGAAGGAAATTTTCTGTGTGCAAATTCACTGTGGATTTACACAAAGCAATACTTTTCTGTTTGCAGTAACTATCACTGCAGTGAGTTAAAAAGGCTAAAAAATAAATACA
Source organism: Apteryx rowi (assembly GCF_003343035.1). Taxonomy (NCBI): domain Eukaryota; kingdom Metazoa; phylum Chordata; class Aves; order Apterygiformes; family Apterygidae; genus Apteryx; species Apteryx rowi. The sequence goes on along the minus strand of NW_020450915.1, from coordinate 136,682 downwards.
TATACAAAAAAGTTAGCAACAGTTTACCTGTTATTTGGTGGGTGGATCCATTTAAACATGACATTCCATTAACTTCCCGGAAGGTTAAAAACTGTCCTGTTTCAAGCCTGTGTGGATGATTTTCAAGGCAAGTGACAATACCAGGATTTGACTGAAAGCAAAAATGGGAAAGTTAGCAAGGAGAGAGTCTTGTGTGAAGGAGCTGGGCTTTATCCTAGACACACACCTTTACTTGCTGAAACTACAGCCGCTAACACTTTTACTACCAAGGTTCTGCCCTAGCTAGGGAGTTACCTACCATAACATTTTTTCACTTCAATTATTTTCAGTTGTACAGTGCTTTCCTAATACAAACTTACTCATTTTTACCTTTCACAGTTCTTAGCATGTTAGTAAACTGGATTGCTGTTGGTTCTAACTAGTCAGATTGTTTGTTCCTTAGTAGTAGTAGTAGCAAATTGGCCCTTTTCCAACCCCAAAATAGACTATACATATGAAGTAATTTTCATAGACATTAACAGAAGTCTCGTGAATGGTCCTTATTATTCCACGCCTCCTTCCAATCTGATCTTTAAAAAGAGGACACCACAAACTTATGAAGCTTATGAAGTTGGACATCCTTAAATATAGGAAAGCCACAACATCAAGGGATGTGGCAAACAAGCCTATGCTTGGAGGAGTCTCAGACAACATCACATCATGTTACAGGATGCCATGCCCAACCTTCCAAGCACACAAAGATCCCTCTGCAGTATGAGGAATGGCTTCTTTAGGAAGACCTTGTGGTGCAACTCGTGCCATAAGAAAGATAGTGGATTTGCAAGCAAGCCTGGCCTGTAGGGACACCTCTTCCTGGACTTCCAGTACTAGAAATATTTCTAGCAAGTAGTATAAAACTTAATTAAAGATTTAAAAGCAAATTTGAATTAGAAATACAGATCTTCCTATATATGATTGATAGTCCATTAAAACCAATATATCAGCAAGCTTATCTTTAAAGGCTGCAAGTGCTGTAAAGAATCAGAGAATCATCCATCTTTGGTATCAATACAAGCTTCAGCAAGACAACAGGGTCACATGTTTTTTGCTGCACAGTTATATACATCACTCTTAGTTGTTTGACAGCAATGACTGCCAGGTTTTTTTTTGCAGAGAATTTGATTTAATTATTTTTCATTTCAATTTAGCAGGTAGAACCTTCAGGATTAGAAAAAGTTACTTTGATTGATGTCACCCCTCTAAAGGCTATGTTATCATAAACCTAAGAGATGCTTAATTCAGAGGGCTCACACAATATTCACTGCTCTCCAGAGAGAAATAAACTACAAGAGGAGAACAAGGAAGACAAGGACATCACCAGGATCCTAGATTCTCAAAAACTAATCCCAAATATCAGGTTATGAATCAGAAGGAAAAAAAAAATTTTTTTTCCTTGCCTTGGCAGGCAATCAGCACAAGCCATGAAACACAGCTATGTATGGTTTATGCAGTTAATGAGAACAATCGAGTCTTCCATTCTCTTTTGGAGASACCAAAGAACAGGCCATGTAAATCATTATGTCACAAGCTTTAACTCAGACCAAATCCAACTTTTTATACAATCCCTTCTAGTTTGATTATTAATATGTCTAGACTGGAGATAAAATAAACAACTTGCTGTTAGTTGAGTAAGCCTCTAGTATGAACCTCCAGACAGAGTTGAGAGACGGAGCTAAAGTTGTTTCCATTTTATAAAACACTAATACAAGACTGAACAGATATCCTCTCTAACGTTTTACAGCAGCAGTATTAGCAATAATATTCTTCTTGCAGTCTTTGCTTTTATAGGTTAAAACAATCAAGCTCTCAAATTTCTTCTCAAAATAGGTTCTCCAACCCCTTTATCATTCTAGTAGTTCTCCTCTATACCTGCAGTAGCCCGTGTTCATAACAAAGGCTATTTTCATGCCTACCTCAGGGTTTCCCTAGAAGCCTTAACCCAGTCCCATACCAAGGCTATGCCCTCTTCTCTCCAAATCTCCTTATTTCTTTCTCTCTCAAAAGAAGAGAGCCTCAACAATATGATGTTACATTTTAAGTAAYGAGCAGGAGGCATCACTATGCTCTGTGATGTTAGCACTTACCATAGACTGCTTTTTGGCGGAGGCACTAAAGGGATTTTATTTCAGATGCATAGCAGGCTGTTGAAGTGAAACACTCAGTTATGTAGCCAATAATAAGTGATAACAATGCAAAGTTATAGCAGCTCAACAACTTCTATCCCTTACTTGTGTGATGTTTGAAATGAAGATTTCCTTTGGCTCCTCTCCTGTTGTATCCAGCACTTCAAATTCATCACCAAAGTCACAAAACAAACGTGAACATATTCCATAGACATCTGCACTGATGAACTGTAAGAGGAAGTAATAAGCATCAGTATTCTTGACACAGCAGAAGCCAAAGGAGTGACCTCTCACATTCAACTTTGTCCAGTGTTACAAAGTACAAGTTCCACTCTGGTGCTAACTTGCCACATGCACCCAGGCCACTGACTAAATGGCTGAGCATTAATGAGATACTTTGAACCTGCATTAGTGTTTCATTCAGGACCACTCAAAATATGAGTTGCAGCAATATGCAGTCCTGTGATTTTTACCACTGTTAAATTTGGTCTCAGCATGTTCTCTCAGAACAAAAGTAGTAGCCATGGGTTAATTGTGGGGGAAGGAAAAAAAAAAGGTACGTACCCAGATAGCATCAGACACATGCACAGAATTCAGAAACAGGGCAGAAAACAGTGTCACTGAAAGCAGTACGCTCCCAAAACCCACACTGCTCCATCAAAGGGATATCTGTATAAGACTATATACTCCACAAGCTGTTTTCTCCATTTCTGTATAGAACATGAGGGAGGTCCAAAAAGCTCACTTTATAGATTAATCATGTGTTTCATTTTTGTATTACCTTAATAGGTGGCTGCTGAGCATGACAAAAGTCATTAATCTTCTTCTGCAGCAACAGGCTTACTTCAGTCAAAATGACACACTGTCAACAAGAACACAGATAGGTTAAGACACTGAAAGCAATCAACATCTTCAGGCCATGGAAAAAGTAGTAGCAACAGCCAGTTACTTGGATGCCCTGAATCCTTAAGTTTCCTTTCCTCACAGGTAACAGAAAAAGCAGTCTTGAGCCAGTTTTCCCATTACAGATTAGAACGCACAGGTTACTGCTCCACTAATTTTGTAAGCAAGATGATCAAGAGCAGGAACAGCAAATTCTCACYTATTTTTTTTTAACTGGAGCTATGAATTTCAAAACCTATATAGAATACTTAAAAAATCAGTTATGGGTAATCTCAGCAATCATAGCTCTTTAGCTTTAAGGATAATGTCAGCAAGATATGCCCACCTGATACTGATCTAGCATGTATCAAGAAGTCTGCACAAATTTCAAGCATTGCTGTTTGTTAAGTTGCAGACACACTACTATTTTTTGCAAGCATTCCTTCAAAGTTTGGGATAGTTTTTGGTTACAAAGCATAAGCGCTGTGTCTTATTTTGTTACACATGGCTTATTACAGCCAGGACATTCAGAAACTTGGTTAGCTTAGGTAAAATAACCAATGGCCACACAGTAAAAGTTCCCAGCTTGTGCTGAGCCATGCACACACACCAGAGATGGCTGACTGAACAATGGAATAGCTCCTCATTCCACCACAGAGTTGCTTACATTTCATTAGACTCATATACACAGACATACATGACACTTAATTATATAGCCTGCATTCCTGCTCTCTAGAATACAAAGCACAAAATACACACTGAACATCCATGCAGTGGGACCGTAAAAAAAAGTTACTGTGTTATCTTGGAAATAAAACAACAACCACAAAAACTGCATGGCAACCTCCTTCAGTTATTTATTGCCATAACAAATGTCAGCGCCAGGAACATAAAATCATAGCTTTGGCCTTAAAAAACAAAAACCAAACAAGATAATTTCACTTGTTCAAGGACAAGAACTATCAGCTTTCTAGCCATCATCTCAAAATATTTACATCTGTTTTCATTTTCTTGACTTAAATTATTAAAAAAAAGGTTTTTTTCATTCCAAGGAAAGTACTCTGCACAGCTCCTTTAAGTAGAGTTACATACCTGGTATTGCTTTAGGAAAGACAGATCTGTGGTTTCATCCAGTGGCATAGTTGATGCTGCGACATGGACATATGGATTGAGTTCTGCAATATGATGAAGAGTGGCCTCAGCCCTGAAAGAAAGGTAACTTTCAAACTTTTATCCATTTATAAATTATATTTTCAAGACAATTCCATGCCACACATGACCTACAAGAGTCCCTTAGGAAGTCTCTCGGTGATGACGACTTCAGCTCATTTAGTCACATTTTCATTCCTAGTGGGTCAGAGGAAAACGGCTCTGTCCAACACACAGCTGGATTCACCGATGGTCTGGTGTCACAGCTGTTTTCTAGCCTTGTGCAGCTGGCTGAGGAAGCCAAAGAAAGAAATACACCCCCTTCCCTCCTTACTACATTTACATGAGAGCATTTGCTGTTTATAATCTACTAACCACAAGACACGAGATGCATGACTTGGACAGGGCTCCTGTCCCAACCTAGACTTCCCATGATACCTACCTGGGCACCGTACTCAAAGCCAGTACCTCCAAAGGCAGGGTTTAACGAGCATCTGATGTGTGTTAACAGTTTGTGGACAGTGAACTGTTAGTTTTTGCCACTGATCAAACTGTTACTCCTAGTCAAGTTCAGCCCTCCTTCCCCCCAGAGATTTCACCAACCTGTTCTTTTGACTGGTAATATCATCTTCACGGATGAAGAAGTTGATCCCTAAATCCCATTTCGTACACTGCTTGGTGTCATGAACTGTAAGAGCCTAAGAAAGTTAGGCAAAAGCATTCACTGGAAGAAGCGTACACAGTCACAGTATCCAAAAGGATGTATTAAGCCCCACATAAAATGCTGGAGGACTAGAGTTGCAGCAGGTCTAGTTGTACCATGGGTAAGCACTAACTTCACCAATTTCTTTGCCAAGAAAGCTCTTAATGTTTGAGAGATAAGGACATATCTGAAAGATGCATTTCATTAAGCATTTCCTCCCAGGTTGCAGTGATGTGAGCATTTAAAAACCTAGGATGACTTTTGTTACACTACAATCATAGGGCAACTTCAAGCTGTAACTGAAAGGACTCCCAAAAATTCAAACAAGCTTTTTAATCGAAAAAAAGGTTTAAAAGGCATATAACTAATAAAATTGATCCCAGAAGGACAAAAGCAGTTATTGGATTAAAATATCCAGCCATAAACAGAGTCTGCTGGGTGAAATAATAGGACATACATTTTGAATAGTTTGGCTTTTAAATTTATACCACTCAGTTTACCAGAATTTGAACAAAAACATTCAATGTCTGATCACCAGTTGGCTAAAATATTACGTGAGGTATCTCAGAATGCTTCTACTCAGCATCCCAAAAGATATGAAAAATCAGATTCACACTAGCATGAGAATCAAACTGTACCTCTAGATGATCTAGATTATTAACATTTTCATTATCAAGTCCTCAAATCTTTTGCAGTTCCTCTACAGAAAGACATTTACAGAACATTAAGAAGTTCAGCTAGCTAAAAATGGTCTAACTTTCTATCCCACGCTCCACCCCTCCCAAGAATTCCCACACAACAAAACTGTTTTACATACCTTTACCCCAGCTAGTATTATATTTTTGGCTGGAAGAAAGAAAAAAAAAAAAGAGAGAGAGAGAGAGAGAGAGAGAGAGAGAAAGAGAGACTGTTGCAGAATTCCGGCAAAGCTATGTAACTTATCATTTATAGGTGGACAATAACAACATGCCATTCCTAAGAACTTCACAGCTGAAGGGTTTGTTTTCTTCTAAATGTGGTTCAAGCATTCTATAGCATCACTGAGAGCAGAAGAGTATGAGCAAGGTTCAAAAGGCTCCCTACAGTTGTCATTCATCAGCTGTTCATCCTATGAGTGTGATTACAGAAACACATCTGGCACCCAGTCCCGTTAAGCCAACAGAAGAGGTAATACCCCAGGTAAGAACTGGCCAAGACAAGTCTTGTTCTCAAAGAGCAGAGGCAACAGTTAAGGGGTCCCCAATACCAGAACAATTTTGCATCTTGGACCAAATTGCATCTATTCACCCTACCCGCCCCCATTTCCTATATGGCAATAATTCAGCCTATATGTGTCTCTATTAGGTTCATCGATACTGAAGCCTAAAGGAATCATTTGGATTATCCAGCCTCGACTTTCACCCAAGATTCAAGATTTTGAGTAAAGTGATTTGGTCTATGGCAGCACATTTGCAAGTAACATTTAAAACATTTTTCTATTAAAAAGCTTATTAGAGAAAGTTCAGGATCTTACTGTGTTTCCCTGCATCTGCTATGGTACATATAGCCAACATAAACATATATATTCATTCAGGTACTGAAGACATATTTATTATGTCTAAAGTAAGCTTTAGAAGTATGCTGGGGCAGTATGTTTATATACATTTGGGTCTGCTTAAGTAAATGTTACCTAAACTTACCAATCTCCACACCAAGACCACCCATACCACTCAGGAACACGTGGGACTGAGCCATCTTCTGCATTGCTGTGTCTCCAAGAACATATCTCTGGCGACTACATCCCACATAAAGTCAAATCAGAACAAGATACAAATAAAAGTCAAGAACATAAGAATGTAAGTCAAGAATTCCCAGTGATTTCAAGAAAGTTAACATATTCTCAGTTATAAGTTGCTATGCTTTCCTTCCCCCATCCCAGTCAGTTTCTAATCAGCAATACCAAGTTCTGATGATGAATTTGTATCACTAGTGACACATGCACATTTATATTTAGCAGCCCTCCATTCAACAAGTAATTGAGGACATAACATGCATAGAGCTGCACTATATAGCACTTTAGGAAATACATTTACATCAAACAATATTTATTATTACCATCAAATATTAAGATAATAAATGGATTAAGCTATTGAAACTAACCGTTACATTTATTTGTCACAGGCTATATAAACATAAAGCGAGAGGATTAGCTTCTGTGGGTAAAGTGAGGTCTGCTCTCCTCTTACAACCTGCACATCTCAATTACTGTTACGGAGAAGTGACTGAAGAAATTCCCAGGAAAATGAAGACAAACAGCCAGGTTTCTGGGGACATTAGCATTCAAAGGGCAAAGAAAACTTATGAGGATCACACCCTTAAAAGGACCACATAGATCCACAGAATTTAAGCTTTCCGCCCATCCCAAAAGAGGCATTTACAACCCTACTGGAAGAATCAGGAAAAAATTCAAGGACTTGCACAGCTTGTGTGGATCTGGTCCCTTCAAGTTTATCTACCATCAACCAGCCCAGTGCAATTTCTTAGCAGAATCTCAAGAGAGCTCTCCACAATCTTGGCCAAAATAGATGCAACTCATCTGCAGGTTGTTCTCTTATCCAGATCTTTCACATTAGTCTGAAGCTACTACAATTGTTTATCTGATTATCAACTGTGTCAGAGGATAACAGAAATGATGATGAAGTTCATGAGAACAGAGAAGTATGGCAAAGATTGAGGAATAAATGAAAGACAATGGAGGAGATAAATTACACAATGTAGAAAGGAGGGGGAAGAAAGAAGAAGGTAGCGAGAGAACATTAGGAGCAAGTGAGGAGAAGAATATCTACTCTCTCTGCTTTGACAAAATTGTCAAAGCAGAAACAGGCTGAAGTCAGAAAGAAAGAAGCATCAGTCCTGCTTTTCAAAAAAGCATGCATTATTGATACTTTTCAAACTTTATTCAACTCTGTAGTATACAATTGGGCTTTTTACTGGCCAATGCTAATTGTCAAAAAAAACCTGTCAAAATACCAATAAATAGTTTCACAGGAAGATTGCTTACATCTGCAACTCAACCAGTTCTCACAGTTAACTACAGTTTCAGAAACTTTGGGGGAAATGAATTCAGTTTCACATGCTGGACATTTTGTTTTTTTCCCTTTCAAAAGCGGTGGACGCAGCAGCACAAGCGCTTGCACCTTTACCTAACAGGCAGCAGATACTGTTTTCAAGTTTTGGCTTTAATGCTACTGCATGTAAATGTATACATCACTGAAAAGTCAAGAGCACACGTAAATCCGGTATTCTTACCTATATAAAGCATCATCAATTTCCATAGAATCTGTCGCCATGATGCAATGTATTTGTTTGCACTAGAAGGATTACAAAAAGAAAGAATATGGTTATCCAGGAAGCAATTTCACAGATTGTACCTCCCCCCCATTCTTCAACAGAAGAATTGCAAAATGCAAAAAGCAATGTTACCTAATAGTCATTTTGAACATTCAGAAACCTACAGATCAACACAGCACTGCGACAATTCAAACGCACAGGAGCCAAAAGACAAGAACTCACAAACCTTCAACTGACAATTTCAGAATATGGAGAGGCATATTAATTACCCCACTGAGGAATCCCAAGATTTAATTCTTGTATTTGCCACACTTGGATTTAGTAAACCTAAAATTTCATTTTATATTAGCAACTGCAAGGTGTTTAACTTGCATCTGCTTGATTGCTGCTTATTTGGAAGAGAAGACAGGGGATCTCTGAACATTTATACATAGTTACTTAAGCTGCATTATTTCTATGTTAACTGAAAATACTTATGAAATCAGCTACCGTTATACCTAACTCAAGACTCAATACCCAGAAGCACATTTGAAAAAACTGTGATGTATAAGTTAGTGGAAACGACCCAGAAGGTAATACAATTTATTTATTTATTTTTAAAAGTCATACTGTAAGCTCTGAATTAATGCAACATTTAATCAAGACATCAAGTTGAAGAGTCAAATAGGATTTTAAGAGTATAGTATTTGCACTATTAAGGTCTTCAGTCAGCAAAGATCTTTTTATTGCTAAATTACCTTAGCGATAACTAAGCACGGGGATTAGGAAGAAACTCTGCCTCTGGGCAGGCTGTTTCTTAGTTATGTAGCCTGGGAACTGGCCCTTCCCAGATCTGGTAGTGACCATTACCATGTATGGGGCAAGCACAACCAACTGATCGAGCACATCCTCTTACAACTCCCTACCAACAGGCTTGGAAACTAGGAGATTTGGAAACAAGGGTGACAACCTTTTCTCTTAAGAGCTTGAAAGTAAAGACCTGGAAATACTATGTAGTTTTTCCTGCTGAGATCATGGCTGCACAGACATATCCAGCAACAGCTTTCAAGGTAATGATGCATGAGGGTTAACTCTTTTTTTTTTGGGGGGGGGGGCAGTTTTATTTTTGTTCGGATGGCTCTGGCACACATGGTAGCATTTCTACAGCACACCTCCTACTGCCCGTAACCACGTGGACCAAATTTCAGGCCCAAAAGCCCCCTCTGGGTTTTCCGGTGGCCAGTTGGATACTGCCGCAGCAGCGTGACAGGAGACAAGAGCAAGACGGGAAAGCAGGCCACAAACATTGCCAGCTGAGTTATTTCACAGGTTGGACACCACCTGCCGCAGGCCAGCGAGCACACAGCAGTCAACGCGTGCCCGAAAGCCCCCTCTGGGCCGGCATCGTGCCGTGACGGCCCAGCACAAGCACCCCCAGCCGGCTCGCCACAACCACATGGGCACTCTGGGGCTCCCCAGAGTGCAACAGCAAAACACATCTCACGAAGAGGGCTTCGTGGCACTGCCAGTCAAGCGGCCTGCCCGCCAGCAAGACTGCGCTACCCTACTCCTGCAAACCCGGTGCTACTTCTCACTGGAGTGCAGCCCCTGCTGAACCCGCTTCAGACAAAGGAGCGTGATGCAGGCAAAAAAAAAAAAAGGGGGGGGGAAAAAAAGAAATCATTCTGATGTTTTCTCCTTCTGGTTCTTCACCACGGGCTTATCCTTCCTTGCGATGAAGGATTTCAACCTGGGCAGCGCCGAGGCGGGCTCACGAAGCCGGGGCCTGGCGAGGAGGACCGGGCACCTTCTCCTCCGTGGGAGAGCGGGGCCGCGGTTGCCGCTGGAGCCCCCCCGCTGGCCGCCAACCGCCGCCGCCAACCTCCCTCCCTCCCGCGCAACGCAACGCCCCGCCCGGCCCGCCGCCACCCGCCCTCACCGCGCCGCGACGAGGCCTGGGCGCTGCCGGCGGCGCCGGGGAAGAGGCAGGAAGGAGCCGAGAAGCGGCAGCCGGTGCCGCAGCACCTCCCCGCCTGCACCGACTCGAGGGGCCGGGCTGAGCCCGCCATGACGCAACGTCACGCGACGCGCGCGTCACGCCTCCCTCTCCGCCCCCCTCCGCGACATGGCGGCGGCGCCGGGAGGAGGAGCCATCCCAGTGAAGCAATTCAGCTGGGAGAAGGGAGCTTAGTTTGGGGGCGACTCTCTGGGTGATTTTTGCTTGGTTTGGTCCAAAGCCTTGCCTCACGGGACCGCGGGCTTTTGCCGGGGTTGTGGAGCAAGCGCCATAGCTCGAAATAAAAATTGGGAACAATTGCTAATACCTGAGAAGAGGTTTTCTCAAAGGGCATTTGGGGGCCTTCGCAAAGGACTCCTGCCCCCCAACGGGCTTTTTTCTTATTATGTAGGCACCGTGGTTTAAAAAATCCCTCACTGTGCTCAAGGGTATCCGACTTACACAAGTAAATTTTTATTTCTGAGCCCTACTCATGATGTACAGTTCCCATCCTGCAGGACAGAGCCAGATTTAATGCTTCCTCTTGGCTTCTCAAAAAATAGCCAGAATCTTATCCAATGGGGCTAAAAAGGGAAATTTTGGCACCCCAAACATATGCTGGAGAGCAGCTAAGCCCATTCAGTAACGGAAATTTGGTCATTTCTCTATGCTACCTGGAAGCAAATATAGCCTAAGGAGATCATCAATTGCTCCTGAAAAACTGTGTCACGTTCAAGAATAATTTGATCTTTCCTTGCTTGAGAAGAGTTCAAGTCTTTCTTGATAGTGTTAACATAATTCACATAGAATATGAGAGATGCTTTCTACTGTGCAAACAACGATGACTGAAAAATGTCATTGTGAAATAGTAACCTTTTATTTGAAAAAAATATATTTGTAACTGAAAAAAATCTCTATTGGTATCCTATAATACATGAGGGGAAAAAAAAGTAAGCCTTTTCTCTATCTTGATTGGGTTTTGGGGAACTTCTCAGGAAAACCACATTGAATTTTTGTCCTCTTTGTTGCATGCCTGTTACAGCATCCTGATATGTTTTTCCAGCATTTATTTCTTATGTGACTAAAACTAGGAATTCTAGGAGCCTTCCAAGTGTTCCTCAGGATTCACTCCTCAATCCAAAAACACACACAGATTTTGTACTGAATTAGTAACGAAGACCAAGAGTGGTTGGACTGCACTGTGTTCATCCAAGCATGGGATATGCTTTGGCAGGATCAGGGCAAATGTGCTGGTCTAGTCATTTTTTTCTCAGGTCAAATTAAAGACAAGATGGGAGAAAGTTTCACAGAACCACTAGAGGCCACCAGAAGTCTAAAATGCTGGGCTGGGTGATGCGATAAAATGAGAAAGCAATACAGTTCTTCAGGATGAAGAATGCAGTTCTTCCCTGATAATGATATTAAGCCCAATATGTGCTTGGTTTGTTGCTTTTTCACATAATACATAAAATCAGAATATACAAGAATAAAATTACTTCTGTAATTTCAATGACTCTTGGAGAGCAGTGCACCTGCCTGATGAAGAGAATTAAAGAGTCCCAGTTATAAAGGGATACAAAATGAAGGATACTTTAAAGGCAGCAAAAAAAAAAATTCATCTTCAGTTTTGCCACTTGGTTAATTATTAGTTCTCTTAGTGATTTTACCTTTAATTTTGTATTTTCTTTCCTCAAAAATGAGCCTGCCTTTAACCTTCTTGAGGCTGAACTAACAAATCTTATTTTTAAGAACTCACCAATCAAATGTGATATGTAAAATGCAATCTTATCTGCTACACACCATCTTTCCGTCCTGGTTATTGCATTTTTAAGATACCAGTCACTCTGATATGCAATCATCTTACAGGAAACAGATTTTGCATAATAACAGTGAATACTGAAAAACCCTTTGCTTAAATGGAGAAATAGCAACATCCAATTAGTTCATGCCTAGCAGGTTAGCCGTAATTATGCAAAGGTGGACCATCAGTGAAACTGTAAACACAGACATTCTAAGGCAGGTTGCCAAATCAAAACGGACAGATTTAGTTTACCCCAAAAGCCAAAGAAACTGGCTACCAAATACATCAGGTAGTAGTAGGTATATTCAAGAGCCCTCTAGGATGATGGTACCAAATCGTGAAACATACAGGTTTCCCTCTTGTTATCCCAGGCAGCAAAATTTGAAATATCTGGAGCCATTTTGACTTCTTTCTTTTTCCCATTGCCTCCTCTTTTACACAAATATATATATAACTCTAAAATATTAGTAAATTTAGCATTAAAAAATCGCAAACCCATATTTGCACCATGCAAAAATGATCTGTAACTTTCAAGATCTGCAAAAGGTACCAAGCAAGGCTGTCAGTGTACTGACTTCCTGAAGCCAGTCAGTGGCATCAGGCGTACACCTGTGTTCAGCAGTATTGCAACAGTTCTGCATTCAAGCCTGTTCATGCCCAAAGTCCCTTAGTGACTACAGCTTATGAACACTATTGTGGATTCATTCTGCAGGCAGGTTTTGAACACATCTTTGAAGCCAATATTTTCAAAAAGTTGTTAGCTGCAAATCTCCTTTAAAATGTCCTTGATTTAAAATCTCCTTGATAGATCTCCTTGAAAATCCCAGTCATTAACACTTTTTTAGTCTTTTTTTTTTCTTTCTTCTGATTTCAAGGCATGATTTCACATTCTTAATAGGGGGATTCAAAAGTGGGGATTGGGGGAGGGGATGCATTTGTTTCTTTGATTCATTTAGCTAATAAGTAAATAGCTGACAAACCTCCATGTAATTTTCTCCCTAAAAATGTCTTCTTTTAAAGTACTGTGACCACTGCAATTCAGTTTAGCTCACAGGCTGATTTAGAATCGACCATAAATCCACATCCACAGTAATCTTCTGGTGGGTTTCCAAACATCCCACCGTATGCTCTGGCTTGCCATGTCCTCCTGTAGCAGCAGGGTGCTGCCTGATCAGGCTTTTTCTCCCTTTTGGCAGGACGTGCAGTGTAGGAGTGCTTTGCTGGCATGCTTAAAAGACTCTAGCTTCCCAACAGGGTGGGCCAAAGGATCTTGGCACTTAGCACTTCACTAGCCGGTGACATCTTCCTAGAAACCATGTTAACAATGTTCTTAAAATCCTGATCCAGATAACCAAAGGCACCAATTACTTAAGCTGAATCCACTCTGACATGCACAAGTGCATTTCCAAGAGCAAGAGCCAGCTTTCCCATGCACGTGCATCTCTAACACAGGCTGCAAGTTTCCAGGTAAATATTCATTGGGTTAAATAATCACTTTTGGCTCTCAGCTCTTCTAATTTGTTAAGAGGAGCAGTAGATTTGGAACTGCAGTTTCCACTAGCTTTACTTACGTAAAGTCACTTACTTAAAGTGACTGCTTGATGTAATTCAACCAGAGCTCCTCATGCGAGTTGTGCAACTGGGCTCTTATTTCTTTCCTATTTATGCTCCAGGCTGAAAATTAGCATCGGGCAAGGCTCAAACAACTTTATCTGAATAACCAGAAGTTTGGAACTTCTCTCTTGAAGCTGTAAATCTGCCTGGGAAATCTCAGGAGAACTGCTGCGTCAGCTGTATCGAACTCCCAACAGCCGAGTGCCAGTAATGTCATGTTGTAAGGACAGGTTTTTGCAAGGTCAGAGGCAAGATAGTTGATTCTTGGATGAAGGTTCAGATTCATTCTCAAATTTATATAGCACTAGCTTTACTGAAATTCACCTTAGAGCATTTTAGATAAGTAGATGACTCACTTTGTAGAAACTTCTTTAAAGCTCAAGCCACTGTGAAAGACAAACAATTCTTAGGATGGGGATACACAGAAAGAGCTGCGGTTTTAGAACAGCTTTATAGCAAAAGAAGCAAGATTAGTCTATTTTTAATCAAATAAAAATCTTAGCTTGGTTATTATTAAGCAAAAAAGGACAAAAAAAGGAACAATTGTTTTTAAATACATTTAATGTTATGAAATATATTACCTTTATATCATTTAAATCCTTGCTAAATCTTAACATGAATAATAATAAAAGGTTTTTAAAAACTTTTCTTTAATCACACAATATTCCCTTTGCTTTATTCTAGCACAGAAAACAGTCTTCATAAATAAAACACTGACATGGAGTAAAGACAAAACCAGGCCAGACAGTTTGCTAAAAGTTTGTGAAGAAAAGTGCGTCTGGCTGGCTCAGGACTCCCTGAGTAAGGTAGACATTCTCCCACATGCCTTGTGGCTGTTTGGCCTCTCACAAGAAAATCTGAAATAAAGGCTGCCTTTCTCATTTTAAAAAGGGTATTATATATGCATGTCACTTTCAGGGTGAGGTAGGAACCAGTTTATAGGGATTATATTATCTGGGCCTGGCCCCCTTATTGCTTCCCCTCCATTTCGTAAGCAGAAGACAGGTTTTAAGTACAAAACAAAGCCTTTGCTATTTGTGAAAGTGAACTTTCAGTTACAATTCACTTTTGATTGATTATAAGTGCATTTGTCATGATATTCACCTTTAAAGCATTAGAGGCACAAAAAACCTACATGTAACTTTTTTCAAAGGATGCCTTCAAATAATGTGGGGCCTGAACACTGGAAGAAAACAGTGTTTCCAGGTGACTCATATATAACTGAACCTGGCCCACAGTAAATTCTTAGCTGAAAAATAGCAGCAACGCAAAAGTGCATAAATCAAAAACTTCATCAATAAATTAAGGAAACAAATTTGCTGCATCTGCCCATTCTCCTAATTGTCCCGAGATCCTTTCCTTTTTTTAAATGGACGTGGAAAAATCAGAATAAAGATACAACTATTTTGAAAGCAAAACTAAACTCAACCTTCAATAATTTCTTTCTGAGACAAGGCATCTTATTTTTCTGAAATTCAAAAGATAAGAAACGCTTTTCACTATGAAAAAGACTGGAAAGGCCTGAAAATAAGACACCCTCCCCCAGAGGCTTAAACTTAGGCTTTTCCATCTGTAGGTAGACTTGTAATTCAGGGTTTGAGGTTACAAAAAATGCTGAGCATCTCATTCCTGTGGATTCTGATTCCTGCAGAGCTTGCGCTGGCGAAAGGATGAGGAGGGACCCAATTCTGAGTAGAAGGGGAGGCAGGGTGCTTTGGAGAAGACTTTCAGCTCTAGTAGATTCAATAGTGGGGGGCTTGCAGCTTTGCTCATTTCTCATGTGGATTCCTGTGAGCCCTGTGTTCACAGCCTAGGCAGTCTGGTGGCCAAAGACAGCAGAAGAAGCTGCTCCTGGGATTGACATTTTAGTTCCTCATACTGAAGGCCTATTACCTATTACTGTGAATATTACTGTCCTCAAGAACCCCCTCCCACCAGCAGCCTACGAGATGTCATGCACAGAGGTAGGAAGAAAAGTGCTTAATCCACGTATAAGGACAGCATTTACTCTGAAGTTCTCATCTGGATTATTCTTTAACATGAAATTACTCTTCAGCCTCATAAGACAGAATCATATTCGTTCATGGCAATAATGAGTCCCTCAGTGAAGCATGAATGTTTATCACTATTTACTTTCTTTGCAGTGAAATGGCTTCTGCTGGCTGGCATGCCCTCAGAAATGCACATTATTTCTTGACTTGAAGAAAAAGGTAGTTCCCAGTTTATTTGTTGTGAATATTTATTTTTCCTTTAGCACAAATTTAAATGCTGGCTTGAGGATTTTCTTTTGTTATGGTTTCCTTCCAGTGAAGTTATTTGCGGGGACACACTCTTATTACAACCAACCTTGGGTAAAGCTTGTGTTTCTGCATCTTAAGCACATTGTAAGCTGGACAAAATCAGTCTAGAAGGGCATTGGTACAGATGTAGCAGTATAGTGTTGCACTTCTACAGTAGGATTTCCAAGTAATTTGAACTTCATAAAATCCACCAAGTTCTGTTAAAAGTGTGCTTCATAACTGGAGTATCAAGCTTTCCTCTCTTCCCTTCCAACTTATGGCAAGCATGGCAATCATCCTTTTCCTTAGCCAGGATCTACCCTCAGTCCTGGCTGACTGGCTCTTAGCCATCAAGACATCTGAGCAGGGTAGGTGACAAGGCTCCCAGTGGCTGGTGGAATGTGCCCAGGGTCTTGGCTGCAGTTTGTGTGGATGATGGCCTCTAACAAGAATGATAATCAAGGGTTCACTTGGCTAGAAACAAAATCGTGACAACAGTTGCTTCACTGGAGGAAGAAGGTTTGGCTTCCACTAGGCCTAAGGAGTCTGGACATCTTCAGACCTCAGCCATGGCTGAAGAGATTTTTTTTTTTCCTGGATAGTGGTTGTACTTATAAAGCAGGTAGATTACTAGCTTTTAAATATTTGATGTCTGATGCCACCCGTTCATCATTTCCGATAACTGAGAATATTTCAAAGCTCAGAGATGAGGCAGGTAATCCGATGTTTCGTATAAATTCACAAGGGATTGGGATGTCTGACAGCGAAGTTAGCACTTGCTGTGGACAAAGGCTACTTTGACCAAAACTACATAGGAACTTATATATATATTAAAAAAATAGCCTATGTAGTTAAATCCATTTTTGACTTTGGAATCAGATGCCAGTTTTTGAGGTAATCCAGTTACGGAAGAAAGTCACTCGCGTGTAAACTCCAGGTTTATTTGGTTTGGCACATTCATCTCCCCAGCTCACTATTCCCACGAGGTACCACATCAGTCTAGAATCTGGAGTAACCAGTGGTCCCCCAGAGTCCCCCTACAGAATGAGGAGGAAAAAAAGGTTTTCATTAATCAGAAGGTAAAATATAATTCTCTCCACAGGCAAGAGGCTGTGTCCCATAAGAGACAAAAGCAAGCAGTATTTCAAGAGCTGCCATTCGTGTAGAATCCAGGCTGTTTCTGAAATCTGAGTCAGAAGTCAGTGGCCATTTCCTATTTGCCGTGGAGTCTCCTGACCTGTCCCTGTGGTTTTACAATAGCATTTCTCAATTAAAAAAAAAACATACCTTCCCTTCTGTTTTGTGAAACATTGCTCCACACCTGCCTCTTCCTCCTCCTCATACAAATTAAAGAAGAAAAACACAAATATATACAGCAATCTAAGCCAGTGGGAAACCTTTTTTTTTAGGGGGTGGAAGGGAAATGGCAGGAGTGAATCTCCTGGACAGGTTCTGCAAAGAGTTTTGCTTTGGACATGAATCTGTGGGACTGAGATTCTGAAAAGGATCTGTTTCAGTGAGCATTTATGAATACATTCTTTACAACTGAATATTAACAGAAATTACCTTTTTAAAATTATTGTTAGGAAATAATTTTTGTTTGAAAATATGCATTTCCTTGTAACATTTGCAAATCTGCATCACACAAATATCCTTACCATTCAATTTACACCTAGCTGTCCTATAATTATCTTTATTCATTGTTCCAGGCAGTTTTGCTTGTGCTGAAGTGGGTTTGTTTCCAAAGATCATCTCGTAGCAGAGATCTCTATTATGAGATGATCAATCCAGAATTTTATTTCAATGCATGGTTGTACATTTTTGCTAGCATCTCAATTGCTACATTCTTAAACTTCTTCCCTCCCAGCTGGATACTGTCTGGTCTTGGCTACTTGAAACATTTAACTTTTTTCTCACATTTAATATTTCAGCATTTAGTATCTCTGATGATGTCATGCTACTTTGAAGAAGGGAGGTCAGGGACTGGTCAGGTTCAAACCTGACAAAGGTATGATGCAAAGTAATTAATTTCATCTGGGCCAGCTCACAACTTCAGTAATCACCTCTATACACATTTTGTTTTTAAGTAGTTGTCATGATCAGCCCCTGCAGAATAATTTGCTGAGATGAAGGCACATACACGCTGGCAGAGCAGCCTCCAGTAAAAAAAGGAAAAGCTGCTAGGGGAAAACTGTGCAGTATACAAGGGGCTGGTGTGGCATGGAAGCAGGGAATGAAGAGTGAAGCATCAATACGGAGTATCTGGTTATACTTGTGGAAACAAATTGTTAGTTGGATTTCCCACAAGGTATTATGAGAAGTAAATGGGCTTGTATCAGCTATTTGGAGTTGCAAAATGAGAATTTCATTTCATGCCGTGAAAATTTTAAATTCTGATTATTATACTTAGTAATTTAACTCTCTTTCTATGGGTTTTATGTGCTTACTGATGTGTAATAAATGTTATTTCATTTCAGGTTGTAATTCCTGTTTAAACAGAGTCTACGCAAAGGATGAATACTATGTCAGTTAAGATTTGATGGACCAAATACCGAACCAGCATTAAAAGGATTTTCCTTTCCAATTTTCAGCTACAGTTACCTGACAAGCATCTACTCCTCCTTCCAAGTATCCAGCACACAGCATCCTGGGTGTTATGTCACCGTCATACACTTCTTTTCGGTTGCAAGTGTTTGAGTCTATAAGTTTCACCGTTGCTTCCTGAAGAACATTAGGAGTTGGACCTGAGGAGAAAGAATGGTTTGGGTATTTATCAATATAATTATTTTGCAATAATTAAGATACACAAAGAGTGTTTAACATTCTCTTACGGATGATTAGCTTGACTCAGCTTAACACAGAGGTTTTGCTTGTTGCTGTGTGTAGGTTAGCCTCTCACTGAAAAGGTACATGCTCATCTTCTCACTTAGGAATTGTACCACTAAGATGGCACCAACAATCACATGGATGCACACAGTGCCTGAAGTGTAACACCACATATTTTGTAGAGGTTTATATAGTATCATGGGACACAAATTACCTAGTGATTTGGACAGATGACTCGAGATCTTGGTTCCATAGCTAAATCTACTCCCGGCTTGGCCTGGTAAGAGTAGGAGCTTTGGCAAGCTGCCATCTGCATCTCACTGTGCATGTTTTCTTGAAACCCCAGAGAATTATCTGTAGCTCCTGGCTAGGACTGGGAGGACGTTTTCTTAGGCACTACATAAACACGTGCATGGCTAGACTACCCATCTCAAGAATTTACATTATGAAGTGGAAAAGCTGGAAAAAGTCGACAGTCTTCTTCCTATTTCCTGCTTTATTGTTGTAGCTCTGTCTTTTTCCAGTCTTATTTTAGAGGAAGAAACTGCTGCTCATGATTAAACAAACTATTACTTATACACCAAGAATTAGCCTCATTGCCTCATTGCCATGGCTACACATGTGGTATCAAATCAGCAGTAGATTAGAGCCATTGTTCATGTAATGTCTTGGTTGCCTGCTAGACTTGGGACTCACCGTCATTGGTAAGTGCTCCCCAGCCTGTGATGACAGCATAAATATTATATGGAAAAGTCTGAGATGGCTCGGGCAGACAAACACGGTGTACGTTACTTGTAAACTCAACTTGTTTAGAGAGCTTCACAAGTGCAATGTCATAATCATGTTCTGGGTAGCGGTACTTTTCATGAATAATAATAGTCTTGACTGATCGCTTCATGCTTGGTGGCTTCAAAAGAGCTCCAAAAGTAGCAGTCCACTTGTGAGGGTGACTCATTCTGAAATAGTTAAAAAGTGCTGTAAATATTTAGCTGTAAAATAACATGTAAATATAAATATTCAGGTCTTTAAATTTGATCAAGTTCCTTCATCTTAAAACTCCTTTGACCCTGCTCCTTACTCTATTCTTAAGGCGTATGCCACTTTCCATAACATGGTGCTGCCTTCCCTCCTCAACCACAGTCTTATATTCCCTCCCTTCCCTGGCCTCTGATCTAGCCAACATGCAGCTACATGGTGTATCAGACCAAGCGCTCTTCTGCTAGAAGACTCATCTCCTTTATTCTTTTTGCATGTTAATATATCTGTCCAACCAGCTGTTTGATCTTAAGTGCCCTGCAGCTTCATGGCTGTCAGATTTGGAAGAAGAAATTGCTGGGAATACCTGGCTGAATGGAGGGGTGGAAGTGTGGGGCTATCGCTTCAGATAGCAGCTTGCAGCTGCAGCATCCTCATCGTAACACGAAGATATGCCTTTGGAATCTCTTTGCATAATGGGAAACGAGCCCTATGCCATTTCAGCCACATTACCTTTTAAGCTTTTTTTGCCAAATATGCCAAATGACTATTTATTTCCACCTGTATCGTTGTCAGTTCTGCTCAGAAGGAGTCAGTCTTTAATACCTCATTGAAACATGAAAGTGATAGGCCCACCCAACCCTGACTTCTCCAAGGCAGAAGATTCTTCTGCTGGGAAGAGTCAGGGGGGTGGTGCAGATTTGGAAAGCAATACAACCTGATGCGTGTGGAGCATGTTGTGCTGCAGTCTCTCTAAGCTGGAAACTTACTCTCTGAAGCAGTGAGCTGCAGATACAAGCCATGTGTTACTGATGAGTGTTGCGCCACAGCGGTGGATGTTGTTGTACTGTAAACTAGCCTGCCATGGCCAGTCCCCCGTCTCTGCAGAAGACAATCCGCCGACTATTCGCAATGACGACAATTTTGCTGTTGACTTGACTGATCTATTCTGCCGTAAGCCACAGACTGTTGGAAAGGAGAAAGAGTACATTAGTTATTCCTCCACTTAGTAAACATGCCTACCAAGGGCTGCAGGTACTGTAGAAAATATATGTAAAATCACATGCCACCCAGGTTCTCTAATGGTATAACATCAATGAGAAAACATACCCTCCACCAGCCCCCCCAAGTCAGAGATCCTCATGCACAACTCATTTGGATAAAAGCCTGAATGAGGGAGCAACTATTACGGTAAGCCATGACGGTCAACCAATTTAGGCTTAGCTACACGAGCAGCCCAATTCAGGAATCAAAACCCTTCATCATACATCCAGGACAATCCCCAAATATAGGGATTGCCCACCTGAATGTCCTGGGTGATTCATCATTAGGATAAAACATGAGCAAAGGCAATCTCTGAGATGGGAATGCTCCAAGCCACGTGTTTTTACAGAGCATGCTTGCAGATCCCCTCAGCCAGGTGTCACTTGGAAGTAGGCAACTGTGTATTGCACAAACGGGAGATTTCAAGCCGTCCCTGAGAGCCACTTCAGGCAAAGAGCCTGTCACACTAAGCCAGTGGCAAATAAAGGCATGGATACCTCCAGCAAGTTGTGCATCCATGAGGAAAAGCGTTACCCTCCAAACCCCCAGAGGAATAAAAATATCTGTGGTTTCAGCCACTGAACAGACATGCAAGAGCAGCTGAAGCTCACAAGTAGGGGCAAAGTTGAGAAACTTCCGCCATCGATGGGACTGCTTCTGCTGTCTTCTCCCATCCAGCCAGCATCAGATCCATCTTACCTGGACCAAGACCCACTAGCCTTCATCCAGGCCCTGCTTTCAGCTAGACAGTAGGAAAGTTGACAGACAGCACTGTCCCAATCCATTGAAGAAGAGACAGAACTAAAAATCATTCGCATAGGGATAACACAGTCCAAACCATTGCGCTGTCCGTCTCCTGTGGCCAGCGACCCAGGGTGGGGCAGAGTAGAAATCTGTAATACCTCACTGGAGAGCTGCCAGTCCTGAGCCCCTTGAAGTCCTCAGCAGGGAAAGACTGGAGCCCTGCAGAGCGTAACCTCTGCCCTTTCCTGCTAGGATCTGCACAAGGTGATGTTAACAGCACCTCATAGCGAAAAGCAGCAGCAAGAGCTGAGCAGATTGAGAGCTGTTCATAAATTTGAAGAAAAAAAAATCATACAGCACTGAGAAGTTCCTGTGCAGCCTCTGCCCAGTACTGAGATTTAAAACTATGCTGAAGGAAAGCAGTGGAATCTAAGGATACAGTTGCTTGTCCAAAACTTGCTATGTAAAAGGAAAATGGGAGAATATGCCATAATTCACAAGACTGCCTGCATGAGCATGTTTCCTTCCTGCAAACTATGGGTGATTGTCAATAACTGGTCCTAGGGCTGCATAATCCTTTTGACCACTGGAGTGGTCAATGTTCGAAACTGAGGGAAAGACTCCTGGGTCCCTCAGTGCCCCAAAAAGCCAGCACCCAAAACCGGCCCCCAAAGCGACTTCCTTTAATCTGCCATGACTTGACAGCTTGCAGTTAAGGAAGTCCAGAGCTGCAAGCAACCCACCTGTAAGTAAAGTTGGCTTTTTAGGACTATTAGATCTGCACACAAGCTGACCTCCTTCCCTAAAGGCTCAAAAACATCTTTACAAGCTACCTCAACTGCACTCCTTCAGTAATGCCTTGAGAAGACTGGCAGTTCATATCACCTTATATTTCCGTAATAATTACTCATACACACTACGCACAAAAGAAAATGACAAGTTCCCAGTTTTTAGTAGCACACTGAAAGCCATTCTTCCAAACTGCTCTGCATATGCCCAATCCTACCAACTTTCAGGGCATTTAGCCTCTGCAGGCTGCATTTGAGGACAACTGGGCTGCCAGTCTTAATGTACAGAGATTAAATGTTACGCTACAGTGTCCAAGACACGCACGGATGAACCAGCCTGCACCACTGCTGCACAGTTTCAATACTTCACACCAGGGAGACGGATTAGGCATCAGCCCTGTGAAGGCAGGATTAGACTTGACTAAGTGCTCTATTTAAGTCCATGCTTTAAGCTATTTTTAAAAGTGATTGCTTCTAACTATAACTTGCTGAAATAGAAAATGCACTTAAATTCCTGATAGGGGCCTGCCTACCGTGAGCATGCTATTTATAGTGCAGCCTAGTGTTAAAGCAGTCAACCAGCCCAAGCAAAGTCCCTTTTATTTATTAGAAATCCTCAGCGCTCACTCAGTTTTCCTACATACGCTTAGGAGGTGTTTGAAATGCCTTTGTTTTCTTGTGGAAACATGGTCAAGGCTCTGCGCGTGCAAAGGCAGACACCACTAGGTGGACAACCTCCAAGGGAGCTCTGGGATGGGCGCAGACCGTCTGAGAAGGGATCTTCACCCCTAGCAATGCTATTTCCGAGCTGGAGCTGGATGCCTCCATAAGGAGCCCAGGAGGCACCGACACCAGGCTTCGGCATGCCCAAGCAGGGCTTGCAAGTGTACCACGCATCTGCATGAAGTGCGAGGTCACATTCATTAGCCAGGAGGAAGAGAAAAGGGCCAGGAAAAAAGCTCAGAGACTCTTAATGCTAATTAAAGCAACGGGAGAACTGCCAGGCTTAAACAACTGCCACTTACTGTCGTTGAAGAGGGCTTCTGCTCTTTTCTTCTCCATATCTGAAACAAAGAAAGAGGCGGGTGAGGCCAGGACACACGGACAAGGCTTCTCAGTGCCTGGTCATCCCACCTTTCAGCTTTTGAGCAGGGGCGCAGCAGGAGGCAGGGCAGAGGCTGATACAGATGCTCCTGCAGCTCCTACGCACTCACGCTCTTGCATTTGCTATCATGCACCTCTCTGTGGTGCGATCTGCTGTTTCCCAACTGGCCAGCATCCTCCAACAACCGGCACCCAGGGAACATGGCCAGAACAAGCCCTCTACTCCTTAAGATCTGCAATTTTGCCAGGGAAAAATTTTTGTGGTGGAAAATTTTGAAGCTCCTTATTGCACACAAGCAACCAGCCATGTTTTACACCAGGCTCAGAGGACACTTGGTGCCCACTGGTGCAGCCTTCCAGGTCAGAAGTCACCGACTTTGCTGGAATGAATGCCCATTTACAACAGCAGCGGCTGTCTCTCCTTCTCCTACCTTACTGAGGAGCAGGGTGCCTGACTCACTATGAATCCTAAAAGAGATAGCTAAGAGCAATTTATTGCATGCCATAGCAATAATTCCCCCCTTTAACATGCACATGTGTGTTCATGGACAATACCATACACTTCCACTGACAATAAGGAGCACCAGCTCAAGATACTGGTCTGTCCCTTTCTTGCATAATGTTATTTTTACTAGAGCCACCCTTCTAGATGCCAGCAGTCAAGAAGAGATATCACACGATCAGTGTAATTTTTAAATTGTCCAGTAATTCCTGTACAGTGCCTCTGGCTTCCTGTTTCGTGGCTGGATAAGCCTTTCTTAGCAGATCCCTGGGCTTACCCACTTTCTTCATTTCTACTTTCTTGTTGCAGCTACCCAGAATAATCCTGGTTTTGATCCCAAACCACCCCAAATTAGTAGGAGCCATTTTTTTGAATGCAAAGGGCTCCGAATCATGCTTGCTGTGGCTGTATTACTCGTGTTTTGCTTGGGGGCTTGACACTCCTTTCGGTATGCAGGGTGAATGGCAGGTTTGCAATCCGCCATTGCTAGACATGTACTCATTCATTTCCTAATATCACTTTAAGCAGATTACGATAAAAAAAGGAGGCAAACAGAAGTCCAGGGCATGTACAGCTTGCAGGGAATGTTACAGAGGCAAGGCAGCACGAGGGCAGCATGGGCATGCTGCTTGCTACTTCATTTTGGAAGAACGGGAGATGGGTTGTTAATTGAAAATATATATAGTGATTCAAGCTTATTCACTAGAAACAGGAACTGTTGACATAATAAAGACAGATGAGGTTTACAGGCAGCCAAGCAAAAACTCGTGAGCTTCGCCTCCAGTAAAAGTGCTCGCTTGTACTTTCTCAACACCTGTGAAACAGGAAGGAGAAAACCCTACCGCAGGCTTCAGGAATGTGGGTAATATTCCGTGAATTTCCACAGATAATGTGGGTGCTTGTTGCCAAGATGCCCTAGGTCGACATGCAATAATATCGGATAGTAAAAGCTAGGCCAGCAGAAGGATTCAGCACAGCTGTAAACATTAGTGCTTGGTAAGCCACAAAGTGCAAAAAAACGGGTGCTGAGCTCTGCTAAGTTTTGGCAGCTTCACCTATATGTTTATATTAGCAAGAAGAGCTTTGAAAAATCTGGCCCTGGCTGTTTATTTCAGATATAATAAGCATCCAGGATCTGCTAGAAATTCAAACTACATTGAGAACTAACTCAGTATTTGGGTTGTTCTAATATTGCGTAGCTGGAAACCGGTAAGAAACCAATCAATGCAATCAACAACGAGCGCGCACCTTTGGCCTTCAAGTGCAATATCGATAACAATATTTTTTCAGCTCCTCTCTGGGTGGAGAGACCTTTACCTCATAATGCCTAATTATAAAGCCTGCAGTCAATTATCAACACTTATATGGCATTGCAAAACTAATCAAGAAGACAAAAGAAGCGAGCAGCCTGTTCAAGCGCAGTGCCAGAAGCAATTCAATCGGCATGTTCTCACCGCGCTGCCTCTTGCCGTGAGTCACCCAGCTGGGCTGCGAGGCATCTCTCTGCAGCTCTATTTGCCATCTTGCCAGCCACCTCGAAAAATGTACAAACCCCACGTGGGCCAAATTCTGCCGCTCTGAGATATATCCACCGTCTCCAGGTGGACCGTCTTACACATCTTCAGAGAAAGAGCTTTTCCAGACACACACATGGCAGATCTTAAAAAGAATGCCTGTACAACTCTGGTTTATTTTATATTTCTATTTCTATTATTTTCATATGTTTTATTTTCATGTTGCAAGCCTTGCCTTGAAGCAATCACTTCTAAGGCATGAGAGGCAATTTCGCTGCCCTGCTCATTTGCTAGTTGTCCTAGTTGTTTGCACTACCAAGAAAAAGCATCAATTAGTCACAATTAAAATGTCATATCTTGTCCCAGCCACACAGAGCTGCAAATACAGTTGTTTGTGCTGCATTTAGGAAAAGAGTGTTCGGGCTTCTACCGTAAACAAGAACGAGTTTAACCTGAATGTGCGTTGCCTATCCGTAAAAGGGAACTGGCTATTAAGTTAAAGCTTGCCTAAGTTAGGAGAGAACAACTATTTAAATTAAAAACCACAAAAGTCTGTTGAACTGTGGCTTAGGTATTCCATCTTTCAGAAGAGGGATTCATTCTCCAGCAGCACAATCAATTTTGTTAATACAGTTACTTTGCACATTTAATAAACTAAATGACCTTAAGACACACTTCTTAAATCATTGTTCTCCACTGCCTATGAATGAGAAGAGTGACTCGTACAGTTACTATTTAAGATACAGTTGATATCTTCTTTTTTTACTCCTGAATACGTAGGCTTGAGCAAACATGGAAAGAAAAGGGGAGTACGCAAGAGCAGGAAAGCATCTTTATCTCGCTAATTGTTTATATGCAATACCCAGGAAAGGCCAGGATTTCTAAGGGATTCAGTGCCCAAATCCCATGGATCTATTCAGGGACTGTCTGTTTGAAAGTAGCCACCAACTGCAGCGGGAATGCAACCACTCCTCTCTAAAGGATTCACAGATACCTACAGAAAAATGTGCTCACGTTGTAGTGTCTCCAGATAACATCTAGATCACAGCACTGGAAGAGTTAATCTAGTGTCCATTGCCACATTTCATTTTAGTCACAGACACCACTGCTTATATAAAAAGGAAAAGAATCGGCAGAACTCAAATTGCCAGAAATGGAGCAGGCATTATATTCAAATAATTCAAGTGAGAGAAGCAAATGCATTTTTAGGGGACGTTATGCATTTCAGTGCAGAAAGGGCCAGTGATGGCTGCGAAATTAAAGACGAGAAAGCTGTTTGAAAAATCTGACATGGCTTTGCCCAGACAATTGCATCATTTTTCACATAAGCTAATTCCCACAAAAAAGCTTTATTTTCTTTAAAGGATCCCACCTGTTGTTTTCTATATGCCATAATGGCACTGCTAGTTTCAAAGGCAAACGGAGTGGTCCATGCTTAATTATATCAAATTCCCACATCTTGTGCAAGTTGTTTTCTCCCACAGAAGCAAGGTAGAGATTATCTTAAATAGGGTGCGGAAGGAAGAGTGGATTGTAAATGTAAAAACTTAAAAAGAAAAATATGTGCTTTAGTAACACCACTAATACCGAAACCACCTTTTTTCTTCTGGATGTGCATTTGAAGCAAAGTTATTACAGAATCACAGAATGGTTGARGTTGGAAGGGACCTCTGGAGATCATCTAGTCCAACCCCCCTGCTCAAGCAGGGTCACCTAGAGCATGTTGCACAGGATCGCATCCAGGCGGGTTTTGAATATCTCCAGAGAAGGAGACTCCACAACCTCTCTGGGCAACCTGTTCCAGTGTTCCGTCACCCTCACAGTGAAGAAGTTTTTCCTCATGTTCAGATGGAACTTCCTGTGTTTCAGTTTGTGCCCGTTGCCTCTTGTCCTGTTGTTGGGCACCACTGAAAAGAGTCTGGCCCCATCCTCTTGACACCCTTCCTTAAGATACTTGTACACATTAATAAGATCTCCTCTCAGCCTTCTAACTGCATCCTTCTTCTTAGAACTGCATCCTTATTTCTTTCTTTCAAATAAGAGTTTTGTCACATGCGACAGGCAGTAGCG
Organism: Apteryx rowi; assembly: GCF_003343035.1. Taxonomy (NCBI): domain Eukaryota; kingdom Metazoa; phylum Chordata; class Aves; order Apterygiformes; family Apterygidae; genus Apteryx; species Apteryx rowi. The sequence continues at coordinate 109,220 of NW_020450915.1, read as the reverse complement.
TGAAACACCTCCCCACCAACTTCCTGCTACTCTCCCCACTCTTGGAAGAGGAATTGCCTCCCTGGAGTGAAACGCCCTTGTGGAAGCAGCAAAATGAGGTTTAGGCGTGGGTGATGCAATTGTCATTCCTTGAGCGGGGGAGAGTGACTTGGTGGAGACAAGACAAAGGCTTTGCACCTCTAATTGTCCCTGTCACCCTGCCCTTCCCTCACTACTCGTGTCCACAGGAGCTGTCCTCATATCACCGGCTTTTTCCCCCGCCAACTATGTCTTAATTTCCTGTTCAGGAGAGCAGTCCTTGTCTTTAGCTCAAGTTTGTCAGTCCAGACAGAAGAGCGAATGAATTGTCAGTATATTTACAGGTGTCTCACTTGAGAAAACGAATATGTTGTCAGACACCCACCGAAGAAGTTAGTATGGCATCAAAGAGTGGGAATGTCAGATCTCCGCTGTATTTCCCAAGGTGCAGGTGCATGTCCTGCTTCACTGTGATGGTGTTTGAACACTGGAGCAGGTTGCCCAGAGAGGTTGTGGAGTTTCCATCCTTGGAGATATTCAAAATCCAACTGGACGCAGTCTTGGGCAACCTGTTCTAGATGACCCTGCTTGAGCAGGGGGTTGGACCAAGCGATCTCCAGAGGTGCCTTCCAACCACCAACTTTTCTGTGATTCACTGCCCAAGGTTACTGTTACAGCTTGCACAGCACAAAAAGCACAGCCCTGCCACATACACTGTTTGACCTACAACCTGATGAAATGTTCCTCACTAATCCAGGTCGGACACTCGTCTGCATGCCTCCCAGGGAAGACTTGATATAGGGAAGTGAGAACCTGTCCCCTAGATTCTTTACTTTGTATTTGTCTTTGAAAGTCCTGGATGCCAGATAAACAGAAATAATAACAGTTGACTTGTTGATCAACACCAGTTCATGACTCATTGTTCATGGTCAAAACCCTTGGCGGTGCGACAGACAGGAATACTTCCTACTCACTTCAAACAGTGCCAGTGACCTTGCAGCCAGTTTCTTTCTGACATCAAGAGCATGCTCCCAGATGCACGTTTTGAGAGACTTTCAACCTACACAAGAAGGGGAAATAGGCTGGCAGCTGCTCCATGCTCTGCCAAATAGGGCTCCAGGCTGTGAGCTGGCTCCATCTCTAACCAGAAAACCCTGGGGAAGAAACTTAGCTTTGCAGGAGATCTCTTTGGTGCCAGAACTACGCAGAGGACAAACTGGGACACATTCTTCTTTCCATGCCAGTGGAAGAGCGGGCCTTAACTTGGGTGTTACTAAGTCACCTCTGACTTTGACATCTCACTCTGCTGGTACCTGCTTTGTTGTTTGGAGAAGAGAGGATTTAAATTTGCTTGATTTTCCACTAAAGATATTTGGGCTTCCGGTGGGATTTGTATGCAAATGCAAAGACCTCTCTCACCTCCTTTATTTACTTATTTATTTTTAAGCCAAAGCTATATTGGATGCCTAGAGATGTCTCTGTCTTTTGCTGTGCGACTGTGAAGTATAGGTAGATAGGAAAGCAGGGACTTCAGTTACAACAACAACACGTCTGAAGATACCAAGATACCGATGTATTTTGCAGCCCTGTGTAAATAACATCTACTGACTAGTGATGATATCAAAAGTAGTATTTCTTTTTTGTTGTTTTTTTTTCTTTTAGCTTTTCACATTTCCGATTTTTTCACACCTGTGCCATCCATTTCTCTCTCTTTTTGAACACAAAAGAGCTAATTGTCAGTTTAGAGTTTATGCCCTCAAAGCTCTTCATTTCCAATCCCCAGGAATGAAGAGGCAAAGCAAGTTTTATCCCTGGGCCAGCAAATTTCTTAGTTTTGCACAGCTGCCCTGGACAGCAGCTGAAGATCCTGAGCATTGCACCTGACTTTCAGGCAGCTGGTTGCGGCTGCTCCCCAAAGCAAACAGTCTTGAGTGCCATGCAAGTTGAGACACGGTGTTGACCAAGACGATTAGATGCTGGGAGGAAGACTTACTTGTTCTCCTTATCAGACCCTCCTAGCACACCATGTAAATCAGCGCCTGACCTGGATTTGCTCAGCTGGTTAGCTGCACTTGCCTATATCACGGTCCCCAAATTAGAATATTTTGATCAGACGATTACAATGAACAGGTTAATGATTTTTTTAAGAAGCCATTATGAAAACATTCTGGGATTGCCTCTAGATAAAAAAGGACTCCAGCTGGCAAAACTATCCAAGCTACTATGAAGCAAAAGGCACAAAGGTGCAGCAGAGCATGGAAAGAATCTTGGGCTTCTCAGATTTCCTTGGCTTTAATATTAGAGTTGGACAGGACACTTTATGCTGTGGACTATTCTGGAAGAGAGAGAAGTTGGAAATACAAAACCTAGATCCCTCTCTGGACTTCCAGGATCTGCTCCCAGGCAGGGGGAGGAAGGACTAACTTTGCAAGTCAAGAGCTGCATCTCCTCAGAAAGCCCAGGAGTGCTCTCCTCCATGCAGTTCACTTGAGTCAACCTGCTATTCTTAAATGGCACCACAAATCAGAGCTTGCCTAAGCCTCATAGCACTGTTGAAATCCTATTACCAAAGAAAGACCCAAATAGAGCCATTTATCATTGTCTCCTAGAAATAACAAAGTCTTGTTTATGTTTGTATCATGCCTAACAATTGCACAACATCAGTCTTATAGTGAGTAGCAGACCTATGCAGTCATCCATGTTTTACAGCAAGGCTGGGAGAGCCAAGAAAAGCAACACTAAGTTTATCACACAACTTAATCGAAGTGACACGGAGATGCCATCTTTTATTGAAACTGCGTATTTAATGAAAACATTGTGATTCAATTAAATCAGCTAATTTTCTAAATAGCAACTAATGATTTACAGTAATATCCCTGAGTGCAGTTCAAGGTCAACTAAAAGAAGAGTTTTGAATCACTTCCCTCATTTACCAGACTGAATATAAGCAGCTAATTAGATAACTCTATGAGAAGATCACAGTCATTTTCTCATAAGCATTTTTGTACTCCATCCAACTTTATCCTTTATACAAGGCACCAGATGAAACTAAAGCTTCAAAATTCACTGAATCATGACCCGGGCTTCTTTTAAATTCTTTCGATCTCTCTCTCTTTTGATGGGAACACACTATTTCCATATGGAAGGAACTAGATGTGCACTTCGAGCCAACAACTGCTGAACAAGAACCACTGGACTATGCACGACACTGCAGGGAAGAGGCGCTTCTTCACCCAGAGGGATGTCACCTATCACCCTGAGCCATCCCAGGGATGGGGACAAGTTGGCCCATCAAGAAACAATGGGCACGTGACAGCTCGCACTYGAGTTTCGCTGCATTGCCGCAATGCAACTTCTCCATTTCAAGTGCCAAGGGCCAGGACAAGGGGTTGCTCCCAGTCATTTCTGAGTGGGAGGAAGCCTGGCTCTGTCCAGCATGGAAGCTGACCCACCGTTCTTGCTCTTGCAGCACAACTGTCTGGCCTGCTGGTGTCTCCGGTGGTTTCAGTAGTCTAGTGATAGCAGCAAGCAGGACGTCCACGATACCAAATGGAGCAAGTATCTACCCCTTCCTTCTCACTAGCAACTCATCCTGGAGAAGTCTGACTCCCAGAAGAAATGGCAACCGAATGTAACTGAAGCTGAGCCACGYGCAAAGACCAGAGTCCAGCCCTGCCCAAAAATTATCTAAGAGATCAGAAATGCCAAAGAGGAAGGAAATGGGCTAGATCCTCATCTGAGAAAGTCACATTGATAAGAACGTTCTCCCTTTCTTCCCCTTTTGCTAAACAAAATTGGGGAATTTGCAAGGAATCTCGATCCTCCCACTAAAAATTATTTTTTCAATGAATTTGCTGTTTCCCCCACCAAAGAGCTCATCCAAGCATCGTTCCTACCCTTTCAGGCTCCTCAGAAAAGCAAAGACCTAGGGAAAACACAGAGCATGTTCATCTGTGCCACCACATACTGAAGCACTGCGATGAGGCTTCTGCTCTCTCTCCTGATAGGAATATAAGCTTGGCCCTGCGGTCTGGAGGAGGGGACGAGCCTGTACAGAGAGGCCACAAAGCAACTGCTCCTGTTAATCCTTATTTAAAGTGTATTTAAGAGGCTCAAGCGAGGTTTACACATTTCCACGGATTTTGTTCCAACTCAAGGAGCAGGAATGACTGCCCCCTCAGACTCAGTAACAGCCCCTGTCAGAAGGGAAAAAACAAAATCCGGTCCCATTAATCAGAAAAAGCTTTAAGGGAGATATAATATACTTACCTGAGACAATAGAAGATTTGACATTTATTCGCAGGGGGCCAGTGTACTTTTTCAGACCCCTCCGTAATATCCATTCAACTCTTTCTCGCAGTGCTTCTCTGCAGTCCGTGGAGGAGAACCAGAATGTGAGCAGAGCCTCTGCCACCACACCACCGGTATCGGGGCTATAAACCAACAAAAATGCATTTGGTTGCCTTCAGCTCATTTCTACATTTCTTGGTTTTATCTTAGCTCCTCCAACGATGGCAATTTAACATAAAGGATTAAATACATTTTCAAACATTTTGCAAAGAGAGAAGGCAGTGCTTAAAAAAAAAAAAAAAAATTCCAAGCAAGTCCTGAATGGTCAAATGCTTACATACTTAGGCTAGGAGAGGCGTGATGCTCTCTATGAATGATTGGCCAGACCAGTCCTGGAGTTTAAAAACCCATTGGTGATTACGTCCTTGGGACATAAGAACAGCAGGGAAGGAACTGATTTGATAGCAGTGGAAAGCTAGATATGCAGGAATTCAAAAACATCAGGCAGACGGTTAGTGGTGTCTAGACAGACCCCTGCAGGGCCCTGGACATGCACAGAAGAAAAATCTCCTAACATTGTCAAAAAGGTAGTCAAGGGAATAGCGAAAGGCTACACAATTCCACCACTGCAACCTTATGTGAAGTCAGGGTGTCCGCTTACATTTTTGGAGAATATGACTGATAACATCATGTTATGCAAAGACAAATGGAACTCAGCAGCACATTCACAGTCTACTTATCACAGTCCAGAAGATGGACAAAAAAGGTTTTTTTTAACAAATCTTACTGGGAAGTATGAGCAGGATCCATGCTGAGACACAGAGTTCCCCAGTTTGAAGTGGTTACTTGTGATGGTGTGCTCCTTTCCCCCCCCACTGATGTGCTCTCTCCCCCTCAACCTGACCTCCCTGTAAACAGCACATATGTAGGGGGCTAATTGAGCATGTGCCAACTAAGGCCCATCTAGTATGCAAATATGACTATGAGTCAATCATCTCCCCCCCCATAAATAGGGGGCAGCCCAGAGCCCACTGAGCTCTCCTGCACAGCAGCAGGCTGCACTGCAGAACCTCCCCTTGAGCAGGGCCGCCTCTCAAGGTTACTCCTCAAGGCTGAGAGAGATTCCTTACCCGTGACAGATCCTCGGTAAGTGATTAATAGCATGCTGAACTTTTGCGAACTTTGCAAAACTTTGCTGAGTTATATCTCTGACTAATTGTGCACATAATACCTTAGACATAAACCGTTGACCAAGTCTGGGACTAGGACTGGATCCAGCCGCACCTAGGCTCCTCTCTGAAGGAGTTTAGAAAGCAAGGGGGTCCAGTCTGAACCTCGTGACTCAACAGGAGGGTCTCCGTTGCGCACGCATCTGACCCTGTCCTTCATGCAGTAAATAACTGAGTGAACCTTACCAATTGAATCTCGTTAAATCGTTCTCATTCACGACTGAATTTTGTTAAGTTGCTGTCTTACTGCAATAAACGTAGTGCTGCTTCCCTCTTACGAGTGAAGTGAATCACTCCTTTCGCGACATTACTGCAAAGCCCACGTAAGATCAGAGGAAAGGAAAGAAAGAATCATATGAAGGTCTGAATGTACCCAATGGTAATACGTATTTCTTTCTAGACAGAGCATCAGATACCAGGCTCTGCAAGAGATTGAACGCTAGACTGCAAACACCAAAGCGTCTAATCTGGCATATTAAATCTTGCTCTATGCTTGTAGATGCCTCATGCCTGGTCATCACGCTGGCAAGGTTAGAGTGCATACTGAGAGTCTTCTCCTTTCCTTTGCCTCTTCTTTTCACCAGAGCCAAGAAGCAATGACACAACTCACAGCAGGTGGAAGCACAGTTATCTTACATTGCATACAGAGGGTGAGATAAAAGTGGGTCTTAAGCATCATTCAGACAGGAAAGGAAAAAGAAGTCTTCCAGTTTAATCTCAGTATCTGAGAAATTTGGAATAAAATAAAATAAAATAAAATAAATAGAAAGCAAGTAGCTTATACACCAGTCATGCAATCAGCCCATGATCTTGGGAAAGGACACGTATCAAAACAAGACAGATTTTCCTGCTGTCACCAGAGATGGGCAAGGAAGAGGCCTTGTGTTACTCGCACACCCAAGCTGTGCTGAGTGTCTCATGGCTGAGCAGAAAGACACATCCCTTGCCTCAAGGATCCCACAATTGAGACTGAGTAGCTATACGTGAACTTTGCAGCAGGCTGTTTTTTCCCCCGCAGTGCCAATTTCGGCATGATTGCCTCTCTATTTATTTTCCAGATATTATCTGCTCCAGCTGTGGGTGTTGCTCAGCATTTCTGAGGTGTTCCCTCACCTCTTCCCCCACTCCTCTTCCTGTGCTGTGCCACGCTGGAATTACTATACCAGCTCTTGCAAGCACACCACACCTCTGCAAACCCTCAGGTAAGTGCAGCCAGCCTTGAATCACTCACTGCACAGTGAAGGGCCAGAGCCAAAGGCACCTAGTCAAGGTATATTTTGTCTTAGGCAACTGTGGGCATTATTACCAATGCATTATTTATACTGAACCAAAATTATGCATTGCACTTTCCAAGCAAATTCATAACAATGACCCTGCTTGGAGGAGCTGGCAGTCTAAGCACTTAAAGCTTGTAGAAAGAGATATCATCTTGTATCAGGCCAAACGATGTATTTGGAAAAACGAACAAGCTCTGGCACAGACAAGCCTTACATCAAACATCACAGCAAGTACATCTGTCTGTCCTCCGGAATAACAATAATGAAAGATTTTACTTTTCCCTACAGGTTTGCCTCTCAGATCCACCTTGTCTACATTTGTATCACTCTAACAAGCATCTAAAAACATTTTTAAGGTTACGTTTAAGAATGACTTGCATGATTTGCCTTACTGGAGGTTAAGCTAAGATAGAGCAGGAGGAAAGGATTTTGTGAATTGCTGAAGAAGAAACACATTTACAGCAGTAAGATCTGCAGGCTGCTTTCAGTCTTGTAGGTTTAGTGGGTGATTATGAAAGCTAAGATGGGAAAAAATCCATCCTAGGTTCATGTATAAGGTAATGGGCTCTGAGCTGACCATTGCCACTCAGGAGCAAGACCTCAACAGTGGTCAAAAATGCAAATCAAGGAAGAGATTCAGAGCAGGGCAACAAGGTGGCAAGAACAGCTCCTGCAAGGAATGACTGAGCAGGCCAGGACTTTTGGCTGAGAAAAGAGAGGAGCTTGCAGGGTACGGGAGAGAAAAGAGATATGATTGGAGTGTCCAATACCATTAACTGTTGGGAGAGGAGAGATAGAGATCTTCACTGCCTCTTCCCAGTGCAAGAACTAGGGGCCATCGAACAAAGCAATGACCCGAAGGAGGTGTTTTTTTACGAGGAATTCCTTTCTAAAGGGTGGAGGTACAAGAAGTTCACGAGTCCAAGGGGAGATTGGACAAGTCCTTGTGAGAGAGCTCCACTGGGGGTTACTAACCAGACAAACCACAGCTACTTCAAGAAATCCCAAGCAGCAAATAGCTGGAGACAGGAAGAGTACATAGGAGCAAATATCATACACGTCTGGCTTGCTCCTACTATTCCCCAAGTGTCGGCTTTTACAGATGCAATATCAGACTAGAGGGTCCTTCATCTGAATCAGCACAGTGGTACTTGGGTCTTCGTCAACAAGCCCAGCACAGCAGTGAGCACTAAAAGTAAAATGCCATCCTCATTATAGTGAAGGAAATACAGGTTTGGAAATGCTTTTGTATTTTAAGATAGCTAAAGTTATATTTGCTTTATTAGCTAAAGCTTGCTGAAGATCTGAGCACAAATGCATATTCAATTTGGACTGTTTATCTTCTGCATCAAGACTCAGAGGAGGACATGGTTCAGAAGAAGATCACACTCAGTTGGGTATCATGCTCTGGCCATACACAAGACCAACCATACTAAGCCAGATCAGGTGGCTCTCCAGTTGGGCTTGGTGAGCATTTCATTGCATCTCAGCTGTGCGTGCTTATTATAATCTCACCTACCTCACTCTGACTAAGCGTGAGCGGATGTATTTTTTCCTTAAAATGGAATTGTGAAATGTCTTGTCCATCTGTTGAAAAAAGAAAAATGCAAGTTAACAACAGAAAAATAAAAGCAGGGTGGATGTCTGCTGGAATGGGCACTCAGAACATGGTATTTGGTTACAAACTCACGGATTACAGAGCAGAGAAACACCATCGCACCCAGTCTCAGAGGAACATTTGCCACAGATTTTCCCACATTTCTTTCCATTTGGCCTAAGGCACATCATAAAGATCTAACTTGTCTTTCTAAATATCCTATGAGTACATCAGTGTCCCGCTATACTACTGTCCCCTCCACTCCTACATGGTTTGCCACATGCTAGGGGACCTTTCAAGCAATTCCCATCAGAAACAGGGAAGTCCAGGCCTCATTTTATAAAACTTCAGGAATTAATCTGCAAATAGCCTCTTTGCTGGTGCCTGCTTAACCGCATCCTGCTTTAGACAAAATGCTGTCTTTCAAAATTGTGCGATCCATCTCAGAGACAACATCGCATAATTTAACATGGCATGAAATTCTGCCAGGAACAGTTCAGGATCACTGGAGGATTGAGAAACAGCAAAGTCACCAGGGCGTTATGCAGTTCCTTGTATCAGCAAGATCCAATAAATCAAGTGCATACATCCTGTAAACATCAAATGTATTACAGAAGAACCACTTAGAAATGCTTTACAAAAATTGTAAGATTTTGCAGTCTTTAGCCCTTAAAGACTGGTTCACTTAGAACCAAGTCTGTGGATTTTCAGCCTTTTAAGGGAAAAAGAAAAAAAAAAGAATGAATCCYGAATTTCTCGCATGTTGCATTCTTTCAGATAGAGAAACAGGCATGTAAGAATGAAAACTGTGGGTGATTGCTCCCAGAGAATAAAAAGCCCCTCTTTTCCAGCCTGTCTGTTATAACATTAGGCCTGACATTGCTGCATGGTAATACAAAACCAGAATAATATCAAGATGAAAAATGCACATTTTTCAGTGAATTTTAAGTTGAACAACATGCATTAGTGAAGAAAAAAGAAAAGTTCTTCATGGTCATGCATTTAGCTGATGTTTTATTTTGCTGTTACTGGCAGCTATCGGGAATTACTTGTGGATTTGGAACAATGGACAGAATTCAATGAAAAAAAATAAGGCAGGTGTATCAGCTGAGACAAGCTACTGCATACACACAATGCACTTTATCCTGCCACRCTGCAGGTTGCCAGCTGCTACCACCACAATTTATGAGGCATATGGTTAGATATCAGTCAAGTGCTTTGTTTCCTGTAATTTGGTAGCCGAGCTTTTCTTCCAAAAAGCTATCCTTGGTTATTGCCAGTATCGGCCCTGAGATACAATGTTGGGGTTTGTTTGTTTGTTTGTTTTTGATCTTTTATGATTACATTTCTTTGTCTTTCCTATTGGAGAGCAAACCTCCATAACCCCCAGACCACCTCCTACATGTTCTGTGCAGACTGATCCTGAACACCTTGTGCCGCGACGAAGAGAATCATTTCCAGGGGCACATGACAAAACACTGTGACATGCAACGCTTCTTACAAAAATAATCTGAGGAATCCAGAGGCAACTGAACTATCAGCAACAGACTTTGTTTTCAGAAAATTCAGGGTGAAAGGGGAGTTAGAGTTATTTTTATGGTGAGATCATTACTATATGATTTCCAATGATACCACTATTACTGGATTTGTGTCGCTTTCACTTTCTTGCCCAATTCCATGTCTGAATGAGAAGGAGCCGCTTTCCTCCTCTTGTTACATACTGTCACTAACGTCCCCCTCTTTAGAAATCACCTCACTGCTAGATCATTGGTAGATGAAAAACGCTAATTGGAGAGTGTTTCTGTTTCTAGCCATCCTTGCAAGGTCTTCAGTAACATCGGACCTGGCCTGGTGTCTTTCCTTCCGTAACCTGCTGCATGTTATCAGGAGAGACATGCTAGCCGTGCTTCTGCACTATGGCCCCTCCATCCTCACCTGCTGAAAAATCCATTTCTGACAGATACAGTCTTGTCCCAGATCTACTTTTTCCTTCAGCCAGGAGCTTGGTACCCTGAATTCCCAGCAGTAATCTTTGTATTTCAAACTTACGTAGGAGCAAACATTTTAGGGAGATGCCTTTTGCTAATGGCTTGCAAGGATTCATGGTGAAGGTCCATCTTGTGTTGCTTGCCATAAATCTTCCGATGAAAATTTTCACACTTGTAGCCTACAAGAAACATTTCTCTCTGGTCGTAGCTTTCTTTTCAGCTTGAGTCACAACCCTGGGAGCAAAAGCAACCACAACTCCATCCAGTAAGTAGGTTGGACCCAATCCTGCCTCGGTGAAGCATCTACACTCATTTCAACCACCTTGTTTTGGTTACAGTCATTCAAAAGAGACACTGCAATGAATAGTTCCCTTAACTTCACCACTGATTAAGTGCGTCTCACTTATTTTTCCAGTCTTTGTCTAGCAGCTGCTGAACGGTGACAGTTGCTGCTGCAGGCAAGCCACCACTCCTAACAAGAGTGCTAATTCCTGCTCGTTTCACATGAACAGCATTTTCCTGACAGCTTTCATTTTAGCATTCTTCCAAACAAGATTTTCTTTGAGTTAATGTTTTCTGGCTAGTTTAGTCTAATGCTACCTGGCATTTTCTTAACTCAATTTCAAATCCTCTATCCTTTTACAGAATTTCTCTTAATTCAGTACAATTTTCCATGAGAAACTGGACTTCACTCCTGAACACTGGTCCGTCTATGCCAATACTGTAGCTAATCATGGCTAGTACCAAATATGCAAGAGGAGGGCAGGAAAGTCTAAATCATGCAAACCCAGCCATGAAAGAAACTCTTCCTTGCTCCTTGTAGCCAGAAATTGTCTTATGCCTTGAAGCACAAGACTTATTTTTCTATCCTATCTTGAATAACTCAGGATCTTGTCATTAACATTTTTTTTCTGGTGTCACACTATGCCATCAGAGCCAACCTTCTTGGCCCTCAGAGCCACCTACCAGAACCTTTTCACAATCCAGAGCCAGGCGAAATGACCTGCCTCCCTGGGACCCAGGAAAAAAGCAGACTATGGAAGTAGGTTGCGTGCAGCTGAGATCACTCCATGCTGCTGTAGCACCTGGGCTGGGCTGGCCCTGCTGTGTAGCTGGGTCTGGAAACGACCCAAAATGGGCGGTTAAAGCAGGCCTTGCTTGCTCCCACTGCGCACTGCTCTGCTGCTGCGTGCCAGGTAGCAGGATCAGCCGAGGGTTATCGTAAATCTAGTTTGACAAAACTTTTCTCCAGGATATTTGCTGAGCCCACTGAATTGCATGTGGGGGATTATCTACATTATCTGAGCCATACAAATCCTCTCGCTGTTCAATACTGCTACTCTTTTGCTGACTGCCAGTTTAGTTGACCAGCTCCCAACATACTGCAGTCCTCCCTTTTGTCTTTTGGATAGAAAGCCCATTATCAGTGACTTTTTAATTTCTCCATCCTAAATATTAAATGGACCATGTTGGCTGGTTCAGTGGCTTTCTCCAGTATTTTGTAGTAATAATATAATATGAATTACTCCCCTTCAGTCACATTAATTCTGTATCTAGTGCCAAACTCAGTGACCAATTTGCACCCAATTTTGCAACACAAAATGTTGAGACCACCCATAAATGGCCAAAAGAGCCAGCTGACCATAATCCCAATCCAGAAGCAGCTCACTTGGGAGCCTGAGATGTCTTAGAGATTAGAGGGAGGGAGAAGGAGGGAAGAAAGGGACAGAAAACCCAAATCTGGCACTATCCAGAATGAGGATACAGACAAAGCCATGCTCCCCGTCGTATCAGAAATATCGATTACTCTGAGCACTGGTGACCCCAGAGCCACACTGCTTTGCTCCAGGTGACAAAAACGGGCCTGAAGGAGAGTGAGCATAACAACATGTGGGCCTTGGGCAAACCAGAAGATCCATCAGAAACCACATGCACAAAGATGACGTGTCATACCCAGCATGGCGGGCAAGAGCAGTGCCGTCCCATGCGGTCGAGAAAACTAGCACAAACTCCCCAGTGTTTAAACTGGCTGGACCGCTAAAGCTAGGAGGTGAGGAAGCCCTATCTGACCTTGCACTAAAATAAGGAGCACAGCTGGACGGTTGACGTGTCACAGCTGCAAAAGATAAATAACTGACCTCGTACAACCATTCCTAAAAGAGATCGGTCTCTCAGATAGGAGAAATTTTTAAGCGGACTGATACGTGGGATAATGTCAGGATTTAAAGTACCATGCTCATCCCTAGTGCAACCAATCTGAGAGGCATGTCCTGGCATTACAGTTTCATTATAGCCACTGTAATGGCGACAGCTGGCATTAAGGTCACCTAAGTATTCCCATTCCTACTCCCTGCTTTCAATTGTCCTTAATTAGCTTCCTAAGACTTTCACACTGCAAGCGAAATTTTGTCAGCTTGGGGAGGAGCTCTTGCCAAAATCTGGAGCAAATGTGGGTCAAAAATCTGTAGAAGCGCTTTTGCTTGTTCAAAGACTGTGCTTTTCGCACAGAAGTGACAATCTGGCCTTTGTTTTTTAAGCAGTGTGTAAAGGTAAGAAGTTGAAACCCAGGAAGGAAAAGTTCTTAGGAAAAGAGTGATTTTATGAAATTTAAGAAAAATCCATTTTGATGTAGTCAGATTACAAGCGCCCAAATATCATCAGTCACATGAGAACAGTATTGAATTTGGACTCTCCCTCTTGACAACAGCGCACTCTAAACGAGTCTCTCAACCAGCCTGTTTTCAATCTCATCGACACCATTCACATCTTGAATCACTTCATTGATTTAATTGTCTGCAAACAATGCAGCAATTCGGGATCCACGGGGCTATAATTAAGATAAGATTCTACCCTTAATCACACACACTATCAATAAATGCCCTTTATTTCATTCTGAATTCCTTTTTCCAGCTGAGGTTTCTATCCATTTTTCTCATGCACATTTTAGAGCTTTTGTGGCCACACCTGGGTCTAAATTTGAGTTATTTTGTTGGGGTGAAAAGGGGAGAATTTGGCATCCTTCCTGTTATGACTTGGCAGGCTTTGTACATGCTTATTAGACCTTCTGGTTGATGAACCAGGGGGAAAAAAAATCATTTTGTGGACCTATTATTTGAGAAAATTACTTTGTATTAAGAATTTGGAGAATCAGTGAATTTTAAGTTAGGAAAAGTTGGCCATTACATTAGTTATTTCCCATCTTAGTGTACAGCATGCTACATAGGTCTTTAAGACCACACCTGTAGCACTCACCGTAGCCCATACTGAAAGCTGCAGGTCTTGTAAACCTCTAATTCCAGAGCTAAATGAACAGGTGAAACCGTCATCTTGTCCACTGTTGCCTTGTCAGGTTTTCCAGCAGGCTGAATTGTGGGGAACGCCACTTTTGGCTTTGTTCCTAGCCCTGGGCTCCCATAGAGGGCACCCTCACTGTACTGTGCTAGTCCAAAGGCAGCACTTCCAACCACAGGAACCGGACCCTTAAAATAAAGCTTTTAAGCAGAGGTCATCAAAATATCCAGTTGATTGTTTCCCCTCAAGATATTCCTTAATCTTAATGATCTCATACATAGATAAACCAACATGATTTTTTTTTTCCATCACATTACATTTTTTTCCGGGGAAAGAAAAAAGGGAGAGTATTAGTAGAAAAAAATAAAACACAGTCTTTGAAGAGCTTCATTTAAGTAGCCTCACTTTTGAGGCATTTCTATTATAGGCATACTTGTAGCTAAAAATGTCTTCAATGAAAAAGAAAATGTCAATAGACCTTCTGACCTTCTCAGCTCACCCGGGTACTAGGCAAATACTTGAACAGCTGAGTGTTTACACATTCTCGGGCTTAAATAAGGATTTAGGGTTTAAATTTTGGGATCCATATCTGAAAACACAGCCAAATCTCTTCCTGAAACTTATTACAAACAGGAACTTCCTTAATTCAGTTTAGTTTGGGTTCTGTAGGGCCTGAGAAATCCTTGGAAAGATTTGGCTGCTGCAGCTACCATAATTTCTGTAATCTGACCAGTTTATCTGCAATATTCTTGTACGGTTCAGGGGCTGAGAGGGGAGAAGAGGGGAATTACAAGGAGGGTCGGAAACAGCGGCTGTGCAGCAAATGAAGCTATATGATACTTCTAGCAACTCTTGCTTCAACTTGCAGTAAAAAAAAAAAAAAAAGTCACATTAGACCTTTTGGGACTTCAGCACATCCCCCGTCTCAGAAGACATTTGGTACCACGGCTGCGTTAGCCCTCACTGCCAGGTCTCCCACAGCAATTACAGTCTTTAGGAGCATTTCCGAAACCTGCTAGCAGGGGGACTACTGGCTTGGCCCCCATACAGCACTGACCAAGCAACCCACATGCTTCTGAGCTTTGCTGTAACCCACATGTGGAAGCTGTGGCCAATGCACCTTGAGTACTTCTTGGCTCTGAAGCGATCTCTGTTCTGCCTTCCTCCATCTCCCAAATACACACATTTCTGCTGTGGGAAGACTGGTGGAATGTCTGGCCCCAAAAATGCCAAGCACCGTAAAACAACAATCTCATCTACTTGTTCCCYGCTACTGTTCTTTTCACGTAGGCTTTCCCTGAATTTGGCTCAAATGAAAAGCTGGGCCAGCACTCCTCACTTTGACCCTGTGGATCTTTAAGTGAGGTATTCACAACCCAAGTGATACAAGGTCCTTCCTGATAGCATGATGATGGCAAGCTTATCACTAGGTACAACGCAGAAAGCTAGCCTTCCAGTTACGAGTAATGTCTGGGCAGTTGGGTTAGTCTTCAACAAGACAAGATACCAGGTGCCAAAGCCCTGCTTTCTGTGGGAGCATGAACATCTGCCTGGGAGCTGGAAGCCAAACCACAAAGATCCTTGAGTACTGGGATGAGCAAAACCGGAGGGTGACTAAAGGGTGAGGTGGGTCCTTTCCTGTTCACCTGCAGGCACGTGGACACTTCCCCTCTATCTCTAGGGATCTTCTCTTGGGCACTRAGGTGGCTTCACGCATTTGGCTCTTCAAGTCTCTCCAACCCAGCTCCCTGCCTGTACCGCAGAGGCGCCAGTGCCCTTGGGCTGGCAAACTGCGGCGTCACACAGCTGTGCCAGAAGCATGCCAAAGCAGTCCAAAAAATCAGCACTGCCCYGCTCAGAACGCCAAGGCTGTAGAGCATGAGCTCCGCTTTGCCCCGTGGGGTGCCCAAGGGGCTGAGCACAGGCACCTTGCCACCTTGCAAGCCCTGCTGCGAGCCTGCTTGTCTGCTTCTCTAGGTCTTCAGAGAAACGCATTAACAGCCTCTGAAGACATTGTCAGGGGGCAAAACTGTCCCCTCAGGGGACAAAGCTGCCTCCCTTCCTTACCACCATCGTTACAGAGATTCATCAGCAAGTCCTTACAACAATGGAGAATGGGCACAGCCCTCAAAATGACTTCACAGCATTTGCCAGTGGTCTCCTAAGTGCCTGTGCGATGCCTGGTAGAGGGCTCTGTATCTGCAGATTGAAAACTCATAATTCAATTCTATCTGGCAGGTCATGTTTCAAGAGCTGTATTCATTAAAAAAGTCCCCCCAGTGTCTGCACTTAAGGACACTGAAGATTCTCTTATCACTTGAAATCATTTCATGAAGATGTCTTTTTCTAAAAGAGATGTCCTGACACACAACACAGAGTCCCGAGGCAGGAATTTCTAGATGTCATGCCACGACTTTAATAGGAATGTGGGGACAGCTGGTGGTTGACCAGGCCCTGGGACTGATTTTGAACCATGGAGGGGATGAAGACAGCCCAGGTGCCTTGCAGCACATGAAAAGGAAGATGGGGGAAATCCATGCCAGCCCTGCGGCCCTTGGGGCACTCATGGAGAGAAAACAAGCCTCACAATTAGCCAAGCAGGGAGCCACGCTATGTTCCTACCTGAGGAACATCTGGTCACCCAACCCATGGCCTGGCTTAACATCACAAGCCAGCAGGACAGCATATGGAATGAGGGGCAGAGCAGAGCCCCAGAAGCAGGGGAGGGTACTGTTTCTGCCACAAGAAACCATGAAGGGAGTCGGACACATGAGCTAGAGTAGGGAGAAGCAGCCCAACAGCTGGGTGGGAATGGCTCTGGCCAGAGGAGGAGGCAGGGAGGTCATAGGTGCCTGGGAAAGGAGGAGGAGGAGGAGGTAGGCTGTCCTGGAAGAGGGGTAACTTTCTCCCAGAACGTCTAGGAGAAAGCATCAGAAAGTTACTGTAGCGGCAAGAAGAGCAGGCAGCTACATTTGCAAGTCACTGGTGGGCAGGATAAAAGCTGATGGCCATTTTTACTGAGCGGCCAGCCAGGCTCTGAAAGGACCGTGTGCTGTGGAGTGCTTGGTCTCCACTACTGTCTCACAGCTCCACACCTGCCAGCCTCCAGGTGAAGCAACTCTCATTAAGAGGTGCTTGATGAGGTGTCCATTTTGAGCTCTCCTGAACACAAAACTCCTTCCCATGTGGTCAAAGCTGGTCTCCCACTCTGGGCACAGACAGCATCCCTCCATTCTCTGCCCCATGCACAGGATGGTTGGTGCTGCTACCCAGGGTAGGCAACCGGGATCGTCCTAGTCACTCAGGTCCAGAGCTGGCTGTCTCCTCTGCTCCCACACTTTGGGATGCCATGGAGCTCTTCAGCAGGAGAAGCACAACCAGAAACAGCCCTTCTGAAGTCTCCCCCAGGAGACTGTTAGCGAGGGGGTGGTTGAGTACCCACGACAGCCTCAAAGATGGTCTTGGAAAGTGGAACTGAATGCATTTTGCAGAAGTGGGGAAAAAAAACCAAGCCTGGTGCAGGCGCTAGGGAAAACCTGTGGGTTGTGTGTGTGGGGAAGGAAACAATGGCATTTACGATGCACACGCAGATCAGCCGAGCAGTAAGGGAGCACACAGTGAAACACAGGCTCCTTGGGGAAGGAGCCCTTAGCCCCGTGACTGTGCCCTATGTATCTGGTTCAGGAGGGGAGGCTCTGGCACAGTGCATTTTAGGGTGGGAAAAGAAGAATGACTGGTACATCTAGAAAAACGAGGAGGCTCTGGCGAGCTAGCACATCTCTTTCCACTGTAGCATTCGATGGGGCCTGCTCTTTCAAGACAGCAGAAAGGGAGTCCTCATGGCCGTTCGCAGGAAGTCTGACAAGGAGCAGAGACCTTTCATCATCCGTTCCTCAGTCCCCCTGCCAGCCCCACCCCACAATATGTTTTCCAGACTTTCCAGTCAGCCCTGAGATGTTGACTGGTGCACCGGCTTCATCAGCTCTCTGGCATGATCCCTCTGCATTCCCTCCCGCCTTCAATGAGATAAGGGAGTTGGGAATGTTGCTCACACCATGGGTGTTGCTATTCAGCTCTGGAAACCGAAGCCAACACCGGGGCGTTTGCTGCCAGACCTGAGGAAGGCACAGGATGACTGCTCTGTGGGACCCAAAACGTTTTCCCTGCGGTGAAATATCAGCTCCAAACCCAGCTCCTTTCTGCGTTGTTCTGGGGCCAAACGAAGGAAGCTTCATCAGGGAGGGATCAGAGAAGGGAGCACTCGGCAGGGAGTTGCATGACAGGTAATGTGAATGCTTCTGATTATCAGAGATGATTCACTTCTGTTCACTTTGCAGCAAGCATTGTGAAAGACACTGAGTTTATCTACATTGACTCACTGTTTCACAACATGAGCACAAGGTATCATTCCTACTAATGACAATGCAAAGGCTTGGATGTTCAAAACCTGACCCCAGCCAGGGGAAGACTACAAAGGATTTTCATAAATCCAGACAAATCAGGAAATGTAATGGAAAAAAACCCTCAGCGCTCTCCTCCTCTATTAAAAAAGACAGTGTGAAAACCTTCTGCGAGCCAGGAGTCAGGATGAAAATGCAGATGTTCTAAGATGGCTGTCTTAAGAGATGAAGAGGCTATTTTGGCCTCTGGAAAGGATGTTTTGATTTTTAGCGCCATGAACTGAGTTTTGCTTGGACAGAATCAGCCTATTAGGGATCACATTGTTATTCATTAGCATACGGAGACACTTTAAAAATGCTACAGACAATTTCTTGATCTCATCCATCCTTGTTAGGTGGAATATGTGGAGCTAAAAAAACCAAAGTTTTTGGCAGGGACCATTTACATCAGATGACCTAAAGTACAGCAAAGATCTGACCGCCTTTGAGAGATGGGTAGAAGTTCATGTCCGAAGCAAAGATGGCTCTTAAGAAAAATCACAGGAATGAAGAAAAGGCAACACAGTTCTCTGTGTGTTTGTTATGGCATTACTTATCAGGTACAATTAACATACTCCGAAACGATGTTTCTCGCTGCTCAACCAGCACTGGTATTTACTGTCACTATTGTCAGAAATGCTCAACACCCACAGGGAGACAGGGTTTCCAAAGCATTGGCTTCCATTCAAGCATCGGCTTCCATTCAAGCATCTAAACTAATAGCCCGGCTCAGAGGAAAGCTGATTGCATTGGACACTGTCTGAACAAACTTCTTAGCCAAAATAAGAAGTGCTTCCTTGTCAAAGGAGCCACATTAAAAAAACAAAAACAAAGAGGGAATGAAATGGGACAAAGAGATTAAACATGACCCAATGATGTGTTATTTCTCAAAGACTTCTCTCCAACCCTGTGCTTCCTCCCATCTCAGCAAAACACTGTCTCCTTGCTCCAGAACAATAGTTCCTCTCCAAGGTCCTATCACAAGGTTAAAAGGCTGCGCGTATTGGCTAATAGTTGTAAAGTGGTAGCACCTAAGTAAGCTCAGCTTATGTAAGACTCCATAAATAAAGACAAGCACCAAGAGCAGCTCTTGTGAAATGCAGTACAGTCCCAGGTAGGCAAGCAGAGCAGAAGGGAAACAAGCAGCAAAAAGATGACAACTTGATCAAGATCTCTGAGGTCCTCAGCAGCGGAGCTGGGAAGAGACACTAGTGGCGCCAAGTCCCTGTGTAGCACCCTACTGCTTCAGGACAGTGTGCGCCATGGCTCACGTTTCATTGTGAACAAGCGGCATGGCCCTCAATTAAATGCCAGTGGTGAGCAGAGCATTGATTGTCCTATTAACTGAGTATCTGTGCAGGGTTGCTAAACAGGAGGCAAGAGATATCTATCAGACACTGGTGAATGAAACACAAAAAGATACAAGTACAATCACATGCTTATTGCTGTAAAGAGCTGAACTCTATAATTACCATCTGTGGGGAAGTGCAATTTCCTTTCTTGTTTTCTCTTGGAGACAATGCACCTATTTATTTCCATAGCTACAGTATGAGCGAGAGCCTCTCAGCAACATCTGCTATCTGTAGGAAGGTTTCTCAACAAAACGTGCCAAAGGGGCAGGAGGACAGCTCGAGCATTGCTCTCTCAGTACCCGGCCTGACAGGTCAAGCTCCCCACCCCATAAAGGTTTGGGGGTAAAAAAGTATGCTTTTCTTACAGAGAGTGGGGCAGCACGAAAACCTGCAAGCAGGATTGAGCAGCTAGTTAAAAGGCGTACAGGGTACACCGGTGGTCTAACGGCAGGCTGTTTGCTTTAATGAGTCTTGTGTTACCACAGCATCTTTAACAAGGGAAGGGCCCAAAGGTCCCCAACTTACCAGTCTCTCAATCCTCTCGCTCAGGTCTCTAAACCTTCCCGAGGACTGTCGGGACAACTCGTTACTGTACCGGATGCTGGTGATTTTTATGTTGCCGCTGTAGTAGAAGAGCTTCTGATCTGTAAGGGAGAGGAGAGGAACAGGCAGCACCCACAATGCACCCAGACCCACCAGCTTCAGGAGAGGCCTGGGACTGACCTATATCCAGAACCCCAAGGAGTCAGAGAACCTTCACCTGTATTCAAAACATTCAAATATAGCTCCTGAAAGGAGCCTAGGAAGGAGAACTCAGTCCGGTTGGGCGACCTAAGCACAGTGGCCGTAAAATGCCCAACTTTCCACCAGTCATCTTCGTGGCCAAACAGCACTTTGGACCCAACTCGTTCAGTGCAGGACTGTGAGCGGTATCTCGCTGGAGAGCTACCCCCGCTCCTGGCCTGCATGCCCACCTAATGGTGGGTCCCAGTGGTCTGCTGGGGACCCAGGAAGGAGCATGGGGAACACCATGGGCAGAGTCGAGCAGAAGGCTCGGTCTGTCCCTCGCTGAATGGAGACCAGCAGGCTCATGTGTTGATGTCATCACAGAAGAAGATCATGAGGAGGATGTGAAAGGAGTGAAAGCGAGTGAAAGGCAGCAGAAACCACAGCCCTAACCGCCCTGCACAGCAGGAAACGTTCCTGAGAAGAGATCTGCAAAGATGTTAAACAAGGAAGGAAAGAGCTCTAAAGAAGTCAGTGAGCTTCCCCCAAACAAACTTTAATTAGCCTGATGGAAAGTGAACTCCCAGCACTGCATGGCACCACAAGCACAAAGGAGATGCACTAAATGCAGGACCAGGACCATAAGAAACTGTGTAAAACTTACCATATGCCAGAAAATAAACCAAGAGGCCAATGGTGATGGCTGCTGCCACTGCTGCTCCAATAACAATTAGAGCAATTTTCCAGGGCTCGAGATGTCTGATTTTGATGGCGGGCTGGTGAATTCTGCAAAAAGAGGGAGAAGATTAATAAGAGATGCTGTCTTTATGCAAAGGTAACAATTTTAGACTTTCTGCAAGTTCTCTAACCCAAGCTTTGTCACTGTTCCTACCATGCAATGCCTAGAACTCAGGACCCCAAAAGTCATGAGAATGGCCTAAAAACCACTGGGTTTCTAGAAGTGACCCACACTGGTTTCTTCTTACATGCTTTTTGGCATGTCAGTTTGTAGGGTCATATTTCTAAGATTTTGTTCTGCTGGGATGAAGGGTAGGAATTTACCATCTCCTTTTACATCTTTTACAGTCACAACTCCAGCATCTGAGGGCATAAGAAAACTCTGGTACAGCAACGTCAGCAGCTTTCCATGGGATAAATTAATAATCAGTTGCCACTGACATTCTGGTACCTTTGCTCCCAAAATCCCTTGTGCAACAAAAATAGTAAAAAGTGTCCCATGTTTTGCATAGCACCTATCCTTTATCCAAGCTGGGATAATTATCCAAATTAACTCTAGGAAAATCAATAGTCAGTAGGTCAGTATGACATTGGAACAAAAAACTGCCCAGAGGAGCTTACTGAGAACAAATTCTGCCTTGGGCTATGAACTTGAAGACATCTTAAGATCCTTCAGGTCATATTTTCTATGATGTTATCAGCCATTGCAAAATGCAGAATGAGAAGTCAGCATTTTTGGCAAAGAAACTTTCATTCGAGAGCCAGCTGCCTTGCTTGCTCAAACACGCACACACCCTTTGGATGAAGGTATGGCCGTTCCCAGGAAAGCAGGCTGCAGAGACCCTGTCCCGAGGGCATGAGGGGATCTCAGCGAGTTCCCGCATTCACATCACGGCACCCCTGAATCATACACCTCATAAACCACAAGTTTAAGTACACTAAAATAAAACTCAAATCACTGCAAACCACTTTTACAGTTGTGTGCAGGAATGAGTCAGCAGGCACCACACACTGCGCATTGTATATAAATATCCAAAGCTAGTCCTTTTTCTTTCATTCTAATTCATTGTAAACCCTTAGAGTTATTGCCTTGGGAAACAATTGGTTTAGTCTAAAAAACATGACCTTTGCTTCAATGAAAAAGTGAATGTTCATTTGTCACTGATATCTGTTCTGAGTTACCCTGGCTTGAAAATCTCTTTCATACCTAATGTTCCCTTCACTCCTCCTATCCTCTGGAAGAGTTTTTATTTAACGTCACATCACATCTCATCTTTATTTTTTATTTATTTTTTTAATGCATCTGTGCTTCTGCAGCAGGAAAAAAAACAAGACTGAAACTAAGCAATGCTGTTAGAGGTTGGTGATGAACAGCTCTGAGGTTATTTCTGTGCCTGCTGGAAGCTCCCATAAAATATTAACTGCAGAAATGCAACATGTGTAGGGGTGAAGAGTCAGGACTCTCATTAGCAAGAACATTTCCTAAAGACACTAATTCAATATAGTAACTGTTTTCAATAATTGAAGAGGTTTAGGTTGCTCAACCTCTCTCTTTTATAATTTTTCTCATGTCCCACGTTCCTCTAAGCCTCACGTTTCTAGACTGACTGACCAATGGGCTCACAAGCTTTCAGACTCAGAAATAGGAAAATGCTCAACTCGCCCTAATTTCTTCAYAAAGTGGCCCTTCTTTCCCATGGACATAATGACTTTGCTTATTGGAGAGTAAGGAGGAAACAGGATAAATTAAGTGATTAGAAAAGAGATTTCATAAAAATTTGGGGCAGAAATCTGATTTAAAAAAAGAAAAAAAAGTCTAGGAGACCCACACCTTAACCTCTAGGAGTGCTGTGTCCACTATCCATGTCTACTTGCACCTTAATGCGAGACCTACCTCAACTAAGCTAGACAACTCTCTCTCACCACTGTAGGACTTGGAAACTGCACTCCATGGCGTGAACTTACTGATTTATTGGGGCCAGCTTCACAGATGTGACATGTTCAGGATCTAATGGGACTCAGCTTCTCGCCTGAGGGGTCTTAAAGCCTCCATGGGTTTGGTAGTAGATCTTGGGTGAAACCATGCACACAGTGGTTTGTTCAAGTTTAATTTGCAATGGCTTTTTTTTTTTCTTCTTCTTCCTACCACTCTAACTAGTGGTCAAAGCTAACAGCTAACAGAGTCTGCTAACAGATTTAAAAGGCAATTGTCTTCCTTAAGCTGCACAGAAGGAAAAACCCTCAGAAGGTCTTTCAGCTGTAATGATCCTGGCATAGCCCCAAACCAAAATGTTGGGTTTGAGAAGCCCGTCGAAAAGGCTGAGTGCCACCTCCCCACTGCAGCAGATGGGTGTGAAGAAATAGCCTTGAGTATCAACAGAAGAGCAATTCGAGATCAGGAGTAACGGGGCTGTGATGCCATTGAATATACAATACTACATATTTGAAACCTCTTTTGGTATTCTTTTGTGCATAGGATAAAAATGTAAAAAAACCCGTATTCTTAGTTTCTTCCCTTTAAAGCTCCTTGTTATCACTCAGTAAACAGCTTTTCACATGTGTAATTTTACTCACACACACACCTTTCACTTAATTCACGAAACCTGTTTGAGGTCATCAATTCACAGAGAAGATCTAGAGCATCAGGTTCTGAATTTAATTTCTTTAGACAAAAAGTTTTTTCATTTGTAGATCTTAGAGACTTAATAGAATGGGAGTCTATTTTCAGAGGACCTGGGATGTCTTTTTTTATTTTTTCCTAAACATTCCCCCCCCACACACACATCCCTTAAACATCATGAAAGTATGGTTGAGTACCAGGAGGAGGTTTTCTAAGATACTTTCTCCCAGAAGAGAAGACTTTGCCAATTCCCTAGAAATAGCCACTAAGGCATCAAGACTTTTCCTGAGTGGTGGTAGGTGATTTGGTGCCCTTCATTTTATATATGTGTTTGAGTATTCTCCCCCATCATGAGCACAGAGAAGTCCTGCCAGAAACCCATTTCCTAGGTAAAGGGCTCACACCAATAAACACAGAACCAGAGAGGGTCCCTCTCCTTAAGAATTTACAAGCCAGACATGAGAAGGATGCTGTGGTCAGCCAATTAAGTCTGTTTTTTTGTTTTTTGTTTTTGTTTTTTTTAATAGAGGGAGGTGGGAGAAAAGCAATCAGTTTCAAGCAAAAAATTCAAACTCTTACCCAATATCCTAATCCAACTTTGAAGGGTGTCCTTCAGTAAAGGACATTATAATAAAGGATGTTATAAAGATCACATTAAATAAATCATGCACTTGTCTCAGTGCAGTCTGGACCTGTCAGTTTACAAAAGAAATAATGTGTCCTTTTTGTATATTGGACTTTACATTCACTTCTTGCTCTCTCACGGAAGCCAAATTAAAACTGCATCTAAGAGTCCAACCTCCTGCATCAGAGCAAAAGCCCCAAAGCCCACAAAACCCTCTCGACAGCATTTTTATCCCTGTTTTAAATAGGGACAATATTTCTCTCTTTTATCAAGGTGCTTTGACTGTTATTAATGAAAACCACTCTTTTCTGATATTGTCACCCTTTCAGTCTTGTATCAGGGTACGTCACCACGTTTGCTCCCCAGACCAGAGGACGCAACGCAGTGGAGGAGGGACAAGAGCAGCAAGGCTGCCTGCTCCACCCTGTTTCCCTTAGCGACTTTGCTTCCTGAAGAACTTCACGGAGCTCATGTTCCAGCCCAGCGTTAAATGATGGGAAAGGAGGCATCTGGGAACTGGACAGAGCTAACACTGAAGCGCGGCTCTTACAGGGGACCGAGTCACGCAGGTACATGTGCAGATGGCTGTGCACACAGATTGAGCTCCCTGCCAAGCAGGGATCTCTGGACATGCAACGGGCTGGACACAGTCTGCAATCAAGACCAAGAACTCTCCATCCCTTCCCAAACACATAAACACTCAGCTATCTGACCCAAAGATTTCTCCCACGTACGCTCAACTTTAAAATAATCCAAGCAACAATTTAAAACAGCCAATTTTCCTAACCAGGAGGCAACTGAACTGGATTTAAGGGTTGCTTACCCTCTAGCACACACTGTTATTAAAATTATTTACACCACTGTTGACATCCACCAGACTTAGCAACTAGATTCACATCTAACTAGGAAAAGAAATGGGTTCACGATTCTCCTATTCAGACAATTCACAGTTTTCCCTCTTAATGTAATATGCACAAACTAGTATTTGAGGCTGCAATGGGGATTTCTTCCTCACTGAAATTCAGAGCAACGCAGATTTAAAGGTATGAGTATTTTTCGGGGAACCGGATCCTTTGTGATATCACACAGGTGCCACTAAGGCGCCTAAGTGCCAAAAGCTGAACTCAGTCTTCTCTTGCAGAGTCAATATTGTATTGAATAAAGAAATCTTTATTGTCCTTACAAAAAGAGAAGAACACTTAATTGGCCATCAAGAATAAATTTTGTCAATCCAGAAATGAAGTTTTGAGTTCAGCATGTCCAAAAGTTATTAAAAATAACAATGAATTTTTAAAAACATCGAGGAATAAGGAATATCTTGTGATCATCCACAACCATTTGCCCCATGCTGGGGCAGAGGTAGGACTATAAGACTGCTGTCTTTAGCGTTCACACGTCAAAATTCAGCCATCCAGACAAATTACAAGGGTTTTAAAGAAAAATACATTTCATGTGCTTTTGGATTTTGTTTCTGGGGGTCACAATTTTAAGCTTTGTCAACCATTGAGGCAACAACAACAACAACAACAACAACAGAAAGTTTCAAGGAAGATTGAGCATTTCCTACAGCCATGTGAATCCAGGAGCCAGAGCATTAAACAGAAAACAACCAATTTCAGTAGGCACACTGTACATTTATGAACAGATACCATTCTGAACCAGGAAAGCATAGCAAAACATTGCAGCTCAGGCACTTAGTCTCTGTAAAAATCTCTTAGTCTTTGTAAAAATACTCTGAACTTTCCAGCACTACATTCAATATTAAGTTACGGCAAAACAAGACTAAACAATGTCCAGCAACTCTGTCTGCAGAAAATGCTTTCAAAGACAAAACACCTCCTTGTTATCCCCAGAAATCATGGATTTTTCCTTAAAGCTTGAAGGTCAAGATAGGATGATGAGCATCTGGTGGGTACCTTCTCTTTATGTAACTGTATTGACTTTACTGATTTAGCTGGGATGATTGGCAGGGTTGGGGGAAATAACAGTGCAGCTAAAGCTGACCAAAACCCACGTTTTCCTGGAATTATCTTATTAAAATTAGATATTGACACAAAAGAGCTTCCTGGATTCTGCACCACTGCAATAAAATCCTGCTGGGGGCAGGACAAAACAATTATGGGCAGGGAAATGTGACTGTTGACCTAAGCCATCGCATCCTAACCAGAAATCAAGTCTCTGTGTTGCTTGCCATGCTGGGGAGGGATTTCTCTCTGCCCTTCTCACACCAGCCATATATAATCCCGTTCAGTCAAACCACAATCTCCAAACCTCCCTTTGAGTCTGCAGCTCTCCAAACAACTTCCCCTCCATCTATTGCCCCTTTTCAGGCTGTACCTTTCAGGAGGGTCCATGATGCACCCTCGTGCAAAAATGAAGGGGGTGGAGATGAAGTAGTGAAGTTTGGGACAGAAAAGAGAGGGAAAAAAAAAAAGGAAATTCTTTTGGGGATCTATATGTCCATCAAGTCCTAAAGCTCACCCCGTAGTAGTCCTTTACTACCATCACACTTCCAAATCAGACTTGCAGAGTTAAAATGTGCCACCTACTTTTGAAGATCCCATGGCAGGTCCCGGTAGGTCTGATAGCCTTTTTGACCTCCAACCACAGCTTGACTAAAATCTGGGCTGCGTAGCGAGTGCTGCTGGAAGATGCAGGAGTTGCATGGACTGGAGTGACGGGAAGGGAAAGGTGTTGAATGCAGATCCTTCATTGAGGCCCGGCTGGCGCAACACCCAGCGCTTCGTGGGTTATTGCAAAACGAGGGAACAAACTTCTGAATAAAAACAAACAGAGGTAAGCATGGAGTCGATAAGGAGACTCTAACCTTCTGATCAGCTCAGCATCAAAGCGCTCCCAGGGCAGAGATGGACAGAGCAGATAAATCRGCCCAGGCAAGAAGACTCATTCTTCACCACGGCAAAGCAGGAATTGCTTTAAACTTCCCTTTTCTAGCACTCCCTTTCTGCCCAGTTTGTATCCCTCCAGCAGGCCTTCTCCTGACCGGCAGCAGCGTCTACTGTGTGCTCCCCGTAAGACCCACGCGGGAGAGGTACCGCACTGTCAAGCCACTTGCCTCTGGAGGCAGTCACCACGATGGCCCGGCACAAAAATAAATACAGACATAAATGGCTTGGTCAGCCAAGGCCGGTCTCCCTCGGTGCTCACTCCTCCCCAGCTGTCCCGGACTCCCTTGGCATCAGGGACATGACTACTATAAGTATCCAGCCTCCTAATTATATGTTAGTCATTTAATGGTTGGCATAACCCCGCCTGTGGAAAATGCTTACTCTGTGAAAAGGGCCACCAGTCTCCCTGGAATTCCCTTCTCCCAGCACAAACACGAGTCTTCGGAGCCAGCTGTGGGGGGAATGAATATTTTGGGGTGAGAAATTTTGCACTTTCATCTAGAATCCCAAACAAACAAACGAAAAATTACTGGAAAGCAACTCCTTGTTTCCAGCCTTAGGTGAACTTGGATGTGCACCAAAAAGGTCTTCAGCTTTCAAATGTTTGATATTTTCTAATGAAGTATCCAAATTTCACAGTTATTTTTGTGAGAAATCATTTTTATTACAGAAAGAATCTCAACAACCAGGGAGAAAACACACCAGCAGGAAATTTCCACCTGGCCATATCCAGCCCTTTTCCCTCCTTCCCCCCCAAAAAATATCCATTCTCAAGGACTTCAGCACAATTTGAGCAGTGAGGGTCTGGACAGCCCAACTCTAGGACAGTAAGAAAAGCTGAGCACTTCAGCACTGCATTTCCTAGTTCTCCAGCACTTATTTCTTCCATGGCTTTGATCAAATTGATTGCTTTTTTGGCTTCTCCTGCCTCCTTGTAAGAAGCACATGATTGCAGTTACCCACCTTATGTGGGGCTTTAATGACTAATACAAAGTATCTGTAACGTACTAATACTCCCTGGGCTTTGTGTGCCCTTCCTCCTGCCCCGTTATTCTCTTTCTCAAGAGTGATAAAGCCCCCAAAACCTTGTGCAGAAAGGCACTGGGGTAAAAGGAAATCCCTGCTCCACCCAGAAACGGATATACACCCACAGAAACTCCCACGCTCCATCCTTTCAATCCAAGTCAATCCAAAAGTCATGAAAGTACCTTAAAACTCTTTGGCTTATTGATTTATTTATTTTAAATATTATGATCAGAAAACCTGTCATCCTTACAAAACACACTGTTCTGATAAAAAAAGTAATAAGTATGGGATGTAACTCAAAGAAGCATGTAACAATTTCTTCCCAGAATGGTCACACTGAGGCTGTGTGCAGTGGTCTGTTCGCACCAATAAAAATTAGCAGTGTTGTTAGTGGGTTACTAACGTTAGTTTCATCATTAACATTTAGAGGCCACTAATAAGGTGTCCTGTGTACCTAGGCCAACCACACTGGGAAAAGGTAGCCCTGGAAGTGTTCAGGGTCTAAGAGGTACGGACTTCTTTTCCTGATGTGCCCAGAAGTGCAGAGGCCAGCTCTGCCCACCTGGGCCAGGTAAATCATCATCTTTATCCTGGCAGAAACGGGTTTCAGCAAGTGACTGGAGGACCATGCAGAAGTTATCCAAGATCTTGGGTTCTGCAGTGAGATTTCTTGGAGAAAAAGAACAGTCACTAGGAGAACGGCAGGTGGCCAAAGGTCTTGGGAGGTTGCACTAGAGGAAGGGAGGGACTTTGACAACAAATGAATGAACTTTTGGTAACTTTTGAAGCTCATCTCAGTAGGACAGACCTTTGCATCATTATTCCGGAGTACAAATAACAGAGGCCATTCCAAAAACATAGGCTGATTTCTTTAGGATGAAGATTTTGTCAAGATCTGCCTCATAAAAATGAGAGTAGGACATTTAGTTTTCAAATTGAGCATTAAAAGGAACTGCCCTGAAAAGCTGTGGAAAACAAGGCAATACATTTGCCTGAGTCAGAACATACAAAATCCATTTCCACACACCTATTCTATGGGAACAGTGGCACAGCCAGATCAAGAAAAGCCAATCCTTAAGGAGCATAATTTTCTAATTTATTTACAATAAGTTAGTAAATTGCAAAGTGCTTGGTATTAGTGGTTATTCAGAAAGCAAAGGCAGTAATATTTTTGGTTAAAACTAGGGAAGCAGTACTGAGTATGTCACTGAAATCGGGAGACCCCCCCCCCCCCCAACACCAATGTAGCATTAAGAAGCAGGCATTCTCTTTATTACAGTGTCGGGTGCACGGGGGATAGCTCCACCCAACGTGCACACCATGTGTCGCATCATCTAAAGTTTATCTCTATCATGTACATATGCATTAAATTTCCCAGAATGATTATACATATTCATTCTATTTCCTAGAACTAATTACTACATTTACGTAATCTTTACGCATGCGGTCTGAGTCTCTGGGGGTCTTCTGTGAGCGTCTCTGGTGGTCCCTAGTGGTGTCAGAAGAGGTGTCACTCCGTGTCTTCCCATGAACTTTGCTCTACTTTTCCATACATGGTCTCAACTTGGCTTGCTCTGTGTCCTTGGGTATGTTTGTCTGAGGCTCCTGTTGAGACTACTTCTTGTCCAAGCTGGTAACAGTTCCCACAGTCCCGTCACCCACCTTGAGACTCTTTCTTGCCTGGGGCCTTTGGTAACAAGTACACAGGGTGGAAATCTGAGAATGTGGGCGCACAGGATTTTGTGAATGAAAGTGTAAAAAGATGCAATAACAATTCTCTTCATTTAACCCTGCAAAGTCCGCCCAGCTGGTCAGACGGATTGCTTGCTTAATAATGGTAATAATAGGCTATGGTGGTTTATGTTTGCATACTTCCATGGGCTGCATGGCTGTACAGATGGAGTACACCTTGAGGAAAGACCATTGACCAGTCCCAAAGCAATAACATCTTTGTAATTTAAGAGCAAAGATGTTTTACATAATTGTATACCAGTTACTCAATCTGGGCCATGGATTTTAGACCCAAGACAGTGGTCAATCACTACGCTTAAAATGAGAAGTGAATGTTTTGCCAGCGATATTGGACAGAACTGACAAAAATTCTGTTAAAGCACAAGGCCCTGAGCAACCTGAACTAATTAGACCTGCTTTGAGCACAGGGCTGGGCTGGATGACCTCCAGACATCCCTTTCGTCCTAAATTGTTCTGCAAGTCTAAGAGAATCTGATAAGACCAAATGGGTCAACTACAACAAAATCCTCCCTTAGCCCCATCAATTTGCTTTCTATCAGCTCACCTTGAGAGCTCAGTTGTGTCTCCAGGTTCCTGATCTGAAGAAATAAGGGCTGCTTGAGGTTGGCATTCAAAATTCAGGGGAGCTCCAGAAGAGCTGCATTTCTTCCTACTTTCTAACTTCATCTGTTGGACATGCTACAAAACTTTCTTTTTCTGATAAAAAAAAAAAAAAAAAGGTCATAAGTTTATTATCCCATCCTTTCCTTTGCCACTGTAATTCCCAGCCACGACTTTTAATAACTCATAAGGAGGAAAACACAACCAGAAAATCCACTAGAAAGGTAGAATGACTCTTCAGAGACAGCGCCAGGACTGCCGGAAGAGCCAGGTTCTTGAACCTGAGCTGTGAAAAAGTCACTCGGGGCCAGGCTTTATTATGTGCCCCTGCAGGTTTAAGGCACTAAATGTGCCGAGGCTCCCAGATACTATAGGAATGGCCTCAAGCTCTGAAGTATGTGAGATCCTGCCCTGGTTGGCTTCCAAACAGTCCCTCTTTCCAAGCCCTTGTAACAGAAACTGCTACACCCGTCTAAGCTGCAGCCAGAAGGGCCAGCCCAGAATACCGACAACGCCCTTAGACAACAGAAATCCCCCAGTGCCAGAGTCATTAAAGAAGAATTCATAGCCCGTCGCCCCATTCGAGCCAAAAAGGTAGCACACAGGTACCCATCCTCGGCAGCTGCTCAGCCAGAGCTGCTACTTGGCAAAGCCAAACAGGCCAGCCCGCATTTTCTCCCAGGTGTTGCTTAGCAAGCTGGCTTACAAGCCGCTCTGTCCAGCTGCCGCACAAATCCTTTCTCAGTGCCAGATATGCAGCATCGCAGAAGAGGCATGAGGTTTTCATATGGGCTAGGTTAGGTCTACAAACAAATAAGGCACTTCCAGAAAAAAATAAATCCAACATATCCTTTACAGGTATTGCCCAACTTAAAAGAACAACGGCATCATTTTGCACAATGGAAATGCCAGGGAGATTTACAGGGAGCGCTGATGCAGAACTGCCAACGACTCTGAGGGAGAAAGACCCCCAYGTGCAGTTTCCTTGAACAACCACCTGAGGTGTTTTACACTGCTTTGGCTTTTGAGGCTTCTAGACCAAATCAAGGAGCATAAAGCTCAAGACCTGGTCCTGCAGCCATCAGTCAGAGGCTGAGTCACTGATGGGAAAAAGCAGTACGCTTCAGGCAGGTTGCTCAGTACCCAGTGGGGGTCCCAGTTTGAAAAGCGCAGGTTTGCTGCCTCTGTGTTATGACCTGCTGGCTGAACTCACACTTGGGTAACACCTACTCTCTGCCTAGCAAGCACAGAAAGGCTTGTTTTCCCCTCTCTTTGCCCTACTATGTTTATCTGTTACTCAATAGGTGGTAACAGAGCCAAGCAAACTGGGAACACATCACCACTGGGGACACAACATTTCTTGGGGAATGCATCTAAGGGAACATCTGCCCCTCAGCATGAAGGCCACCTGCTGTCAGTCTGCTTTAGATTATCTGCCACAGCATTGCCTGCCATGGGAATGGTTGGAGGCCAGAGCAGTGTGGTCAGCTCGCTYGAGACACAGTGCCCCCTTTTTCCGTGGCCATGCACGTTTCCTGACCACTGCTAGGCACTTGGAGCAGGGGAACACACCACTCTCAAGAACAGGAGAGCCTTGTTGCATAGCAGTCCCTCCACCCAGGCCATGGTCTGTCCACTGGGGACAGCTGATCCCAGTAACAGGTCCCCTGGATTTGCAGGTCATTCACCCCACCCCAGAGACCAAGACCAGGCTCTCTGGGTCAGAGCTCAATGGGTCGCAGACTGCAGGGGACCCCAAGAGTTTGGGGAAGCTCAGAGCTACACAGCAATTGCAGGCAGCTGATTACTGTTGGTGTTTACCTACAAAGAAGGGTCTGAGGTTAAAATGCGCTCAGGGTGCCAGGCTGATGGCAAGGCCTTCCTCAAAGTCTGTACTGCCCCATGGCACAACCAGAAGGGAAAGCACGGGAGCTGAGGGGGGCAAACATGACATAGCAAGCACAACCTTTCAGGCTTACTGGAAGAAGGAAGGAATTAATTAGCTAATCAAGTGAATCAGAGGCATGCCTTGCATTCCTTGCACCTATCCAACCCTACAGAAAAGAAACTCGTTGCATTTTTGAACAACAAGTTCACAAAAGCCTTTCCTCTGTTTTTACAGAAACAGCTTATCTGCTTCTGAGAAAAAGTCACTAGCAATGAATGGTGGTGTGCAAACATAAAATATTCTTCAAAGCTACTGAGAAGCAAAGAAAGTATCACTTAAGAACCAATTCAATAAAAAAGAGAGTATTACTCTAAGATAAAGCAGATTAATAACCATTTGAGGTATTTGCTCAAGTATTCTAACTGGATGAATGAAAGGTTTTCTTTGAAGCAATAATGGATCCAAGACCCCAGGCCAGCTGAAATCCTGACAGTTATGTTTTATAGAAGGATCCAGGTTCAACCACACATACTGGAGAACAAGAGAGTAGTTCCTCTGTTCAGTTCTTGCACTCAAACCCTTGGACAGAAACTCCACCCATGCAGCTCCCCCAGCCAGGCACAGCCATACTAGCCGAACATATCCTTGGGTCATGGCACAGTTACCAGCTACCGAATGCTCATTAATGCTTTTAATTAAAGTGTCATGCACACAGCATGTGCTCCATCAGAACTCACCAAAAAGCAAATTTCCCTAAGCCATGAAAAAAAAATTTGTGATAAGAAAGTGATAAGATGCCCCCTAAGAAGGCTGCCCCTGGTTTAAGACTCCCTTTATTGCACTTGACCCATTAAAATGTGACCAAAGGGCTACTGTTCTTCCAAATGACCAGCCACCTTCTCATCCACAGCATACCTTGTACATCCTGTATTACCGGACTAAAGCTGCTGTACTGCTTTTTCCCTCTCCAACAACAGTCTCAGATCCTGAGATCTCCCCCTAAGGTGTTAGGTATTACAGACCAGGATTGATGGCCTCCAGCATGTTCATGAAGAGCTTAATTTTCTAGCTCCGAATATGGTATAACTTGGACTAAGTTTCCCTTCTCGATGGGAAAGGGTGATCGTACCGTGCCTTTCAAATCTACTTTTTCACAATACTCTGGCCTTGGTAGAGAGAGAAGCAGGCAAAATCTGCTCAGCCCCCTGCTCATAGCCAGGGCATACTGAGCTTACATATGTCAAAGGCGATGCATGAATGTAGACTTTCTGATGGGGGAAGAGACCAAAACTCATTCAGCGCTCTAGAGGACTACACTAAGAGCAGCACAGCCATAGTCTCCTCAAGCTTTGTGAGATAATCAAGCAGCATCTCCAACTTCAAGGCAACACGGCCACAGTACCTTGTTCTCCAGGTCATCTCAACTGAGCTGAAATAGAGCACCACCAGCTGAAATGGTTTAAAGCTCTTGTACAATGCCATTCACCCTCTAGTGGCTGGTTCTTGCTGTACATCCAGAGCTCCCACTTGCATGCACAACTGGGTAACCTCCAGGCAGCCCTGCCCAAGTCTGGGTGCTGCATACGGGGGTCTCCAGCTACACTCCTCCAATGACAAGTCAGTGAAAACAGGGCTACTACAGCCTGGCCTAGGCAAGTCAAGGTCATTTGGATGAATGGGGGGTGGGCAGGACAGGACATTCTGATTCCTATTTACACTACAGCAGGTTTGCGTCCTCATGGGAATGCCAACCAATCAGAGCTCATTTCCCAAGATATCCGCACCTAAATGAAGAGTCAATAGCACAGTGTAATGCCTAAACAGCACAGACACTTTGAAAACACATGTTTCGTGGCAAATGAAAACCAAGGCCAGAGAGTATAAAAGCCAGTAAATATGTAGTAGAGGATGAATATAACATGTTCTAAAATATGGGAGTCCACATCATACAGTTGCTTACTGTGACACAGGAAATAAGTACACAGAACAATAGAGATTTTAAGTGGTTTTATTAACTTTACAAATGGAATACACTCCCATGTGTCTCGCACAACTGTATCATTAGATATGTCCTGTTCTGCCTTGAATGTTGATGTTAATTCCTATGAAAACATGTTTCCGGGCAGACAAAGCCTGTGGCTTCATAAATAAGCAAGATTTCAACTTAAATGCAACACTAGTCTGCTAGGCCACCTAACCAAATCAAAAGTTTTGCCACCTGCATTGCTTCAGGTTTCCAAAATTTCCCTCAGGAAAAGCCAGACAATGTTGACCTCGATGGAAGTTTTGCCATGAGACAGAGATTAACTCAGGTCCACTGACACCAGCATGATTCACTGTGGATGAGGTGTGCTCTTTAAAGTGCTGCTTCTGCCAGCCCCCCTTTACCCTGTGCTTGGCATCACCAAGAGGCCTCCAAGCACACAAACAAGATTCCTTCCACAAGGAAATGAACCAGAAGACTTTTCCAGCTGCTACCAGGAAAACTCAAAGTCCACAGGGCCAGGCTATAGACAGTCAAAAATAAAGACCCCCAAAACACACACAGTCGAGATATCAGGTCCCCTACAGCCCCACCGCTCCTGGCTGCACCACACTGGCACTCAGCAGGAAGGCAAATTGGGTTCTTGATCTCTCCGGGACTCAGAAACGGTCACTCCTTAAGCAAATGATGGGATTCACCTTTTCAGTTTTATGCCCGCTACTCTGGGGAGTGATACCTACTGCAGCCCTTTACACAAGGCAAAATGCTTAAGGCTTTCTGGTTTTGTATCCAAGATAAGCACAAGTGGAAAGCTCACAGATGCAAAAGAAATCATTGAGACATCTATTTACCTGTTTCTGGAAACCAACGATATAAAGCTAGGATTTACAAGCCTAAAAGTATTAGGCCCCAAATTACAAGCAAATGCAGCAGGAACCATTATGCCCTTTGAAAAACCAAGCTTGAAGTGCTTTGGGAACTGGAAATTCACGGTATCTTGCAAGGAGGCTTTTTGTTGTGACTCACAACTTTACTCACTGTCCCGCTAAGATAATTGCTTCTGGCAAAAAACTCAGATGTACCTGTCATACATCATTTTTAAGCATCCTCTACAGATAATGTTTCAGGGACTAAAATGAGATTTGTTGGGCTGAACAGATCTATGGAACCAGTATTATACTTTATGCCCTATATAAAAATCAAGCCACCAAGGTTTTGTTACTGGGGCTCACAGTGTTGCACAAGAGAAGTTCCGTGACAGAAGACTTTAAGCGGCAGGTCTTCCAGAATACATACAAGTGTAGAACACACAACAGCTTCAGACCCTTGTCCTTCATGCTAGAACTGACCCTGCAACATCAGTTGACTCTTACTCAATTCAGATGCCGCTTTCATCATGACTGATCCCTGAGGGGTTGTTGCCCCCAGATCTTCTGACCATGAGGATGCCAAGAGCCTGCTCTTGGCCTCTTCTAGTCCAGCACAAGTTACCTGCCTGCTTGCCACACTGGACCAGCTGCAGGCCTTGGCTGTGTGGCTGGCATCTCCCTTGCTGTTTTCTTTCTCTTCTGACCACAAAGGGAAAGAAAGCACGTGTTTTAGGTAGGTAGTGATTCAAAGACCACAACCCTTGCTGTTGTCAAGATCAGCATCCATACAAAGCATTGGAAAGGATCTGCGTACACACTGGGGAAAGCATCCTCACCAGGGATGGGTGCATTTTGCTGCTAAGGTGTAGGCGGGGGCCAAGACATGCTGGTGGTTCCACCATGGCTGGTGGAAACACGGGCTCCTGAAAACATCAAATTAGAAAGAGGAGGATGCTTGCATGGTTGTGATCAGACCGATTAGCTATGGTCTGGCAATGAGACACAGGCAGTTACTTCCTGCAAGAAGAGATGTTTACACTGATTCCAGGGCCAGACTGAAGTTCTGCCCTGTCCTGAGGGAGACAGTTCCCCCACTACTGGATTTCCACCATGGCACAAAGGCCAGTTTTTGAGGATGTAGCTGAAGATACACTGAAGTAGCTGAAGTTAACTTATAAAAACCTGGGAACACCACTCACAAGACCAAGCAGGTTGGTTTGTCATTTGTTTTGCAGTGGTCCAGCTGAGATTGTTACAATCCTCCACACTGCACAAAAAGCCAACAGGACTTTTATTCAGAACCATACAACACAGAGTTTTAAAATGGAAATTCAATCAAATATTATATGACAATAGACTGGTGTGAAAGAAAATTGTTTTTTAGTCTCGAGTCCAGCAGTTGAGTCCGGGGCTTGATTCTAGCTCACCTACAGCTAGATGAAGCCTTGAGAACGCACAACAAACGGATGCTCCACATTTCAGTTACAACTTGTCTAGGATGCTGGTGAACAATCATTGAGCTCAAGTGTTTTGCCTGGGTACAAAAGCAGTTGCCAAAACATTTGGTCACAGTGAAAAGGGGAAGCACAGGGCATAGAGGCCAAGGTTGCTGCCCCTTCAGCAGAGTACTTCCTGAACAAACAGCTCCTGGTCATACAGATCGAGTCTGTTCCTCTCTGGCTGTAGGCCAAAGCAATTTCAAGTCCTAGACCACCCTGAGCTTGCTGGCACTTGATACGTCACCACAAGCTAAGCCAGCAGCCAATTAGAAGGTAACCACAGAGCAGAATGTGTCAGAGGAATAGCCTTACAAACGGCCTGCAGAGCTTAACCCACTGCAGGTTTCAGACGTTCGTTTTGGAGGCGATCCAGTCTCGATAGTAAGTCACTCGTGTGTACACTCCTGGTTTATTTAGCTTGCCACATTCGTCTCCCCAGCTCACTATTCCCACGAGATACCAGATTCCTCTGGAGTTTGCGTTCACCAGTGGCCCACCAGAGTCACCCTAAGGAGAGAAACATCAGCAGGCAAACAGAGAGCAAATGGTGCTCACTTCACAAATGCAGAAAGCATCAAACCATTATGTTCTGTTACAAGGGATAGATATTTCTGACTCTAGACTATAGATATAATGCAACCTCCACACTGTTTATGGAGAAGACAGGGTGACAGCTTGTGCCTAATTCAGTCTCTCCAATTCCACACCCTCATGTCTGCATTCTCTCACGTGTATTATATGCAAAAATCATGTACAGAAGCACAGACTTCAGCCCAGGAGCAATGAAGCCATTAATTTACATCAGTCAAGATCTTGAACCCCATAACTTAATCAAGGTTTTCCAAAGCAGGTTTATATCTGGACAGAATCATGGGCAACCTGCTCTAGGTGACCCAGCTGGAGCAGGGGGTTGGACTAAATGATCTCCAGAGGTCCCTTCCAACCTCAGCCATTCTGCGATTCTGTGATTTCTTTACCAGGAAGTATCACCTCCCACCCAGCCTACCATTTCATTTCTACGATTACATAAGGTGACACTTACCTGGCAGGCATCCACCTGCCCCTCTAAGTATCCTGCACATAGCATTCCAGGTGTTATCATTCCATGGTACACTTGCCTCGTATTACAAATCCTGGTGCTTATAATTTTCACTTCTGCTTGTCGAAGTTGATTAACACTATAGCCTACAAGGAAAAGCGGCTTTAGGATTTGCACACAGGGTTTGCCACCTAAAGCTCATGGGAATTACAAGTAACCAGATTTTCCTAACAGCTTTTCTCTCACTTCAGACAATAAAGGGAGATATCCAAGGTCTCAGGAATAAGAAATTTCTTTTCTCCTAAAGTCCTTCACTTGTCCCAAACACAACCCTTTCTTCATCTTCCATCCTCATCGGATGCTGTTTAACATAATGGGCATATCTGTGAAGGGATTTTTTGTACTTGTTTCAGTGCTCAATTCCCAGCTGTAGGCCACAAGATATGCCCTTGAAGACAGTGAAAAGAGCCACTCAGTTAACTGGAATGTGGCTTTGGACAATTACTAGGCACAGCAAGGGCCTAACACAACACACAGCTTCTAGTCAAGTGGCTCTCATTAGCACACTTCTAGCTCTGAGCATGGTCTCAAATCTTTAACACTGACTAATTTGAAATGAAGGTCATTCTCAAGTCATTTGATGAACTGGAGCCTGAACGAAGACTGAAGAGAGAATAACTGACCAAAACAGTTATGATACACCTATGACCAACAAAGCTGGAGGGCAAAGAACTTGCATGAGTGTGAAAGCCAGAGGATGAGGCCAGTGAGAAGATATGAACGAATGCAGTCAGGCACTATGATATAAACAGCAACAGAAAAGCTGCTCTTATTCCTGCAGGGCCAGCCTGTATTTTTTTCCAGCTGCCAACAAAAAGTCCCAAAAAAGCAGTGAGCAAAGTCAATGAGTACAGCATTAGCAAATGTGCCTGTCAAACAAGAAGGTCTAATCAACTCAGAATAAACAAATAACAAAAAACTAACAGAAGGCTTCTCCAATACACGTGTAGGAGGACACAGGAAAAGGAGAGACACTCACCATCATTCCTCAGAGCTCCCCAACCTGTGACAAAACAGGAGGCATTGTCCGGGAAGACATGAGATGCTTCGGGAAGACAGACGCTGTGCACATCACTCGTGAACTTAATAGGTGAGGCAAGCTCCACAACAGCCACATCATATTCATGGTTATGGACGTGGTCATTGTATTCTTCATGAATGATAATGTTTCGGACATATTTTTTCTGTTTTGGAGGTCTCAGCAGAGTCCCAAAGCTGGCAGTCCACCTCCGAGGGTCTATTCCTCTGAAAGAGATTGGAGGTTAAGTCACAGGCATACAAAACAAGATTCCCAAAAGAGCTTAGCTTTGCTATAAAGCATCAAAATGCTACATGTCATCTAAGGAAAACAGCAGAGTTGAACAGCATTATGCTTCAGCAGATACCAACATCAGTAGGCCACATAAGGTCCTATTAGAACACCCAACAGTCCCAAAACCTGCAGGGCCAAAAAGGTGCCAGTGACTTACCCTCTGAAGCAGTGGGCTGCAGTCAGCAGCCACGTATTACTGATCACCGATGCGCCACAGCGATGGATCCCATCAAGCTGAATACTGGCCTGCCAAGGCCACTCCCCATCCCGTGCGAGCTGACCACCAGCTATTCGCTCCACTCCCGAGAAGGAGGTCATCTGCCTCCTTATCCCACAGCCTGCCAAAGAGAGGGCAGCTTTGCTTTACCTGTCATTCAGGTTCAAGGAGATCAGGGTCTTGCTTTGGATGGGCCCACATGGCTGCTGGTGGGGTTGTAACAGGGCAGGGTTGTCAAGTGACAACCTTCAGCTACAGCAGTACCTCTGATAGCAGGGAAATGAGACGTCATGGTCACAAGGGTCTCAGGATGGACATGGGGCAAACAGCTTGGTAGAAGAGTTAATACCTTTTCATTAAGGCAGTTGTCAGGCACACAAGCTCTTTCCCATGTGAGTTTTATATCCAGCAGACTGTTTGTTTTGCAACTGTTTACTTAAAAAAAATATTGCCTCTCTACAAACCTCACCTTGGTTGATATGTGACTATGGTTGTAGAAAGGGAAACATAA
The DNA here is from genome assembly GCF_003343035.1 of Apteryx rowi. NCBI lineage: Eukaryota > Metazoa > Chordata > Aves > Apterygiformes > Apterygidae > Apteryx > Apteryx rowi. The sequence goes on along the minus strand of NW_020450915.1, from coordinate 69,364 downwards.
TATACAAATACCCTTTAATGGGCCTGTGCACACATGCTCATTCACACAGATTATTAGGCACAGCCAAGACATATGCATGTACCGATAATTAACCTAAGCATTTACACTCATACAGCCTTCACATGAACGGCATCCGAGTCTCATCTAAAGCAGTTAAAGCTCTCATGTTACTGCATGGAAAAAAAACCCCACACCCTTAGTATTTAAAAAAAAATAAAGACTTGTTAAAAAGTCTGGAGTACCAAAACATGGAGGAATCCCCATATAAACAGTCACCGGGCCAAGACAGCTCTATGCTTTAACACACACGCACCCCAACATCAAAACATGCAGAAGACACTGTCACAACCCTGTGAACTCAATAGTACAGGCATTATTCCCATCACTTGTAAAATCCCAACTGTATAGGTAAGGCAAGATGAACACGGTCAGTAGATCCTTCTAGAGTGCCACCGAATTGCTAAGGAGTAGTTTGGGGGGAAAAAAAAGAAACAGATTTTGTCAGGTCACCTCAAGGTCAGCCTTGACAATGGATAAAAGACTCTTTGGAAGGAGGAAAGAGGACATGCTGCTGCTGCTAGAGCTGTTTACAGCTCCCCAGATAGCTCATGTCCAGCCCCATGTCCTTCATTGCTGTGCACTGCCTCTGATCTCCTGCAACAGCTGGTTGCATGGGACCAGCAAGGGCCATAGCCTCCATGCAGGGCACGAGCAAGGCAACAACCCTTCTCTTCCAGGCAGCTATCATTAGACACACAAGCAAAGCAGCATTGGAAGAGAAGAATGACAAATTTGCCAGCAGTGTAAGAACTCCTCTGCTTTGCCAACAAGAAGCAGAGTGCCATGAGCCAAGACCCTGCTCGCAGCAGCTGTGGTCCTCATGCAAAGCTTGCCAAGGGCAGCCCATTTCCATGCCTCTAAGGAACCTACTTTCCATAGCTAAAGTCAAAGAAAGAGCTGCCCACCCCCTAGAAGTTCAAAAGCCTAATATTCCAAACACTACAGAGTCAATATAACTGCAAGAAAACAGGACGAGTCCTCCCTGGCTCATGCATTATCCACTGCTCTAGCAATTTTTAAAAGTTGTCCCTGGACTAATTTTAATAAAGTGTTTGTACTTACAGTTGTTTAAAAGGTTTTCTCCCTTTTCCTTATTCAGCTCTGAAATGAAAAACAAACAAAACACAGTGAGTATATCTTATGCTCCTACCTGAACCAGCACAGATGCCCTTCCTGTACCCAGCAAATATAAACAAAATGGCTTGGACTGTTGCGTGGAGTGACAATAGCATAATAGGAGAAATGTGCTCTGTTGGAGAAGTTCAGTTAAGCTTCTGTCCATCACTGAAAATATAAGGCCAAAGAAAGCACTTTTCTTGCCTTAGCTCAGAGGTGAACAAGAGCAGATGCCTGCAAATAGGTCCAAGTACCATCTATATATGCTGGGCACTGTGCATGATGTAAAAGTCTATATGCATTTGTTCAGATTAAGCACAGCAAGGTGCTCAAAACAGTCTTCACAAGTCTTCAGTACTGTGATTGACTAAAGCTAAATTGTAATGGTACTGATTTCTTCCCAATAAAAACTCTCCATGCCAGATTCTCATGGTAGGCAATGACAGATTCACCAAACAGGACTGTTGCCCTGGGAAGCTCAAGATTAGGTTATGAACACCCTTGGTACAGCAATCTGTTCACACGAGGAAGCAAAACAGCAGGTGAGAGGGAAGGAAATGATCTCAGCTCTGCATTTTTTGTTTTTTAATGACTTGAGGACTCTGCATTTGGGTACCTGGAGTTACAGGCTCCCCTCCAGCTCCCTGCATGCTTTAGCAAGCTCAGCAGGGAGCAATGCAAGTCACCAGTCACCATTTCATTGCTGTTGAATGTTGAAAACAGAAGGCAAAGTCATCAGTGAATCCACAGTTACAGAGCCAGGCCTTCTTCTGGTGAATTAGGTGGGACATAACCTGGCTCAGTGAAACTAGGTCCCTTCACAGCGACAGAAGCTCCAGCGCACAGAGCAGAGTTCGAGCTAACATGAGTGAGCGCCAGCCTGCCTTAGCTCTGTTCACATCACTGCTTGTGCCATGGCTCTTGGGCTGTCAGCCAATAAGGCAACCTGACCTGTCCAAACTACCATTTTGAGACAGGAGAAGAAAACAGCAGTGACACGTTTGCATAATAAAGTGAAACTCATCACACTGAGGACAGCCAAGTATGAGGAACAAATTCCAAGCTAAAAACACAAACCTAAGGCACTTGCCTGTGAGTCTAAGGGTAGACTGGTCAACTTCCAAGAACGCGGTGCTTGCTTTCAGCCCTTTGCGTAACACTCTGTTGATGTGACCCCAGGTTGCTGCTTCATTATCAGTTGAGGCAAATTTAAATACCAGAACGACATATGCAAGCACTCCACCAGGATCCGGGCTGCAAACCAACATCAACAAAGTCAGCGGTGTCATTCTCTCTTTGCCCACTAATCCTCTTTGTTTTATTTTTCATTATCTGCCTTCCTTGTACGAGAACAGGTCTGGTCTGCACAGATGCATAGAATGAATAGCATAGCTGCACACAGCAAAAGGAGGATGACTACATATGTCAGTTGGTAGCAAAGGGCTCAGCTCATGCTATAACAATGATCCAAGGGACCTTCTGGGAGCAGTTAAGTAATGCAGCTGAGGAGGAAATGTTCCATTTTGCCCCCACGCAGCTCAGAGCAGTAGGAACAATGTTAAAAAGGGTCAAACCCTTCAAAAAATGCAGGTGCCCAACAAGCCATTCCCAACAGCCATTCAAAAGGTCCAGTCCAGATGCACATAAATTAAAAAGTCTTTCGGCATTTCTTCCCATCCAAGTCAGTTGTCCCTTTATTGGCTGGTTCTACTGAAGTGTTGTTTGCTCCACAGGAACTGGAGACAAAACCCTTGCTAGCTTTTTGAGTTACCAGAGCAAGGCATGATCATTCATTGTTAGTGTAAAACATTAAGCCCTATACTTCAGACTAACAGTCTACAGGAAGACCAAGCCAGGTCTGGGGGCAAAGACAGCAGAGGTGCAGCTAAACTGGCCTAACACCCAGTTGTACAGAAGGTATCTGCAGCGAAACAAAGCTTGAAGAAAACACTATCTGGTCAACCTAAAAGGTGTAAAGAGATTGGTTGAAGCCTAGCCCCCAAATTCTGCAATTTCATTTAATACACGGTACGCGAGGCTTGCAGAAGACAAAAATAGCACTGGAAAACAATGTTGGACAGTTTAAGGAAATGTCTCACTTCCATCTAGAGACAGATACAGCAAGACACCCCAGAAGCAGTGCTGTGGAGAAGGACATTTGCAGGAAATAAGACATTTTTTGCTGCCTAGAGAAAAATATTCAACAGCAGAATGGTGCTTTACAGATTTAACAACTCCAAACCAAAACTATGAGAAGAAGAGGGAGGTGCTGGCTCTTATCACTGTGTAAGTACTGCACAGAGAAGAAACACTTAAAAAGCCCTCCCATAGGACATTTATACCTATATGTCCCACTGTTCCCCTTCCTCAGTCTGTATCGAGGTATCTCACAGTGGAATCATTTATCCCTTCAGACCCCTTCAACAAGGGGAGAAGGGCGGCCACCTCCTGCTGTACCCCATGCAGAGGGTTAAATATCAGCCCCCACATCCACGGGAAGCCTGGTGTGGAACACGGAGCCAACTCTGGATCTCTCATGCCCATGACTACCAGAACAGTGAAGGCTGGGATCAAGTAGTAATTCAGTTACTGAAACAAACCGCAGAGAACTGGGGTTGGGGGGATCAGTTTCCAGAAGTACAAGGTGACATTTCTCCTCCCTGTTGACCTCTGAAGATGACAGAGCCCTCTGTAATGTGAGCACCAAGGGAGAGGGACAAACAGCCAAGACTTAGTTGTCCTACTGGTAAAATCAAGACAAGCAGGCACCCTCTGTGTGGTTGAGGAGTAGGGAAGAAAGAAAATTTCTCATCTCTGCTCTTTCCTTACCTTCATATTACTTACCTGAGACTGACAACATGGGACCTGACGTATCTTTTGCTCAAAAAGGACGCCTTAAATATTCCGAACATCTGTTAAAGGAAAAGAGTGTGTTAAAAACGCATCTGTAATGCATGCATGCTCTCCATATAAAACAGAGTCTTGTGAGCCTCCAAAATCTGAGAAGCTGCCTTCAGATCTCTAACTCTACCCAAGCTACAGCTAAATCTCCACTGACAATTGCAGAATTGGCATTCACCAAAAGCAGCAGCCAAGGGGTCAGCTTTCACTCTCCCTTTGCTCTCTGGGTGCCTGTTGCAGTGTAGGGCTGCTGGGACAGGCAGCGCATGTGCGTACCATCTGCTTGCACACAGTCAGCAAGGCATCATTAACCCACTACAGCAAAGCTTTAAGTTTAAGATTGCAGAGTTTCCAGCGTGGAGAAGCAGTAGCTGCATGATCCGTCCACCTTTTGGTGCTGAACCAAAAAACATTAACATCACCAGAAAGACATGCAGTCTTGACTTACTAAATGAAAAAAAGAGTTGCCAGGACTTTTCCCCTCAATATTTTCTCCATGTAAGGCCTTCTCACCACACTGTATTTTCTCCAGCTCTAAAATAATTTTGGAGACTCTTCTGCACCATCTCAGTTTCCCACTCTCTCTTTTAAAAGGCAAAGAAAAACCACACAGCATCCAACCTGCCAGCAGCACATCTTGAGCACTTCACCCATCTCCGGTTTATACAAGGCATGGGCCCCCCACAATGTCATATCAAAAACACGGTCTGCCAGGCACCATCCCTGCACTGAACATGTCCATGGCTCTGCATTTACAAGTCCTACCTCACACAGCAGGGAAGCAGGGAGGCACAGGGTCATTTGCTGCCCTCTACAGAAATCCCCTGCAACTGTGGGCAAGCCACAAAGGCCTCAAGTTCCCAACGGTAGTGAAGCATCTAATTCTTGATGATTTCAAGGAAAGCTAGACACTTAAATACTCTCGCAATCTCAGCCCTCATCACACTGTGCTGTTTCTCTCCCCATCTGCCCAACAACCACACCAACCTACCTCTAATGAGTCTGGGAAGATAAATTGCAAGATATACAGATACCATGGCACTGAGGGCCATATGCATGAACACTGCTGATCTTCCATTGACTCCAATGGAGCCTTTCCATCCAAGGAATCCCCTTAACTTTCCAAAAGTTTAGGGCTTAATCTTGCCAGTTAAGCCCTTGCCAGGGCTTAACAGTTTCTCTGTCGGCAGTTACAGGCATGGTGGACTCAACCACGTGCAGCTAAATGCAGGTGAATGGCATTGCTGAGGAACAGAGTCAGCTTCTCCAGTGTTTAATTTTCATCTTTTCCTCATGCTCCCAACCCTTTGATCCAGGAATAGCCCACTATAACCACAGTCACAGGACTCTTCCCCATGGGTCAGGCAGAAACAGAGGAAGATCTTAGTTTACCATTGTTTCAATCTCTTCGCTCAGGTGTCTGAACTGTTCAGTGGTTTGTCTCTGGTAGTAAGGGTCATAGTGGACATTGGAGATTTTGAAAGTTGCATTGTAATATCGGTCCTGATCTACAGGAGAAGAAAGGGAAAGATCATTGACCGTCTTCATTACAGTCTGGACATGCACAGCACCTCACAGAACACGGCCCAAACCAGGCTGCCAGGCTCTAGCTCTGACTCTATCAGGCAGGGAATCGCAAATTCAGCCAAGCTCTGAGCAGTGTCGCAGGGAAGAATGGCTCTGGGTCATCCTGTTGCTCCCCGGAGCTGTTTGTACCCATTCAAGTCACCAGCTTAAGGTTAAGATGTGGCCTTGAAGTGGACGGCAAAGAGGATCCCTGTAATGCAGAGTTAGCAAAAGGCAGAGCTAGAGCAATAGGAGAGCTACAGCATATCCTGGCCAGGTTTATCTGCTGCCCAGAGGTAATTTGTTGTCTCCTCGAGTCTCAGCGAGCTGAGACAGCAGAGCAGCCAGTGCCGTCCTAGCAGGAATGCATTTCAAATTCCCTCATCCAGGTATCTCAAGAGCCTGGGAATGGGATGGCTTCATTGAAGGGCTACTGAAACTGGTTCGTCACCAACCAGGACTGATGCTTGGGCTCCAGGAAGCCCAAACCTCTTCTCTCTTTCTCATTCTGGAATCTCCTAGAGGTGCCAGGTTCAGTCTCTGCAAAAAACCTGTCCAAGACTGAGCCTGCTCTGCATGGGCCAACTGCTAGACACGGCCCTGGCTTACACAGAAGACTGCTGACTATTGACTAACCACCAGCACAGGCAGCAGGGAGCCAGAAGAAACAAAGACTGACAAAACTGAATTCCTCATTTCAGGTAAATGATAGTTTAAGTATTCTTTAAGGTTTTGTAGCTAACACAGAACTTTAATAGAATCCGGATAGGTTTTCTCATGCGGATTTTATGCACAGGGGGTGAACTTCATCCTTTCATAATCAGGCAGGACCATTTAGCAAGTGCAACAGATATACAATGTCTTGTGACAGGAGAAGAAAAAAAAAAAGAAAAGTACACTTACCATTGCACAAAACATACGCGATCAAGCCAATGACAAGGGCCAAACCCAACACCACTGACAAAGTGATGACTGCTATCTTCCACGGCTCCATAGGTTTCATTGCTGTGTCCAGCTGGATCAATATCTGCATTGGAAAAGAAAATATGGAGAAATTCAACTTTGTCACAAACACAATAGCAAGTCTTGAACCAAACCATACCCGCTGCACTTCGCTCAGCCCTCCTGACACAGACTCACAGGCTGAAAGGACCCTCTGCAGCTCAGGATCTGGCCTCCTGCTCAAAGAAGGGTCTCCTAGAACAGGTTGCTCCAGGCTTTATCTGGTCAAGTTTTGAATATCTCCAAGGATGGAGAACCCGCAGCCTCTCTAGGGCCCTGGTCCAGCATCTGATCACCTTCGTGGCAAAAACTTTTTTCCTTACATTTAGTCATAATTTCCCTTGCACCTACTTTCCTCCATTGCCTCTCGTGTACCTCTGAGAAAAGCCTAGAGTAGGGCAGACCAATATTGCTAAGTAGAGGCAACTTCTCATCAGGAAATATTACACAGATTTCTAGTGCAGCTGACTGCCCAAGCAGATATTTACACTGAACGCAAGTCTAACGTTTCATGACTGATTAAATAACTTCTGCACGAAAGATATTCTACACCACCAGAGATGCAATGCAAAACAGAGTTTAGTTGGCCTGAGTAGCAACATTTAGCAGTCTCCAGTAGCATTTGGGCTTCATCATATCAAAATGATAAATACATTGCTAGACATTATCCTGTCTCCTGCCAGACAATCTGAAAAAAGGGAGAGAAACGACTACACGCACGTAACATGATATGGCAACAAGAGCCAGACTTATTGACTTGCTAAAAGCCAGTAAGAACAGTGAAAGGGCCAGGAACTTGGCTCAAGTGTGCACTTGAAGCTCAGAAGATGGGGGCTGGAAAAGGCAGAACATGAGCAGGCAGACACCAGGAGTCTGGTGGTCCAACACAACCAAGGGGGCAGACAGGCAGTGAAGATGAGGAGGTGATATGTGAACCCAAAGCAAAAGATAATGGAGCAGTGGGAGAGCGAGGGGGTTGTACACTCTGCCCAGAGAGCAACAGTGCCAAGCAAAAGCAAAAGCTTGTTTTTGCCTAATGGGAGGACTAGCAGGCGTCCTAGCCCTCTGCTTAAGAAGGAAAACAGGAAAGTTTTAACACTCTCAAGCTGGCGGTGTACTGGAAGGGAAAAGTTGAACAGGGCAGCTTTGGCCAGCACTGCAACCGCAGGTCACTGCTGGGTGCAGGAATACACAGGACAGGTGGCCAGGATCAAGCCTTCTGCTTCAGCAGTGCATGCTAAGGACAAGGCTGGTTCCTCTCCTCCTGTCGTGCCTGCTTTGTTGGGAAAAGCTCTGTTCTGGCAATGCATAGCCCAAGTTTTCCCCAAATCTAGTCATCTTCCCACTAGATTGGATCCGTTCTCTGATGGCAAGGAGGCTCTGCAAAGCAGACTCTGAAGAGCAGTTTCAAACCCAGGCTGTCTGAGATTTCTTTGGAAACTACAGGTTGCAGTGAGCACATGACATGCAGATGCTGGAGCAGAACTGGTTCCATGGAGACCTTGACACCTGCCCATCCAGACCTTTACCATATATGTCATCCATGACCCCTGAGGCTCCAAAAGATGCAGAGGTGCAGACAAAAACCAAAGACTTCTAGGACTGCCCTGCCTCTGTTTCTTCACCATCCTGCAGTCTCCCCTGGGGCACCCCCATCCTCATCTCACAGCTCATGATTTCTCTTTCAAATTGCAGCGCACCTCATGCCTGAACAGCATCAGAACAACATTCCTCCTTTGCTCTCGGCACTGACAGCATGCAGCGCAGCCCTGATGGCATACGGCCAACTCTGCAGATACCAAGGCAACCGTACTCTCATTTCATAACCACCGGCTTCTTTGAACTGGAGGTGTGGCCTTATGCCTAAGCTACAAAAGCTTAAGACAAGCACTTGAAAAACAAATGTATGGTTGCCTGCGGGACTTGTGCTCTGCCAGGGGCTGTTCTGCACTGCAGCCTGCCTCTGTTTCCTTTCATGGTGCCAAATGGGCAGCACAGACCCTTTTCCCCAGCATTTCACAACTGCCTGCTCTCCACAGGCATCACGGGGCAGAACCAGGGGAAACGGATACTTTAGGAACTGCCGAAGCACTGGGGGAAATAGAAATGTGGGAAATGAGGAATCAAATACTTTTTGAATTTCTGATGCTGATTTTGCTTTAAAAGGATTTAGAAAAACAGCTTAAAGGAAGTCTTTTCATATAGTTGTATAGAATCTATTTGTATATTCCACAAGCACTTCTTCAAACCTCGAATAGTTTGCCCTCCCTTTCCACCTTTCCTCCCTTTATCAGAAGTCCTGGGAAACTCCAGTCTTGAAGATCAGTACCAGAACAGTACCAGAATCTCTCAAGCAGGGCAAGTGCCAGGTTTCCAATAGTGTWCAACCGCCTGTACGTATCCTTCAGCCATGCTGCATGAGCGCAGGATCCAGCTCAGCAGTCCCCAATTTTCTGTTCACTTCTTTATCAGACATGCTAGTCACCAGCCATGCAGAGGGCTTGGGAAAACTCTCCTGTTTTTAGGTGTACAGAGAAAGCTCAGTCTTTTGCCACCATTCCAGCAATTGGCTTGAGATCAGGGAAGAGATGGCCCTTTTTGACAGCACAACAACTATCCTTTACTCTCTGAAAAACAGTTTGAGGGCAGGCAATTCCAAGCAGGTACTGTTGGTGTTAGAGTAGCAAACACTTCCAGCAGCGCCCAGCTGGCTCCTTCGCTCCCATAGCCTTTTTGTTAGTACACCACAGAGAGCAGGACTGTTGTGTTTTACTGGAATAACCAATACAGACAGGGATTCCTGTTCCTCGGACATCCAGCTCCCTCATTAAATGTTTCAGTGGCAGAGGGATACCCCTGTTCAGGTATGGGACTTGTTCATGGCCTTCTCTGCACTTTTGCCTGGATGTCAGCTCCAGGTGATGCCATCTGTTGCTCCAGCTCAACCAAAAACACTGCTCCCTCCAGCAGTGATCCCTGGCCGTGGAAACACTCATCCTCCGTGCTGCTGATAAAGGCAGACAGCATCAGATCCCCTTCACCTGTAGAGATGCATCCCTTCTTTCTTCTCAAGGCAAACAGGTACTGTTTAATAGAGAAGTGATTTTCCTCAGAACTACCTCCTCCAGTTGGTGCCTGGCAGCTGTCAATCTGCAGTGAGTTAGCAAAAAGCTTCGAGTCTGAGATATTTTAGTTCAATGCAAAACTGCTTGTCTTGGTGAGTCTGTGAACGAACCATAGACCTCCTCCAGCAATCACTGGTCCCATTTAAAACAAGCTTCATTCCCAAGGAGCCCAAGACAACCCAGGGGACAGGAGCATCTGACAAATTCTTATTACTGTTCAGTTGGGTCTGGAAAAGCAAACTATTAGTCTCCTATTTTATAATCCGTTGGCTCTGAGCCAAAGAATGCATTTTGATGCATTATTCCACATTGGAAAAAAAAAAACATTATTGCTAAACTTCACTTCAACCTTTCAAAATGAATTATTTTGGAAATAGCTATGTTTATGTAGAATGCAGTTATGTTAAACACAATACAATTTTCCTAATTAAGAAAAAAAAGCCTTGATGCAGGAAATCTCAAAAACAAGTGAAATACAGCAAGAAATAAAGCTAGGTTAATGCTTATTGCTGCATTAGGAAGAAAAATCATATTGAAATTTGAACGCAGCTAGAATTGTCTGGGTTTCCTTATGAAACCAAAATGGAGAGAACCGATAGAATCTCAGATTGTATTTCTGATCAACCCAAAACAAACTCTGCCTTCCATTTGGAAGGTTTATCCAAAATCAAAAAGACGAGCAGAATACACAGGTGATAAGTTGTTCCTCCTCTCTCACCCTGTACCAAACTCTCTAAAGGTTACCACCCTCACTCACAACATAAGCAATTCAAGTTCAGCTCCCACCTCTGCTGAACAGGATTTGATTCACTATATTGAACTTCTCTCCATCTCTTCTAGTTGGGCTCTTCTACTGCACAATGGCAAAAGCCTCAATAATAACTGTACCAGAAGACAGATGATCTTTGTGAAATGGCTGTTCAGACAGGGAGAGAAAGTGAAACTATATAACCCGTGCCCTTGGAAAGGGCCCTAGCCACTGCATACGCCACAACCAACCACCCTGTTCTATTTTGAGAATCTACCCTTACCATTTTTTGGCTTTTTAAGCTAAGTCCTTATAGCAGCTCTGACCTAGATTTGCTAGCACTGTTAGCTTGATCCAAACTACGTTTTTTGGGGACAAACTATTTGCTGGAAGTGTTTTGCTAACCTCTGCACAGAAGGAAATATGCGACCTCTTCCCTTACGCTACCTTATCCACTGCTGTCTTTCTGCAATTAATTTAGCCCAACCCCTGCTCACAGACACCACAATCTCCAGAGAGGCACAGAGGCACAGAGGCAGACCATGGGCTGCACAGGTGCTCAGCAGAGCAGGGCAGCTGCGTGTCCATGGGGAACTCTGCTGAGCAGGGTCTCTCCAGGCTTCAAGTCATGCGTCATTTCCCATTCTAACATCAATTCAGGCACGTTATAATCACTCTTCCTAGAAATGGGACCTATTCATGAGACAACTGAATAATCTGCTGGACTAGTAAATGCAATTTGAAAATCCAGACTATGTCCCCGAAGCTACCAATATTGGCAGGCTGGCTGGGAACAGCAGCAGTCTAAGCACACCTGGTTAACCCCAGGTGTCCCACAGTAAAAACACAGGGCCACATGAGCAAGACAAAGATTCTACTCCCATCTTTGTCACAAGCATTGTAAGCAATCCCACCAACCCACCACTTCTCCTCCACTCTTCCAGCATATCCAGCACATACCCTTCTACAAACGGGACATTCTTCTGCTTTTTTGGGTGTTGAACCAAACAAAAATTGGCCACTGCCTGTGGAAGCATGGCAAGACCCTCATTTGGATGAGGTCTGCTAGATACCAGGCTCAGTCATTCAGCTGTTGACTTCTCCCAAAGCAATTCCGACACAGGACTTGAACGCTGAAAGGATCTGCCGAGGGAAACAATGTGTGTGTTCTCCTATGTGTCATGCTGAATCAGCTTCATCTCCCCACACCCTTACACATCCCAAAGACAGTAGGTGCTGCATGCCACCCCTCCGCAGCCAGATAATATCTTCGCCACTCACAAATTGAGCTTCTCCCCTTAACAATTTAACTCCAAGGCCTTCCTGCTTCCCAGCAGCTTACTTTAGCTGTCCAAAGCTGACAGCTCCCAATTCTGTTCCTGTTACTTGTAGGAATGTTCAAGGGTGGTGTTCAGTCTTCAAAATATATTAATCCAGCCCTCATGGGTAACTAGATTTCCACACTGCCAAAATGCTGCTCCATACAGCCTTCCCTGATTATTTGATCACCTTTGCAATCAGAACAAAACACTTCTCGTTCCTCAACAAGCTGTTCTGCATAGGGTTTTTTGGAGGTAGATCACTGGGACAGAGCCAGCATGTTATTCTAATACAAGAATCTGTGCTGTAAAGCCGACAACTATAAAAGCCTTGCTAAAAAACAGTCTTTCTACAGTCTATTGCCCCAGCCAACATCTCAGAAAGAGTCCCCTGTTCTGCAACAAGCTTTAGAGGAATTAGCAGGGCTGCTCACTACATAAGGACACTACAATCTGCATGAGGGTGGGAGAAGCCATCCCAGTTTAAGGGAAATATTAAGTACTTGGCCACTGATTGCTACCAGTTAAGAGTAAGGTTTTGCAACTTCTACCTCCTCTTCTACTCCTCAGACTTTCACTTCCAGATGGATTGGTCATAGATTGGTGCCTTATTCTGTTCATTCATCAGTTCCAGAATACAGCAATAGGCCTCTGCTTTTCAGCCTCTGAAAAATGCTCTGCCTCCCTCCCCCTTTGACAGGTTGAAATCTACTCCAGAAGTGAGATACTAGACAGTCAGCTAAAATCTGCCTGGTTTCTTCAGTCTGACTTTCATTCCAAGGTAGGGTGGGTGAAATGGTCTGGTGCCAGGTTTGGTACGACTCCAGGCAGATCCTGCACAGATTAACACTTTGCTCCCTGCATACAAAGCCCCGCTGAAAATCAACATGAGCAGAAGAAGCTACTTTTACTACTTTACCCCACTCACCTAATGCATCATGCTGTAATCTCAGCTGTCTTCCCTGCAGCATGCCCTAAATGGGGAAGCACGAGGGGCACAGTTAGACAGCAGTAGAAGGACCCTCACCTGGCCCCCGTTTTCAACCTCGGGGTCCAGAGACCACCTTGATTTGTTGTGGAGGAGCCCAGGGAATTCTTGAAAGACAAATGTATTTTGGGTGAGAAGGAAGCATCAGAAGGATCAGCAATGTTCAGAAGGCAGCTCAAGTCATACGAGAAGTCTGAGTTAGTGCCATTCTCCTCGCTCCCCACTCAAAGCCCAGAAACTGCCCCACAAATCCACACATTATAGAGCCATACCGCTCAAGTTGCCAAGCGACAAGTCAGATCACTCTGTTGCACTCACCCCTGGGTACCAGCAAGAGGTCAGTGAGGAGCCCTTCTGCCTGGGAAATGTGCTGTCCCGAGCACCACAACACAATGTGCAGCATCTCAGCAGACTTGAGACTTTATCACCCAAATTAGGAAAGCAAGGAGTCACAGGCAAGTCAGAACAAACAAGTCCAGCAAGTCTCAGTGACAAAGGCTTAGCCAGTAGCATGATTCCTCCCCTAAAACAATAATAACAGTACACTTCTTTCATCTCACCTTTCATCCAGGAATCCCAAAGCCTTTTCAGAGTATTAACTACACCCTGCAACACCCCAAATCAGAAGAGCCATGACAATTTTGCAAGGACAAGTTTATTTCCTTCTTTAGTAGAATTAAAAACAAATTAGAAGTTATGGGCAGGACCAATGAAGAAAATTTGCATATACTGAAGAGACCATGTTCAGTCCCAGGTCAGATGCTTCAATGTAGCTTCAGTGGTGTATGCCTCTGAACTCCCTTGAACTTCATTAACTGCACAGTTTGGCCAGACAAAAGCTTGTCCCTGTAACAGCAGGTACATTCAAGTTTATTATTCTCCTTTAACTCCCTGAAAGACAGTTTTGATTGTGGCCACCTAGCCACAGGTATTTTTGCCCAGGAAAAATTCTTCTAGGTCAAAAATTTGTGATACAAGCGATATGTACAGGTTGTCTAGATGAGCATTTCTATCTGTGCTAGTTATCTGTGCTTAGATGGTAAGTCAGTTAACCCAAGCACAAACTTGAGCCTAAGGTAGCATTTCTCAGTCTTTTCTGGTTGGCAACCCTTTTTTCAAATTTTAAAGTAAATCTGTGAAACTGTGCAACTTATATATAGATACATACAGAGAGATTTGTTGTGGAAGGCAAATAAGGAGTACAGAACATCAGAGACGGGCGTGGTACAGATTTTCTTTGTTTTATTGCAGTGAAGTTTCTAATACCTAGAGATTCTTCCCTTCCATCCTGAATTGTCCTCATGTGACACCTCTCCAGCCCAGGGCTTGCCAGCTGAGAAACACACTGCTCCCAACACATCTTACATGGCTGGATCTCTTCCTCCCAGGCCATGTTCAGTCCACACCCACCTAATAGGAACACTGTCTTTCTGGGAAGATGAACTTCTTTTGAATGAAACACATGCCAAAGATGAGCCTCAGCTTCTCATTGTCTGGGTTCAGGCAAGGTCTCAGGATAATTTTTTCTGAAACATTATGAATACAGTTGCTACTAACACATATTATGTAATTGCTTCTCAATGCTTTAACTGGAAGCTACATTGCCCTCCCATAAAGGCACATTTCTATTGAGTCAGGCCAGGTGCGTAAGAGAAACGCGGGCAGAAGCCTTGCTAGAGGGTGAGAATTTTGGAGGGTAATGCATCAAGTGTCATACAATTACCTGGCCAGCATGCAGGTGGTGTGGATACTCATTCATTCCAGGCAGCCCACAGTCCTCTGAGACAGAGCCCATCCTTTTGACTTTATCACACCACAGGTGGAAAATGCACCATGACAGAGAGACCTCATGGGAATCCCTGAACAGTCTCACCTGCAGGCAAAACAACCCAGTGCTGCTGAAGTAGAGAGGGTAACTCAGGAGGCTTTCAGGGGCACAGAAAAGCTGTTCCAGACCTAGTTTTACAAAAGAAAGGCATCAAACTGGTGAAGGATGTAATAATCCGGGTCACAGGTCCATCTTTCTACAAAGTAACTACGCATCTTCTTTTGCTGCCAATACTGGGGCAGAAACCCCAGCTGGAAGGAAGGGACAGGCAACAGCCATTGGTGATTCAGTTACCAGGTACCTAACTGGTCTGGCTCATGTATTATGTGCCTTCTGGTCTAACGCTAATGAACCTCACAAAGAGGCTGAACAAGTTGTGAAACACTGCTGAGGAGCCAGCGACTGTAGTCCATGTGGGTACACAGATAAAAGTAAGGGAAGGAGAGAAATTCTGGAGGCAGAATGTAGGATGTCAGACAGGAAGATCAGGACCCCTATCATAACATGGGCTGCAGCAAGCAGGGAGGCAAAGTCTCAATATGTGACTAAAGCAACAGTGTCAGGGAGAGAGATTCGGATTCAGCAGGGACTGGGGAAGTTTCTAGAGTAATGGGACCCCAACAAAGGACGGCCAGATTTCACCCGAACCGAGAGGGAAACAACATCTGCACCTCACATCAGGAAGACCATAGGGAACTTTAGCTTGAAAAGTAGGAGAAAGCAGACTGGTGCAGAGGATGCCTTGTTCTGAATCCTAAGGTAGATGCCACATCCTCAAGTACAGAATAGGACTCAAGTCAGCAAAAAACAAACGGGAAACTGAAGTCAAAGAAGGGCCCCATGTAAACAGGACAGAGAGAAACAAAGCCAAAGTAGTTCTCATGTTTTACAGAATTGGCTAAGAAATATTGGTGGTGCACACCCAGAAGGCTTAACTTAAACAAGGATATGGACACAATAGGCATAAAGGAAACTCAGTGGCAGGAAGACAGTGGAATGCTGAAGTATCAGGGAACAATTATTTCCAATTATTTCAATTACTCTCAGGTAACATGTGAAAACTTGATATTGAATCCTGAGATAATACTAGATTTCTACACACTGTTAGTGACTGATTCAGAAACTGGGAGTCAGGGAACCCACAAGATGGGAAGCAACTCTTGTTTCAGTCCTGACAAGCGCACAGGATAAGTTTATGATATTATTGCCAAACACTTGAACTACAACAGCATTTTTACAGGGAGACCCAAAGTCGCAACATCCACTACTACCATGCTCAATTTCAAACAAAAGAACCACATAAAAGTGGAAAAAAATCAGTAAGAATATGAAAGGGGCATCTTGAAGAACTGATTGTTTTCGGGAGACACAGAGACTATTTAAAGACATTGTGTTAGTCTCAGATCAAATACATCCTGCCTATCAAAGAAAAAAGCCTTGAGAAAGCCCAATGCTAAACATCAGGGCACAAAAACATTGGGGAAAAGGAAAGCGTATTCCAGAAAAGCTGAAAAAGTGAAAAGGATTATAAATTCAGGCAGAGGAACCGCAAAAACCCAGTTAGGCAGGTTCAAAGTAGAACCATCTAGTTGATCTGAAGTGTCAGTAGAAGAGACTATGAGGGAAAAGCCAACAGCAAAATGAACAGTAACAAGTGACCAAACCCAGGGTGAAAGATGGAAAAACAGAACGACTGACAGTGGCATGCAACCTCTCACCTAACACTACTTTATCTCCCAGAGGACTGGGAGAAGTCTTTCAAAAAAATGTTTTAGACCAAACATGGAGAACCTCTGACAGTGAAGTATGCTTTCTATGCTGACCAAATTAGTACAAGTAACCCTAAATAACAGAAGTAGCAGGTATTTCCATAAACATGCTACATGGGATAGAATCATCACATCCTTTGTCCTGCCTTGCAAACCTACCTAAATTCCTTAGTGAGTCAACCAGCCAAAGCACGAGGGAGGTCTGATTGATATTGCCTACTCAGATTTCCAACAGACATTAAACATAGTCTCTCACGAAAGTCTCTTAAAGGAACTGAGCTGCCATGGGATAAGAAGGCTTAAGATGGGAAGCTGATTAAAAGAGAGCAATTGGAGAGAAGAAATAAATTATTATATTTTTTGGTGAAGCCAGATCATGATCTCACAGGAATCTCTGCTACTCTGTATATTCATAAATGGTCTAGAAAAGAGAAGTAATTAGTGAGATGATGATTTTTCCCATGATAACTATCTACTCATAGCAATAAAAAGGAAAATTAAACACAGCAAGCTGCAGAAACATCTTATAATATTGAGGGACTGTATGATGAAACGGAAGAACTTGGGAACAGGCAGGTGTGAAGTGCCACACATACAGAAAGAGAGAGTCCTAACCTTACAAAGCAATAGGAGCCAAGTTGGTTATTCTTTTCAGGAATAAGATTGAGGCAAAGAGTCCTGTGAGAATATCAATTCAGTAGCAGTAAAAAACAAGAGAAACCCTAGGAATTACTTGGAAACAGAATAGAGAAAAAAGTAGAAAACAAACTTATGTCACAGAATTAATCCACAGCACACCTGTATCCTAAATACTGCAGGAAGTTCTGGTCCCCCATCTCTCCATCTCAAAACAAATACAAAGGAATTGAATTGTAAAAGGTCCTGAAAAAGACAACACAGCTGAGCAAAGGAACAGAACAGCTTCTGCATACGGGCTGATTGAAGGGACTAGGATTCTGCAACTTGAAAAAGGTGCAGAGGGAGAGGAGTGAGTCTCCAAGTAATGAGTGGAACTGAGGAGGTGAACAGAGAATGACTATTCATTGTTTCTTCTAACAACAAGAACTAGGGGACTTCAAACAAGACCAGCAGGTTTAAAACATAACCAAGAAGATGCTCTGCCATACAGTGAACAGGCAAGGTATGGGACTCCTTCCTGCAAGGTATACGAAGTGTCATATGTTTTGCAGTTTAAAAATGGGATTAGTGAATATAGTGGAAGAAAAATCTCTATAGAGCTTTCCCTAGGCGTCCTCCATTGGCTGCTCCATGACTCCCTGTTCATTTGGCTGCCAGGAATTCTTTCTTAATAATGAAGTACTGTTAATCCTGTGAGGTAATAACTTCCACCTTAGGATCAATGTTTCTCCCCATCTGTCTCCTGAACAAAATGTGGTCTGACCTGCCTAGCTAGTTCACTAGCCACAGGAAGGATCTATTAGTCTTTTTGGTCTTGAGACAGGTAAGGACGGCAAGGCAGTCATCACATCAGAAGAGCCAAGATACCAAGTTTCTCAGCAATCCATAGCTCATTCGGCTTGGGTTGCAGGGGAAGCCTGTGTTTTGCAGCAGGCACCCATTCCTGGCTACAGACATCCTTTAAGCTGATGGCAGGAGATGGCACACAAGGCCTCAAGAACTGAGTCTTTAGATTGCAAAAAGGGGCTGTGGTCCCAGGTAAGCCAAATAGCATTCTTACTATCTGAAAGAAGCTAAGTGGTGTCACAAAAGCAATAACTTTTCAGGTCCCGCACAGAAGTCAAATTTGCCACCTTCTCTTTGTAAAGTGAGTTCAGATGTGCACCTTGCTTTCCCTAGATGCCCCCAAACTTGTCAAGTGAGGCACAGGATACAACAGGCACTTACCTGAAGTCAAAGTAGGAAATGGTGTTTGTTTTCACATTTGGACACCAGGATGATGTCAGTTCTTCAATCATCAATGAGCCAAGCATGGTCTTCACCTCTTTTTCTTACAAGAGCATCCAGTTACCAAGGTACCTGCCAAGGAACCACAAACCACTTAATCCATATTAATCCTAATTTCATATTGGGATAAAAAAACTCCTGAGAGGACATTACCACTTTCATAATGTGGCTAGGGTCTGCTCATACATACTGGTCTCTGGATCCTGGCTCAAGCCAGCTTCCTTCCAACAGTTTTGGGACTTAACCAGAAAATCCTGAGCAAGCTCCATAGCCCAGATACCCTCTCTAACCTGGGACAGAGCACTTATATGCCACTACTCTTAGTGTCTAACTGGCCGTACCACCTCCTGGTGCAGCATCTCATGTCCCCCTACTTTCTCCTACCTTTGGGGCCACAAGTTTGAGATTCCAGTCCCCAAGGCAGGGCTTTGACTCTTTCACAGTTGCTCTCTGCAGACACCTTTGGGAAACAAAAAGAGGTTGCCTATGGGCTGTGCAAGTTGGATGGCAAAAGCCCAAGCCTATATACCAAAGTCACAAAAGGATGTGACTTTGGTATAAAGCTCTATTATTACCCTTTACAAGCACAGCTCCAAAGATGACAGCTTATGCTTTTACTCATAGTCACAGACAGGTGTCTTCCTATATTAGCAATATTTTAAATATTTAACATTATAATAATTGTAAACAATTTCTTCCAAATATTAAGGAAAGGCATATTTAAGCTTTTGTGTGAGGAAGAAGCAAGTGCAGCATAAGCCCATTACACATTACAACTTGACTTGTCAGTAAAGGACACTCAAACTTGGGTACAAGATACAGGTTGCTTAAACGAATCTGACTGAAATCCAGTGTTGATGGATACACTTGCCTTTACAACCACCAGTTATTAGACTGCACACCAAGTTTATCTTGCTCTTCTCTGCACAAGTAGGCTTCTGTAGAGAAAAATCTGCCTATTTATGTGAACCCAAAATTTCTTAACTCTAAACCAGGCTTCTAGGCCATGATTCTTAAAAACTAGGTATCTAAAAGCAGGCCATTTTTAAAGATTTGGAATGTCTGGGGATAGCCTCCAGTTAGACAAACCTCACTAAAAACAAAATGGCAGCCAGGAACGTAGCATACCTGAGGTCCCACGCACTGAACAGCACTCATGTCCCTCCGCCCAGGCTAGAAGTTGGGCCGTGTGGGCACAATGCCTTTGCATGGTAGGTGCTGAACTCTCACAGCACAGACCTGTCATCAGCTCCAAATCCTCATCCAGTAGCCGAAATACGGCTCCTGAAAACCAAAACCACCAAGTCAGTTTTCCAGAAGATATTAATATCCTGTATTAGGCCCGCAAAATCACTGGCAGACAACAGCTACTAAATCCTCCCTTTTCTTTCTGATTTTCTTGAGGGAGTATCTTTCATTAGGTCAACTGCTAATCTTCAGAAAACAAGAGAAGCTTTCAATGTACAAGAACCTTCATCTGCTTTTTGTTTCTGTTCTTGGTAGCGCTGTTGCAACTGAGACCATTGCAGGGCTGTGTTTGATTAAGGCTGCCAGGGGATTTGCTGCTGTTTTTTAATTAATAGTTTGCTTAATTCAAGTCAAAACATGCTTGAAACTTGGCATCTCCATTCCAAGTTTGGAGCCTGCTCTAGCCTCACACTTCTTTTACCCAGTATGTAGAAACTGAACCATCTTGCTTGTACCAGGTCCACGAAACAAAGGCAAACCCTGCACACGAGAATCAAACTAATACTTCGGCGCAGTAACTCGAAGAACTGAAGCTGGAAGAAATGAGATACACAACACCTTGACACAAGGCTAGATTTTTTGAAGGTGCCTTAAAAGAGACACCCTATGGCAACAGTGCACATATACTATATAAACAGTTAAAACCACTAGCCTCTTACTACACCAGTGGTGCCTCATCAAGAAGAAAATTCACGTGCGGGCAGCCATGTGGCTGACTCCTGGAGCAGGTTCACAGCTTCAGCTCTTAAGCAGAAACATCTTCCTTCCTCAGTCACCCAAGTTTCCTACACAGTGCGCACAGACAGCCAAGAACCCAAGACAGAGCTCAGCATCCTCCCTGGTCCACAAATGCTCTGCTGCCTTTAATGTCAGCCAAATAACTCCAATCTCATTCCTTGCATAAAGGAGACAGTAAGAAAGCCATAAGCGAACAAAGGTAACTGCGATTTCAGCCTTTGAAAAGGCATTTGCTGTTCACTACTTCCTTTCAGCAGTGCTTTGATCTGTTAGTAACAACACAGTAACAGGATTAGGTTGCACTGCTATAAACATATCAGCATAAGTTGCAGAATATGCAGGACTGTTCAGCAGAAACCAGTCTGAACAGTCCATATGCAAGCTGGAAACTGCATGGAGTAGAGTCACTGCACAAGCAAACTGAACTGATGCATCTTTCACAGAGAAAAAAAAATGGCTGTCCTTTTTGACTGCTGTGCTATCAGCTTAACAGAACTCACACATATTGCAAGCAGAAAGAAGGGGAGATCCAAACTGGGCCAGTGGCTGCTTAGAGCCCTGGAAAATGTAGGGTTGAACTGTGTAACACACTGTGCAAACAGGCATGCAGGCAGTTCCATCAAAATTAACACAGCCTTGGTTCACCTCCCACCCCCAGTCACCTGAGGATCTACCTCAGAATGAAATGACTCTGAATATAACAGGAGAAAAGAAAGCTCTCAGAGGGTTGCTTTAAAGCTTGTCCACAGTAGCATCTGGCAGTGAATTGAGATTAGCCATCCAAAACAGAGCAATGAAACTACTTTTTTTTGCAGTCACATCAGTGATAAGGCCATCCTTGTGGGTAAGCCAGGCCTTAGGAAGACCAGCTGACAGCTAAAAATCATTTTCATGCCTGATGCCCCCTACTTTTTTTTTTTTTTTTTAAAGTCATTTTGCTTCCTACTCCCCTAAGAGCAGATTGTATAGTTTCAACCAGGACTCTGAGTCAAGCAGTGTTTACTCAGCCTCTCACTTAGGGCAATCCTAACAAAACTCCTCCTCATTGAATTACTGTGAAGTAATCTTCCAGTTGGAGTCTCCTGCTGCCTTGTCAATCTCTTCCATAATTGAGAAATGCACATTATCCAGAACTGCCCTGACTTGCTGAATGCTGAAGAATTGTCTTGAACACTAAGTCATTAGCAAGACCTTGCTGTACCAATGTGTCATCGAAATTACTTCAATGACCTTGTGACTCCTCCTCACCATGTTTGCCATGACTGCTCTCATTTTCTTCTTTAAATTAAACAAATGCCTACAGAAAGTACTATCGCCACAGTGCTTAACCTCTCCTGGAGCAGCTTCTTCTCTAACTACGATTGTTCTTGCTTCTCTGCAATGAAATGAGTTGTCCATGTAGAAGTTAGTGCAGAATTAGAAACTGATAAGCAAGGACAGGACTACAGCTAATGCAAACTGGCTTCATTCAGTTACCTGTGATTGAGCTGTACTGATATCCACTAGCTGAAGATTTCTTCCCAAATTCAGCAGGGCTATTCAGGTACATGAAGTGAAGCATGTGCCTAGAAGACTAAGGTAGAAGTCTTGCTAAAGGCAAAGTAACCAAATGAAAAACGGAGAAGAGGAACATGAATGGTAAGGAATAGAATAATATAAGTGGAGATAGCTTTTATTATTAATTTGTTTCTGGATTTATGTTTATCTCTAGTGGATGAAAAAGACTCCAAAGAGAAAAGCAATTTTATATTGATGCCTTCTGTTTAACCCAAACTACAAAGCTAATATTAAAATTAAGAAAAATTTAACTTGTTTCTGTGGCGAAGCATGAAAGAGGAAGAAAAAAAAATCCTTGTCAGGACAAAGTATTTCCAGGTTGTCTAAACTCAGAAAAGGAGGAAAAGCTTAGAAGAAATAGGTTTCAATTCCATTCCTGGTTTTAGCTTCAAGAAAGGAGTCAGGTATATTTGATGCTATAACAATAAAGGAATATCAATTGTTGAACAGCTGGACATCAAAAAGGAACAGCTCCCCAATATTAGCCCAGTGGACCTTGCAGCCTCACACATCCACAGAGCCTCCTGCCATAATGAAGGACATGTCACAGTCACACTACAAAGATACCAATCTCAAGTAATACAGAGCAAAGGGACCGTGAAAGTAGCCACCAGTATATCAGGGATACCACCAGAGTCCTAGTGCATTTCACCACTCTTGTCCCCATCGTGCAAAGCCGCACTACGTCATTATCAGCAAGAACGCAGAGTGGTCCCTGGCTGTACATGACTGCCTGAGCAGCCCAGCTCCATCTCTGGTGTCTCCCCACTCTGGTCCTCGGAGAGGGCTGGTTCTTGCAGGTTGATCCAAACTCCCTTCTGCACATGAAGTGCCCCAGCAATGAAGACCAGCAGCTGCAGCAACCACAGATGACTTTCCCAGTAAGTATCAAGCCTCACCACCTACAGGAAACAGAAAGGTATAGACCATGCTTAGGGAATCATGCAACACTCAACACTATAGACAGGTAACAAACACAGTGGTGGAAGACATTCTTTCTATAACCTGCAATCTTCCATTGCAGACATTTTTAGTCACAGTGCTTAAAGATTTTTTGGGTGGAACACAGTGTTTTAAGCTTCTCTTTTCTAAGGACTCAGTTGCAGCACAACATCTAAGTTCTCCTCCCCATCCCCATGTGTTTTAAGCCAGCTCTTTCACATATGTGTACAAAGGGAGAGAGCTGCATGCATATGTTTACATACAACAGGGCTGCAATGAACATATGGAAAAGTTTCCTTTGTGCTAGGCAGGTCATGTCCCTGCAAACACAGGGTGCTCAGCATGTTCCACACCTTCTTCTTGTTGTAACTGGGTGGGCCAGTCCCTGGACTGTGTTGCTAAAAAAAGAGAAGGCTGGTGCAGGGAGCCAGGCTTACAAAGCACTTGGGTGGAGAGAAGGGACCAAACAGCACTGGTGACAGCTGAGTTTCTTAGGCTGTGTCTGTATTGCAAGTACTGCAAGCACTCTGGGTACCTCCCTTACTCACAGAGGGATGAGGCTCACACACACTTGGGTGGAGTGAGCCTCTATCCCTCCCAAGGCAGATCTGCCATGCACAAACACTGCTGTGCAGCATAAGTTCAGGGAGAGAGGCCAGCATACAGCAACTACAAGAGGAGAAGCTGAGGCAGAGATCAGCCAACACCTGTGTTGCACCCTTGCAGGAACAAGTCAGCAAAATCTATTTTTGAGTTTCTAGGTAAGGCTGGGGGCCTTGGTGAAACAATGTGACATTTGCAAGGAATGCAGGGACACTGGCTCCAAGCCAAATAAGCACAGGTGATCTCTCCCACTTCTGTTCCAGGGCTCAAGAACTGGACTGGGGTCAATGGCTGCAGCAGCAGCATCAGACCACGTCCTCCAATAGGGCACAGTGAGCAAAAACTGCACGCACAACACTAAAGACAGTGAACCCAACCTCCCCTCTGGAGAGACAACCCTTAGTCTTCTGCTCACAAGCCAGCTCCTTTGAGAGCCCAAAGGTATTCAAGCCCAGACTGAAGCAATTGTTTTTAAAAATGGGTGTATGTGCCACAGGTGGAGTGATAAGTGACATAGTATGGTAGCACTCAGACCCCTTGTGGGTTGATACCTACGGTGACCTTGGCTGTATGACCCTAAGGAATCTCTTGTAGCAGTTAGTAACCCAGGCCCCCAACATCTGCCTCGTGCAGAGTCCACAAGCAGGTCTGGCCACCCAGCATTTATCTCCAAAACATGCCATCTCACCCAGTCCTGCTCCAAAGAACAGGCCAGAGCAGGAGGCCACACAAAGAAAGCTGAGATGCAGCAGCAGGCAGCAAGCTGTCACATCACATGCTACACAGATGGTGCCTACATGCTCCCATCAGGGTCCCAAGCTGTGTGTGTGGCTGAGAAGTGCTGAACACAACGTGCCAGGGAGGCATGGGGTCAAGGAGACACAAAGGACTTAGTAATAGTAAGATGGGCAGTGCTCCTAGGGCAAAGCAAGATGGACGTTACCATTCTGCTCCATGCAGGGACAGGCTTTAACCATCTGAAGCAGCTGCGTTCTGCCCCATGTAGCCTATGGGACATGCATAGCTTCCTGGCATACATGCCTTCGCAGGACTGATAGGCTAGATATCCCAGAAAGGAAAATGAAGTCACCCAGACCAAAAGCCCCAAGAGTCAAATGTGGGAAGGCCCCGACATGGTTTAGCCAAAGGTGCAACTCCTCTGTGAGTTGTTTATTTCAACCAAGATGGCAGGATAATACAACTAACTATACAGCCTCATCAAACCAGGCACTGCCAGTAAGGACAAGGAGCCAGGGAAGAAAGACTACTCAAAGAGCTGTCACAATATAACAGGAGAGAGCTAAGACTGAACGGGATCCTAGGTATATGGACGCAAATCAGGATTTAATTCAGAAACCGAATAACAAATAAAATGCAACAGAGGGAAGCATAAGATCAAACACTTGTTGACTAAACAAGAATTCCTAGCAAAATCTGGAAGTTCATCCACTTAAAAGGAGTGATAAAGGAGAAACACGCAACTGAATTAAATATGCTGTAGGCAATACAGAAGTGTCTTGGAGCCAAAAGCATGATTCAGCCATCAAAAAACAAAATGCAAGCCTAGTCTGTATTGCTGGTGAGCTGCCTATATTAGAGAACAAAAAAGTAGTATGCCACACACAGCAGAGAGACTCCCTCTCGAGTACCTACCATGTACAATTCTAGCTACCACAAACAGACAAACTGTGCCTAGAGCAGACACAGAAGAGGGCTGCCAAGAAAATGAAAGCAATGGAAAGCTATTCTTACAAGAGAAAGATAAAAGAATTGGACAGAATTTCATCAAAAAAGGGCTCAAAGTCCATTTTAAAAAGACACGGGGACAAGAGCTAGTAAACTCCTGCTTTAACACCAGTCAAGAACACGAACTTGGAACAGGTAAGTTTCATCTGCTCACGGGCATCTTTAGGCTAGGAAGAGTAGTCCAAAAGGAATTTGAGTCAACAAGAATTCTTCATTGCATTAGATGATGTAGTACATGCAATTGCCATGGACTAAAACCAGTGATGAAGTAGGTCCCTTCTCACCTCATGTAATGAGAAAAGATTTGCCTTCTCACTTGTTTTATACACCCCTCCAGCAGTTACCAATACCAGCCAAGCTTCCCAGGGGAATTATAGCTATAAACTACATTGCTCTCCATGTATTTTTCCTGGAAACACCCATACTGTAACTTTGACATTGCATCTGATGCAATCATTTTGCTTATGACATTCATAAAGTGCTCGTGCGGCGCTATTCACAATCTCAAAAACAAGTCTCCAATGACAGGCAAAAAACTGCTGCCTTGATTTCAGGGGATTAGAGGAAGGAGAGTATCTTACAGGTGCTCATGAATGGCAGCTTATTCCTAAGTAGACAGCTCCTTCTCGACTACTCCTCTTACTGAAGGGAGCAGAGGAAAGGACAATTACACTTGGAAGGAAACAGAAATGGATACATGAAGTTTAAAGGAAACCCACTGCACTGTTTCAGTTATGCAGATTGTATCTTTCAGCACTGACCTGACAGCTTGCAGCCACAGGGCTGGCAGGAATCATGCCACAGAAGCTCTTCTCAGTATGTCCTGCAGTTTGATCACTGGGCTACGGACAGAAGTGCTCTGAGATCTCACAGACTAACTAGGGTGCTTTCAGGAGAGGATAACATCCACAAAGGGTGCCTCGTCACCCTCCATCAGTAGACTTCCTCTCCAAAAGGCTGGCTTTCCTGCAGGATGGCATGCAGACAAGTCAGTTTGGCTGAAACACAAGCACAGGCCAGCACCTGGCCTCACAGTAGGCTGAGCAGCAGCATAATTTGGGAAGTCCTTTTTCAAAGGTTTTTTAGGCACTGAACTGAAGTCTCAAAGCAAATGTAAAGGATGTGTCAGAGCCACTGCATACAATTCATTTAACAGTGTTCTTGAACCCTGTCTAAAAGAGATGCTTTATATCTACAAGTGTTGTAAGACAGACGTTCTAGCCAAGAGCAGTCATGACTGTATGGCTGACTTGCTAACATAGACAAGAAGTCTCCTGTCCTTTACGCTGAATGATGCTTAGAGAAGACAGCTGACATGGTTACAGCTTCAAGGTATGCAAACGCACTCTCTGTGCTTGATCCAAAGCTCATTTAACATAGGCATTATCATTAAAGGAGCAAGAATCTCCAAGACTGTGGAAGAAGAAGAACATGAGCTAAAGATGTTCAGCCATACATGATGCTCCCACAGGAGTCAGAGGAAGGTGTGGGTTTTGGGCAAAGACAGTGCAGTATCTTTAAAAAGGAATTTCTTGCAACACAAAGGCATCTACATGCTGGCATCCTACACACGTCTATCTTCAAAGAAGAAGAAGTCTCATAGGAACATGGTGTGTGTAGGGGGGAAAACTGAGGACAATCACTAGCTGGAATGAAGGGCCTAATTTTTAAATTAAGCACTGAAAAGACTTCACATAGTCATATATTCTCACTTTAATAACAAAGGACCAAAAGATTTTACTTTAGCCTAGTGAAACGCAAGAGCTTTTGTGCTCTACTGTTAAACAGCAGGAAAACTTTTAGCATCCACAACACCTTGTTTGACTATGCATTCAGTGAAGCTGTCTTAAAACTGCTACACCTTACTTTTTTGAAGATGCCTTCTAAATCTTGCAGTGGACAGGAGAGTAAATCTTTTTATTCACCTTTTCCATTCCAGTTCAGGAAACCACAGCCGAGGCAAATAAAGACAGTATTTTCAAACAAAACTTTATACGTGGAATATAGAATAGATATCCGAGTCTGATCTAGCAGCCATTACATTCAGGAAGTTTTAACATTCAGATCCAGAGGGGAAAAAGAAAAAAAAACAAAAAAAACCACCCTTGTGCTTTTAAGCCAGCAACAAACTGAGTATATTAAACCAAACATTAGACCCTTGTTGCATCCAACACGAGAACAGACATGCAAACCACTTGGCGGTTCAAGGGTTATAAGAAATCTTTCTTCCATTAACTATTTTTAGCACACGCAACTACAGAAAACCTTTCTTTCCTTCATCAGTCTGCTTTCTTACTATTTTGATAGCAAATAAAGTTTTCAACAGAAGATTGCCACTTTTCAAAGATATCCTTGCTCAGGTTGTCTCTGCCACCAACAGGACCGGAGTGAATCCTAATGCTTTTGAAATGGAAAACTGGAACTCTGAATTGGGAACTTACATCATCTCTGGCTGTGAGGGGAAGACATATCTGCCAGCCCCAGGGGACATCTCAGATACTCCAAGGTGTCTCAAATGGCATTAGGCACCAGTATGAGGACAACCAAATCAAACCCCAAGGGACACTGCTCATTCCAGTGCAGGGATGGGGATTTCCATGATATATACACTTCAAGTGTTCTCCCAGAAACCTCAGCAGAGCTAGAGGAAAGTTCATTCCCAGACATTATCAGAAGGGAAAATGCTGTCTATATCTTAAATAATCTGTGATCCTTATACTAAGAGCATCCTCTGGGACACTCTGCTAAAAAGTCATCCAGTTTTGCATTTGCACCAAAACCAAGAGATTTCACCTGGCAGGCATTTAAATACACATTTTCATTTATGCACATTTGCAAGGATTTTGAAAGCAACAGCTAGGCCTATGCCAAGCACCTTCGAAAGTCCCATGTTTGAGCACACCAGCCTGCCTCACAGAGGTTACCCATCTTTGCCCCATATGCTGTCAGTTAGGATAACAAGAGTCAAGTGTTGTGAGGTGGTCCTATAAAGAGCTGAGGCTAAGGAGAGACCATTGCAAGCAGTCAAGTCACTACACATTAGCTAGTTAACAATTAGCAGCTGGGCTGTATTAACTAGTCAACTGTCAATCGCAGGGTAACCTGAGCTCACTTCCAGCTATTTGTAATAACATGTTAAAAGCTAATATAATTTTGCTTTGTGGTGCAATGGGATAGAAGCAGGCATACAGTCAGCATGACTCAGCTGAGCTACACCGTGTTGAACAAAAGCAATCCAAAGGTCACCACTTCTCCCAGCATCTCAAACAATGCTTCCTGTAACACTGGGGTGTGACACCTTTACAGCATTACCAAAATTTCAATCTCATCCCCTTACCCTATCCTGAAAGAAAATATATCAGAAAAACAGGTCATGTCCTAAGAAACCTGTTACCCATGCACTTTTTTCTTCTCTCCCTTTCCCCTCCACATGCTTTATCTTTGTGGTTGTCTTCATAAATAGCCTCAGGACTAGTTTACCTAAATTGTATGTAACCTCTCTTAATTGATGTTGGAAAGAGGTGGAGCTGCTGTTGTTAACAGCAAAAGACACTCAGTCACTAGCCACAAGATTTGAGATAAAAACCTAACAGGTCAAAAATAAAAAAAAGAGGTTCAGGGCAGTCTCCCACACGCCCTATCAAGGCCTGACAAAAACCTAGCTATAATCAGTCAGATGATTTGCCAATAAAATGGAAAACCTAACTGTGTGAAGAAAGGAGATCCATTTTTATGAATTAAGCTGACGGGTCTTCATTCAACCTCCCTAACAGGTAAGGAAAGCAGTTTGTTTTGTTTTAACCATAATCCATGACTGGAATAGCATGCATTATGTTGTATATTCCAAATAAAGGTCTTAAATTGACAACTTGATTACCAGCTACATTCAGTATACATTCCTCCATGGCTGAGATAGGACTAACTGGTACTGCCTGGACTTATGTTCAAGACACAGGTCAAGCAAAAGCCCACTGAAAATGAAACAACTTCAAAATATGCTTTGATTGAAAGGTGCTTCACTGGGACCTAGATTTTGACCACCTAAAGCTTGCATCAATTTATTCTATGTGAAAATGAAAACCAGCATTACTTTGCTGCTTGCAGTGAAGTGCCAATGACGCATGACATACATAGATAAATATATACATATATTTATATTTTTTGTTTTAATAACAAAGGGCATGTTACATCTTTTCAGTTCTTCACTTCCTTTTAAGAAAGCCAAGCCAAGCAACGCAGATTTGTCACTAACAGGAAATCACTTGGTTCCAGCTGGGAAACCATCAGGGCTCACTGCTGGTAGAGCAGATTTGTCACTAACAGAAAATTCTTCCTCATGTTTACATGCTCTACTTCCTACTGTAGATCTAGTGCGTCCTCCGCTGCTGTGCTCAAACTCTGCTCTCCACATGCCCACAGTTAACCAGGCCACTTCCAATTCTGAGCTGTTTCTTGTGACAGCCTGCAAGCGTTACACACTTCTGTCACTCTTAAGTATGTGGCAAACTTTAGCCAAGTACTTCCCAGCCCTGTGGGATAGGACCAGAACAGTGAAAGCCTGCAAGACCAAGACCTGTCTCCCTTTCATTACCCTGCAGTCCTGATTCCACCACATACATGTTTAATGATCTACTTCTCTCCAAAGCACAACACAACCCAGAAATATGGAGGACTAGCATGGAAACACAGCCAAGCTTCACTTGCTCTCCGTGGCTTCCACCTGTGCTTATACAAGTCCCCAGCCTCAAGCTGAGTATTGAAACCCTGAACATACTCTGCCAAGGGCCACATCTGCTGCTGACACAGCTCACACTTAAAATGTTGCCCATCCATAGTTTACAGCAGGAAGGAAAAGAATTGTTCTTCCTCCTTGGTCTGACCATCTTATATATCAGGTAGAGAGATGCTTCCACAAGAACAAAAAACAGGTCTCAAACAGGTATATTATCAGGCTCATCCGCATCAAAATGAAGGTATGAATTTTTTTCTCCCCAACATAATAGACATTAGGCAGTTTCCTTGCTCAAATTCTCAGATGCCATACCAGCAATGCTCTTCCTGCTTCCTCCAAGAATGACTCCTGCCTCTTGCATGGGGGCTACCACCAGCAATTCCCTCCACACCCTTATAAAGCAACTAAGGCTGTCCACAGCTATCTTTTGGTTTAGTTCTTTTCCTAGCAAGGAATCTTCTGCTATCCAAAGCCCTTCCTTACAAGGAAGGGAAGAAGAAGGAAGTGACAAAAGGATAGTGCTGGTGGCAAACCCCTCCATCCCTATGAACACTTATCCAGACATGAGGCAGTGATTGTAGGGACAGACCATATACCCATGTGCACACAGAACTTCTCTAGGTAGGTACTAGTACCTAAACTGGAATAGCTTAAAACAAGCCACAGTGGCTCAACCCAGCCAAGAAGAGAAGCAGATATTCAACAGCATTGCAGATTAACCACTCAAGTATTTGCTCAGCCTCTTGGGCAACTCTGGCAGTGTCTATTGAGCTTTGCCACAGCTAGATATCTTCCAGGATACAGCTTAGCCAATTTTATGCTAGCTGTAGAATGCTTGCCATACATCAAATCCCGTGAGTGACAACAGTGTGGGCATGCTGGACTTATTATTAGCCTCTCCCAGTAGGCCTCAAGAGCTAGATGGGTTAAACACTTGCCAGAAATGTGAAGGTTAAGGTCACCATGCTGGAAGCCTGGAACAAATGCATTCTCCTGTGACAAAAAAGGCTTTAGAAATAAGGGGAAAAGCTATCACACTTGAAGAGCAGAGGAAAGAAAGCTATTAAGATATCTTTCAAAAAGTTGGAGATACTCTTTTGTCATCTGCATTTGGATACAAACTCTGATCTATAAATACAAACAACATAAGGAAGGCTTATAAATAATGAAGTTCATAAGAACAATTTGTTCAAGACATAAAACGAATAATAAGTTCTCTTCCAGTGTGTCAGAGTAGGAAGTCCATAGGATGAATAAACAACCAGACTATTGAAAGAGTATTCACAGAAGATACATGCAAAGCAAAAAGCTAAGGAAGTTCCTCATGTCAGTCTGGGGAAGTTCCTACCCTGGAACCTGTCCTTCGAAATAGATCCTCTGATATGTTCTTCCCAAAGTACGTGTCAGCAGAACAGATAACACTATTTTATTCATTTTTTTCCCA
This sequence comes from Apteryx rowi, assembly GCF_003343035.1. Lineage (NCBI taxonomy): Eukaryota > Metazoa > Chordata > Aves > Apterygiformes > Apterygidae > Apteryx > Apteryx rowi. The sequence goes on along the minus strand of NW_020450915.1, from coordinate 38,006 downwards.
TTACTGATTGCTAGTCAGATAATGTTCACCCAAGCGTTGAGGAAGAAATTCTTCAGAGGGAACAAGCAGGAAGGGGAGAACTGAAGCTTCAAGTTTCTCTCCTGAAGGCTGAGGCTCGTGAGGACAGCTAGGAGGAAAAGTTATTAGATTCAAACTCAAGCTTGTTCTCAAGATGCTACTTTACATGCAAGGTAGTTGGCAAATTAAGTAGACACCCTATCTATAGATCAGCTGCACCACTGGTAATAAGCATAAGAGCAGAAAATTTCAATCAGTTTGTATTTTCTGGTAACTGCCAACATTTCTGAACATCTGTAGTAAGAATAAGCTGGATGTCACTCCTCCCCTCTCTCAAGAAGGGAAAGGGAAGTGCCTTCTCTTAGATTCTTCTCCTTAGGATGGCAGCATGATCATACAGGCAGAGGTATCACACTGGAGAAGTGTGAGGGGAACTCCCACTCACTCCACCAGGTTGGAAACTGCTCTCATCTAGACAAGATTACACAGCATCTGGCATTTTCCACGTACCATTGAACAGGCTGGTTAAACCTACTGCAGCATGTACAGCTACTGACTTGCCACATCCAGGGTAGGATCAGCATTCCCATTTGGGTGTAAAAAAATGCCTGACTTCACAAAGGATGTGTAATTTCAGCAGGGCAGCTTAGCAAGCACAGCCTGTGCTAAGAAGGAATCACACTACAGGCTGAGCTCTTCCCGAAGAGCACCTAAAGTGCTCTTCTGTTCTACAAGTGCACAGTACCTAGAAGCATCATAGCTCACGCCTGGGATTTCCAAGCATTCTTAAGTGCATTTGTTGATCAGAGAAGAGTCAAAACAAGGCTAACATAGCAACAACGTCAATCATGCATACAACCTAACAGAATCTCACTCCTAGCATTATTTAGAAGAGCTAGGAATAATCCTTTGGTCATTACTATAATTTCTGCTTTCACCTCTTGTGTCACAAAATGAACAGAGCCAATATCAATGTTGACTGTAACCCCAGTAGTGTAGAAAAGGATACACAAGTTATCTGCTCTTTTGTGTCCTTTAGTCTTTCTAGAGGGGTATTCCAGAGCTACAACATGACAGAATCACTCTCTGGCTTTAAATGACTGAATCATTTAGATTAAGTGTCCACTCCACCCCAAAACATATCACTCTCATATAAAGAGGAGACATGAAAATAAATCATCTCCAAAACTGGAAAGCAAGCAACTGAGGATAAAGGTTTACAACATGAAATTATCAAGTACTTTTATCTCAAGCACTAAACACTCTCCTTTGTCTCCACAAACAAGAAAGGGATGTTAATCAGTCATCTACAGACCACGTTTCTGTTCCAGCACTTGAGAAATTGTCAGACTATGCAAGTGCTACAGGCTTTTAGTGAAATTACAGGTAATGAGTCGAGGGTGGATTTTTACACTTCATACAATTACTACCTTGCTGCAGGATATGAATGCGGCTAACAGCTTTGCAGTATTTAAGAAAAAGTAAGACAGTTGACTATCCAGCTTTAAATAACAGGCCACTTCTGAGCTGACATCACTCCACTTGCATCTGGAGAAAATTTGTCTTACAAGCTGTGATTATGCTCAAGAAGCTCGCAGTAAGCATGTTCCAAAGCCATCAGCGGATGGGTCATAAAAACAAGGATCTCCCAAGGAATGACAGCTACCTACACAGCTGGCACTAAGCATGAAGAGATAAGTACCACACTAGCTAAACCTGGAACACACTAAGGTACATTTCTTGCTTACCTGATTTTCACTCAGACTGCATGAAAAAGCTACGGAGGAAAAAGTAAAGAACAAGCAAATACCCTTACATTTTCTCCTACAGCATTACTCCAGGAATGACTTGACTATTGGACTGTATCCACTTCTAGCACTCCCATATTTCTTTTGAACTACAAGCGAGGTAGTGGTTCTGGTTTCAAGTCTTTATCAGACAGATATTGTACTATCTATTCAGGGTGGAAAAAATCACAGCCTGGGTCCTTACGGAAAGTAGCCTTAGGCAATTGCACTTCCTCTGCATGTACCCTCAACAGTTGGAGCACACTGCATGATGTTAAGCAAATCAGCATGGCAGAGGTCTGTTTCATAAAAACAAGCAGGAAGGAGAGGGAGATCACATTTACATCCCCACTTAGAGAAAGGCTGGAGTATGAACTCGCCCCTTCTGGACACCAGAGGGCCCTCATAACAGCATATCAATGACACAGCCAACAGCTGTGACCAAAACTCATGACTTTAGACACCAAAGCCAAAGATCCAGAGGAATCCAACTTGCTCCACCTCATTGCACACAGCTGGTGTTTTGAGAAAGCAGCAAAAACCCTGACCTTGGCTCTCCAAGCAGGGCTAGCCATCTGGCTACACAGACATCAGGAGCTAGGAGAGGGATAGCAGGCAAGGTATTGCCTACTGGCTAAAGCCTCAGATCCAAGAATTAAGTGAAAGCCTCTAGTTTTTTAATCCACTAACAGCATCTAGCTTTTAATTAGGATGAAAGCCAAGCCCTACTCTCCTGTAAAACAGCAGAAGGGAGAGGCATCACAGTGCACCATCCTTTGCCAGCAGGCTGTCAGGAAGCCAGCATCTCCATACCCCAGGCTAGCCAGTGGTGCCAAGCACCATGCCTGCAACCTGTTTCCTGCCATCTGTAATAGGTCTGACCTGGTGGGATGGCCTCGCCAGCTGCATCTGTCCAGACCTCTCTTGCATATTGAGCTCCCCAGAGATCCAAAAGACTTTTAAACTCAAATACATAGGTTTTATAAGAACTTAATTTAACTTTTCAAACAGAACATTCAAAGTGCCTATGCAAAACACAACAGAAATAAACTGGATTTATAAACAGGTCTCCTCAAGGAGAGGCCTTCCCCCTTCCAGGTTTTGTTCTGGTCACCCTAGTGGTTTCCAGATTGCAGCAACCCTGTATATCCCCTTGTGGTCCCCAATGAAGTTACTCTTTCCATCACATCAGAAGCCTGGCCACCTGCTCCCCAATCCTCTCTGCAGTCTCTCTCCTTGGATGGCAGGCTCCGAGGGCTCTGGCACCCCTTTTGCCTGCCTCATCCACATCCTAGTAACTTCTCTTCCTGGTGCCAGGCCAGTTGCTCAAGGAAACAGGAATTTTCCTCTCCCTCTCAGGGACCACCTGATCTGGTCACTCTTTTCAAAAAGCATAACAAACTAAGAACAACTTATCAAGCAGGTAGTCTAACCTTAGCATTAGACTTCATGCCCTCCTATTGTTCCTCTTTCTTTTGTTGGAACCAAATTTCAGATTTTGCAGGTTGCCTTGATACTGTCCAACATTTTTGTGCATAATCTAATTCCATTCATTAGAATGTTTAATTCACCACTCAAATTAAACTCTCTGCATGTGATATGATCTGCTTGGTAACCAGCTTTCATCCAGCCTCCCAAGATGAGGTAACAACATTGCTCAAGAGCCAGCTCCGGGAGTTCCTGCCTTCCCCATTGTCACAGCCTCCTTGTCAGACTTGAAACCAGGAGACAGTAAAGTTCTCATCTTCATCCTCTAGCAATGAGCATGAACAGATACTTGGACCAACAGGCACCGTCAGCCTTGGGTTCCTGCCAACCAGAAAAACAATTATTTTACACTTGTGTTTTCGACAGAACCCAGAAAATCAAGTGTAGCAAAATATCCTGTCACCATATCTCAAAAGTTACAGAGATTACAAGGAAAAGAGTTGCAACTGATAAACTCAAACTGAACAGCTCAGATACTTATAACAAAAATTTTTTGAATGCTTTTGACTTTAAGAACAGCTTGAAAAAAATTCAGTTCAGTTTAAAATTGAACTAATCCAGTGCTGTCAAAATGACCTCAAGCAAAACCAAACTCCCCTCAATTTATTTTTGCAATTTTCCTTAGACTGTCAAGCAATTAAGAAAAAAAACAGATTTTCAAACTCGTCTAATAAATCAACATTAGAAACAACTAGAATACAAGAGTGCACAGAACTGGATGCAACCTTTCCTTAAACAGGAGGGGAGGCAAAAGCCACTCTATTTAAAGTTCTAAGTAATTCATAATTAAGATAATTAACCTACCACATGTATATAATTAATATACTAACTTCAGTTCTCTGAGTAGGAACATAAAACTAACGTGATGTTACATGATACAAGTTTAAAGAGTGCTTTCAAAGTAGTAGTTAAAAGGCCATAAAATAAAATAGGAGGCAATTAGAACAGTTTAACCCATTGTGCAGACAATCACCATAACAGAAGGCAGTTACCCCCCCCACACAAACCAAGAAACTGGTAATCAGTCATTAAGGTCAGAGAGATTTAAAAAAGGAAATTTATGATGAGGTAGGGCACTGGGGGAAAAAAACAAAAACAAAAAAACCCCAAAACACTATGGTGAATTGAAAATTTAAGATAGCCAGAAATTTCAAGAGCAGGTAAGAGAACAAAAACAAACAGTTTCCATTACATCAGAAGAAAAGTCAGCTGAAGGGTTTCTGAACTACCAGGGCAAGGATAAAGCAGATAAGGACAGTGCAGTGACACTGTGTATTTTTCTGTCAGCTTTCACAACAGCAGATGTAGAGGAAGACATTTGGGCTTGTGCTATTTTCAGGAAAAAACACAAGGTTTTTCTGAAGAAAGGAGCCAGAACTTTAAATACTGACACAAACCATGCTCACACGGATCCGTTACCCCTCCACACAACTGAGGGGTCTGAGGCCTGCAGAAGTGTCCTAAAATGAAACAGTAAATCCTGCATCAGAAATGAGTAGACAAGAGGAGCTTCTGACCCAGCAGTGCTGACAAACTGAGAAAACACAAAAACCCTGCAGATTAAATTAGACCTATATATTATAAATGACTCATCAGCATAATTGCTCAGCAAGCCATGCCTGAAAAACAAAACAAAACAAAAAAACCCCCTCAGCATGCAAGAATTTCTACACCTGGGTCAGGGGAGGTGAGCTGTACTTAGCTGACTTGCTTTTCAGCAGAGCTTGTCAGTGTCTTGCAGCGAGAGGCAGGTGGCAAAGGAAGAGCAGAAAGGAGACACAGAGGACAAATAGCAGTTCACAATACAGCTTGCAATGGGCTGCAGAAGCAGATGAGTGCAACAAGAAAAGGTTAAAGAACCAAGCCTGAGAGGAAGGGATAAATGATTCTTCCACTGCATTAACAGAGAGCTGTATGAAGAAGGTTAATGAGTAGATGTTCCCAGCAAACAGCTCTGAGAAGCTGAGACATGTTCTTAAATTTTTCTGAAGCCAACTGCTGTTGCCTCCATTTCTAATCACTTCCCATTTGTTCTGTTCTACTACCTGCTTCCACAGTAACTCCTCTCTGGAGGAAAACGATGAAGGGACCAGTAGCTACATAAGGATCCTGCTGCTACCTCTGATGTGTGCCGTCTCTCTGCAAATCGCTGCTTTTCAGCAAGGCTATCAAGTCTCACAGGAAGCCTTGCCATATCACTGGTTTCCAAGGGTGATTCAATCCCCCTCCCCATTTCTTTTTTTCTTTTTCTTTTTTCGGGGGGGGGGGNAAGCTTAAAGGTTCCAAGTGTGCAAAAGCACTTCAGCACATACTTACTTTAAAATATATTAGTTGAATTGATTTTAGAGGGACATATGCATAGATCAAAGTGCTGCCTGAAATGAGACACACCTTTCTTGAATCCAATTCGCTGACATTCCTAAGATAAACAATTTCTTAGAACTTCAACTTTTCCATTCTATATTGAAACAAGCCTGCTACATGAGATCAAGGTTTCAAACAGACGCAGTCCTGTCAATGCTTATTCTGATCACTAATATGGAGTCTCATGTTTTCCTCCCACTATTCTACCACTTACTTCATTACTGGAGACAAGTTGCTTCTTGATAATTTTCGTTTTCATTTCTTTAACATTTACAGTGCAGCAAAGCACTAAAATACAAACCCTATGGGTTCTAAAACTGGAAGGCAATAAAAACTCTATTGTATGTATGCACTTAAAATAATTGTCTGACCTGTTCTTAAAAGCTTCAGTGACAAAGATCCTAAAACCTCTGCAAATAAGCAACTATCCCAATTTCGGAGACATCGGGGTACTTTAATTGTAGTTGGTTATCCCTGTGGTGGGAAAGGAAATAGATGATCCATCAACATCCTTCCAGACCTAGTTTCTATTGCTCTGGTGTTCATCTATGATATTTCATAATTTTGCAAGATGACTCAAGATTCTAAGCATCCGGGGATGGAACACTGATCAGTGTTTGATGAACAAGCAAACCCAGCAGTCACCCAAAAAAAACATATAACAATTGAAATAGGGAGCAAAGAATGAGCTAATTTAAACTCTAATCCTGTGAAGCACAAGTATTTCAGTAGCCCTAGAAACAGAAAAGCACTGTAGTTTTAAAATAGGGTGTGATTCCAGATAACAGCAGTGATTCACCTGGAAGACAAGGTGAATACAAAAGCAAGAGACAAGCCAAAACCTGCATTGAAATGAGTACACTGAGCGTCACAGTCTTAACAGCTCCTTTGGTGCTAGTATGAAAGGTTAAGGACAGGGCAACTCGGCTTCCATAGGAACAAAACATAGGAAAAGTTATGTCTCTCATGGTAGCAAAAACCACCAGAAACAAAATTGACTATTAGCAATAAATCTACTCATAGTAACGTAGCAAAACCCACCAGAAACGAAAGTGACTATTAGCAGTAAATCTACTGATTGTGATGCATGTTGCGGGCATTGGCAAATAAGCACAGTGAATTCTTATATCTTGGCTAAACATAAGAGGACAGATCTTAAGCCAGTGTAAATCAGCATAGCTTTGGTGATATAAATGTACAAATACACATTCACAACTGAGGGTTTGACCATAATGACATCAGATGCACAGAAGGAACAATATTGGGAATAACAGAATTTCCCGCCTGAGTGGGACATGCCCATACGTCTCACCTTGTCTACTAACCATATGTTTACATGCATGGAGCAAGATAATAACTGTTTATATAATTGCTAATGTCTATTATGTCTTTACATAGTGCCCATTTTAATGAACTACATAGCACTTTGTACCATGCTGGTGGGGTTCATGCTTTTGGGTCAAGAGAGGTATGCATTACAACCTCTACCTAAAAATGCATACAGGCATGCTAAACAAACACACTGTAGAACTATGAGGTGCATCGCACTTCTTATTAGCTGCTTCCTGCCCTCCGGTCCCTCTCAACAGGTAGTGCTCTAACCGCCCAAGCCTCTGAGCAGCTGCCACCTTRAACCTTTTTCTCAAAAGGAACATTTATGCAGTCAGCATCTGCCAGTAAACCTCTTATGCTCTGAAGGTCTTAAAAGTTTCATGAAATGGGGTGGGTAGGAAAAGTGGCTACCACCTCTGTTGATAGAGAGGGGCCAATATGCCCATGCCTCATTAGATAACAGAGATGCCCCAAGAGAAAGATAGAAAACTGGGTTTCACTTTGGTTACGCTTCTCAGATAGCCACTTATTAATAGAGATCCCCAACAAACTTGCCAAACACATGCTTCCTTCGTTCTCTGAAGAAGGCTTCCCACACGCAGAACAACATTGTTCCAGTGATCATATTAAGTTTTAAGCCAGACTTCAGATACTGAACAGCTTCTCACAGCTGAAAATTAAGCAGGAGACATTCAGAACTGTCAGCATCCAGAAGCCCTCATTGTACTTAGCTCGAACGGCAACAGCTGAGCCTTCTGGAAAAGGTGACCTTTACAATCTGATACCTAAGGAGGAGCTCACAGGGTTGCTTCTTCTGCAATTCTAGTTCGAAAGTCTGTACCAGCAGAAAGGAAAACTCCCCATATTTTTTTTCCTGGAACAGGACAGAAGAGAGAAAAACATACAGACAGAAGACAGCAGAACATGACATGTCTTCTCTCCATCATATCTTATCAACAGACATCTGTCAGTCAGTCATGTATAGCTTTAAATTACACTGCTGCCAATGGGTGTGAATACTTATGATGTGCAGAGTTCTGAATACTCATTTTTTATGACCAAAAAGAATTCCTTGGTTACAGTCAGGTGCTATTCATCTATTTCAGGCTAAGTTAAGGTAGGGCTAGCTAGCTAATGATAGGGTCTGTCACAGTACCATGCAGACACCTAGTCTTGTCAAGCCTGTTCTTTAACCCCCAACCTGACTGGCCTAGACAGCCCGTATCACACAGAATAATTGTTCATACATTTCTAGTGAGGTGACAACTAAGAAGAGAACTGCACTTTTCAGCAACTATAAATCATGACAGACAGAGGAGAGGGAGTAGGGAACACCAAACACATCCCTCACCTCTTCATTGCAAAGCAGCATACAAATTGAGCTCCAAGTATACAGCGCTTTAGCAATAAAAAGCTAACTGTAACATGATTCAGCAAGGAGCATAAGCCCATGCTTAACTTCAAGTATCTGATTAGGACCTCTCAGCTTCCACAAGACTCAAACAGGAGCTCTAACAGTTATGTAAATGCCCTGCTGAATTCAGGCCAAGCAAATGCAAATGTCATAATCAGATCTGAAGAAAATACCTCAGGGATGACCTTAAGCGCAGCCTTACAGTCTCCCACTTCCCAGGAAAATTGGCAGCACAAGGAACAGAAGTTTACCACTCAAAATATATACCAGAACAAATCCTGCCATCTCCAGACATAACCTATAGAGGCGAAGCAGCACTTCCATGCCCGCGATCCAGTGCGGGCCCTGCATTTCCTTTCTTCTAAACATAACCATTGTTTACCACTAGAGTTCCTGCAACAAAAGAAAAGACAATGGTTCACATCAGTCTGGGATCAAAACAGGCACCAAGTGTGACATGCTGCCACCTCCTGATTCAGTACGGGATTGATCTAGAGATACTGCCAAGTTGCACCAAGCTCCAGCTGGACCGAGTCTATCTAAAAGCTCACTGCTGTTCCTGAAATGGGACAGCCCTCTTTTCTCTGTGCTCATCTTGCCAATACAACTTGCTCACGTTCTGGAAAAGTCATCCAGGAGAGAAAATTGAAATCGTTTTCTTTCAAATTAGCAATTTCAATCAGGAGTCAATGAGAACTGGGGGCAGCACAACTGAAAGCAAGGGGAGGGAGAAACAGAAGAGAAGGCCATCCTATCCTGCAGCAGAAAAACTCTCAATTGCCTCAACCGTATCGTCTAACCTTACTTTAAGGAATGGGAAAAGGCAAGTGATGGAAAAATAGTCTACTTTTTTACAGTGTGCGTGCTCAAACAAGGGATAAATCGCAGCGATGACTGTCAAATGGTCTACTCCAGACAGCTCCACAAAAAGAGCGTCAATGGACCATTCGACACACTCAGCTTTGCCCTACCTTGCTTGTCACTGAAGTGACTATTCAGCTCTCCAGGATCAGACTGTACTGCAACAAGCACTTCCAAAAGCATTGCTTGGATGTTTCTATTCAGAAAACCTCAGCCCCCTCGAAACCCAGCACCAGCAAATAGATATCATCCTTAACATTTCAGCCTGAGAATCACAGTATCCAGGGAGGAGGAGGAGGAGGAAGCCTCAGGGGAAAAAAACAGCACTGAACAAAAGCAATCAAGAACAACAATGGAGAAAAGCAGCCAAACGCAGATCTTTTGGGAGATGGGCAAAAACTTGTCTTCCAAGTACTACTTTAGTTTTCTTTAAAGCTTTTTGCACCTTCTGTCATTAACTTAATTAAAAAAATATTTTGGAGTAATACTTTTAGGGTGTTTCCTGTTTACACAGTAATAACACCCTCAGCCAATAAACTCGGCCGCCTGAAGTACTTGGCTTTGACATACACTCAGTCCAGAATACAGTAATTACCTTGTAAACAGGAAGCACACTACTGCTTGTGCACCCGGGCTGCTGCACGAACAAAAGACACAGGAGGTGTACTTCTGCACTAGTACCTCCTGCAGCCTACTTAAGGCACAAATCAGAAGCAAAGCTACATACAAATACTTTATGCCTATCTATGCTTGCAAGTGTCTGCCAGCGCTCTGTGCAGCTACGTCTAAAAATCAGATTTTTTTCATTACAAACGTCTTCAGCAGGCCAACACAGCCAGAGTACTAGCTTTAGAAAGGCTTTTAGGCATTGGCAGAGTAGAACAAGATATGGGAGATTTTTGTTATAACCTATACCTTACTATTCCAAGGTTGTAGGCAGGTGACAAGGGCTAGTGTGCATGCAATCACGAAAGGTACCAGGCTTTAGGAGAGCACTACACATGGTAACACTACACAAATTTATCAGAATGAGAAGTCATTCTCTGATGCAATTGCAGCTCTCTGCAGCTAGACAGCAGCTAGATCAATAAAGACACACATTCCAGGAACCAGCTACTCGCATGGCTCCCCACTGACTCACACCATAGAAGTCTGCCTTTCGAGAAGAGCAGGAGACGTAACAAGCCTTGTCCTCCAATCTAGGAGACTAATTCTGAATCAACGGACTTTGCATTTTAACCTAACTTAGATCAACCAACATACTTTACAAAGGTGATATCACCACCTCATCTTGGTTCCCCACAGTTTCAAGTTACATAGGCTGTATTAGGCCCACAAGAAAGTCAATTACTGAAAGGTACCTCTTAAGAAGACAGCAACCCCTCAGCCAATCCCTTGATAGAGAGAAGGCCTGACACCTCAGCAGGTCCAGAAGTACTTTCTTCTGCGGCTCCATGGTTGGGAAAGCTTTAGTTTTCACTGATATAGATCTATTCTCCCAAATCCATCCAGAGCCTATCCTACTCCTATTAATAGCCTGGACAAGAGTCAACAGAAGCCCTAACTTTAAGTCACTTCTACTCAGTCTGTTAGTTACATTAGCTCAGCAAATATATCAGTGTTCCAGAGAAATCTCATCTTTGACCTAGGACACGATTATACACTCAGTTATCCTAGTCATTCCTCAACAGCGCTCGTCTCTAATCTACAGTCCTCAGAGAATGCCTATCAGCAGCTGCTTGCATAAAAACACTGACAAAGGAGCTAAGATTAGGATGTTACAAAGATCTTGCAAGCAATTTTAAGGACAGAAATTGTAAGCAGCACCTGGTTCTGAAGGGCATTCTGCAGACGCCGAGGGAATTCTAAATTCCTTCTACACCAGGTTTGGGCAAAGTAATTTTCTGGCCCTTTAAATAAAAGGATGCCTATGAAATCTCTGGCACAACAAGAGCTAGAAGGAAACCCAGTGCCAAGCTTTGCACTCCCCCCACCCACCCCAAGCCCAGCTGGGATTTGCTGGGAAGTCAGTTACCAGCTGCTTGGCTGTGCCAAAGAGTCTCCCTTACCATATAATGGTTGAGCAAGAACCCATCAGTAAGAGAATCACAGAATTTTGAGGTTAGAAGGGACCTCTGGAGATGTCCCTAGTCCAACCCCCCTGCTCAAAGCATCATCACCGGTTTAAGAAGAGTCAGCTGCTATGCCTTTGGAAAAAGCTTCAGCAGCTGTCCTCAGTTGCAGACTTCTCTTTTGCTTCTCAAACATATTAAAGTGCTGGACTCATGCTGCCATTATTTGAACTTCCACCTCATGCCACATCTGATTTTGCTGAAACCCACCAGAAGGGCTACGCCACACTTTAAAACATAGCCTTCTCCAAAGCTCTCTTGCTGCGTTTGCAGATTCAAAGAGAAGTATGCAATCTGACATAAGCTGCAGTTCCTTCCGACTAAATGCCCTTCTGATAAACCCATGTCGACGGCACCATCTAGTGGCTTATACGCAGATACATACAATTTGGCGGGGGGGGGGGTCAGTACCTTTTTCAGTTCAGGTTCTATCAAAAGCAGTAAATGGAACACCAGGTAAAGCCATACCACAAGGTAACTTCAAGTAAAATTAGAGAACATAGGCATTGCTCATGAATGCTGCACGCTAACTAACCCTGCAGTGTGCACTCTGGCAGCTGAAAGGCCCCTCCAGCAGCTGCTTACCCAACTCATGTGATGGGTCCACGCACACAAGAATTTTCAGTTTTTCACTACAGCTTCAGGATGTAAGTGTCAGCAAAACTACGAGTGACAAGTGCTATATGTTTCACAAGATGCAATTCCAGAGAACGTAGCAACCCGCAGGTTGAGCAGGTGTTGAATCAGTCAGAGCCCCACAGGCGTAATATTAACCTTTATTCAGATCCAATAACCACTACAAAGGTGAAGAACATGCACCTTGCTGTCTCTTTCGGTAAGCATCACAATCATCTCACCATTTTCTTCAATTCACCCAGTTCTAACTTCTGTGACCTCTCTGCAAAAGTACTTCATTTCTCCAGCAGATGTCTTTATCCTATTTTGGGGTTCTGCTTTGACAGTTTTGAAGTGAGACAGGCAACACTGACCAGTGCCACAGGGCACATTTTGTATTCTAGTCTTCATTGCTGGGAAAGGAAGATGTTTCCTCACAACATTTTAGGCTGGACTAATCAAATGCCACTGTTCTCAGCAAACATTTTCACTAACCTGTCCACTCTACAAGAGCAACCAAACAGCCTGAGGATCTCGAGGGAAAGAACTGGAACCACCTTGTTCTGGAGGGAGCAAGCCTAGGGATTAAGTTGACTGGCGGCATCCATCAGACTACCCTACAAGATGCCTGTAGTTTTAAAACAAGAATTTTCATTTAGTCAACAGCATCAGGCACCTTGCTATGCATCTTCTCTAGGTCAAAAAAAGGCAGGTAGAGCATCTGTGTGATATGTGCTAATTTGTTACATCAAATTGAGAAACAGCCTTGAAACATCCTGGACTGTGATGTGTGCTAATTGGTTACATCAAAGTAAGAAACAGCCTTGGAAACATCTGTGGGAACATCCTACATCCTGTGGTGGGGGCATGTACCCTGCCTGAGATAAGGGAGTTGAGATAGCAAAGCGGCAATGTTAGTTTAGATAGCCTAATATGGTGATGGCAATGTCACACAACTGTGAAATATAGCACGACTTCGAAAGTTGTAAAATATATGCGTGACCTGAGGGTCACCACTCACAATGCAGAGGGCTGAAGAAGACCCCCTAGCAACAGCCGGCGCAACCGCAGAAGTTACAGGAAGTGCCACATATACCTGGAGCTGGAATTGCATATAAGGAGACTGTGAGGGGGGGATTGCGCGCGCCGTTGGTGGAGCAGGAGATTCCCCCGGCCGCCCAGCGCTGTTTTGCTTACTTGTAACTTGCTCAATTATTCCATTAAAGTAGATTTTATGCAAACCAATTGGTCGTGTTTGCCTGTAACATCTGTAACACACTAGTTAACAGGATGTAAAACATCACAGTGCACAACACAAACTCTCACTTGATCATTTCAAACTGCACACAGCCCTAACAAACTACTGTGGGGCACTCAGTCTCCAGGCTTCTTCACAAGCTGCCCTAGGGGTTACTAAGATGAGACAGCAACAGTTTCGAGCTATGTTAGTGCACGTACACAACCGACACTAAAACCCCAAGTTGCTTTAAAAGCTGCCTCGGATTCATAAGAGCACCTGTTCCATATATGAATGTGATAAAACAAGTTAAACATTGCCCAGAGCAAGAAAAAAGAATTCCGCTTAAGGAGACACACACACACGGACAAACACGGACAAACACACCCCCCAAGCACTGATGGAAGCCTGCCCCGCTCCCCATAGCTGTCCTCCCAGCGTACGAGGCCGCTCAGACGGCCGCCCGCCGCCCCAACAGTCGCCCCCTCACAGGGATATGGCGCCCGCCCCAAAGGCGACCGCCGCTAACCCTGCCCTCCACCTCCCGCCATCGTAGGCGACCGCGCGCATGCGCGGCGCGTGCGCCTCGCCACGTTCCTATGGGCGCACGGCTCTCCCCCCTCCCACGCCGGCACGCGGCACTGCGCATGCGCCACCGGACGAGCTTCCCGTTCCCTCCACACCCCCCCCAGTCCTTCCCTCCCACAGCGCTGTGACGCGCGGAGCGTAAACAAAGTGGTGCATTGTGGGAAGGGGGACTCGTTCCGCGCAGGAAGAGTCGGCCTCCATCTTAGGCGCTCGGCGCGTCGCGGCGGCGGCGGCGGGATGGCGGCGGACAGCCGGGAGGAGAAAGGTACCCGGCGGTGGGGCCGCGGGCGGTGTCTGGGGCCTGGCGACGGGAGCCGGCTCGCGCGGGGGAGGCATCCCGCCGCCCGGCCCCCTGCCCCTCCCCGCGGCCTGCGCGGCTGTGGGCGCTGGGCCTTCGCCCTGGGGGCCGTCCGTGAGGAGAGCGAAGGGGCGGCGGGGGCGGGAGGCGCCCGCTGCGGGCGATTTCGGCAGCCGCTGGACCTGCCGGGGCCCCTCGGCGCCTGCTGGGGCGCTGCGTGTGGGGAAACGCTCCCCCGGTGCGCTAAGAGATGCGGTCGGTGCCCGGCGGCGGCGCGCTGAGGGCAAGGTGACTCGAGCAGTGGGTCGCGAATTGCCCACTTGCACGGGCAGTAAGTTTTTCAGTATAGGCGATCATTTTCTGTTGCTTGTTTTTTAACAGAAAACATCAACTTTTCTTTATTTTTCCTTGGATAGCTAGTCATTCATTTTTTTTTCTTAATAGGATTTTCCATGAAGGAATATGGTCTATAACTTTTGCAATGGGAAGCTTGCATTGCAGTATTTTGTGGTACTTTCTGCTCCGTTTTGCTGTCTTGCCCAGACTCAGTTATGCTTACTGGGCACTCTGAGTAAATATGCTTGAAATAAGAGAATTGAACATTTCCAGGGTAACGTGTATTCAGAACACTCCTAATTGTCATGGTATGCAGAAGCTGACATGATGCATATGTTTTCTGTGAGAAAATTATTTCTATAAGTCAGTCTTCRCTAATCAAATTTTTGAGAAATAAAAACATAGTTTAACTGTGGAAGATCGCTGTTTGGTGGTTAGTAATGTAATTAGTTATAGTTAGCAGGTTACATTGCTATTATTAACTAGAATAAAGGTAAAGGATCACTCTGATGGTATGGGTTGGCTTACATTGTTTAGGATTTCCATGGGATGCATTTCATGGAGGACTTCTTGTAGGATAGGTACCGTGAAATGTCTTTTGTTCAGAGTGATAAAAGTTTGCTATGTCTAATATTCATTGTGAAATTAGATCATGTTAAAAATTCCCAATTTATTTTATTAGCGCTAATGAGTAAAATGACTTCTGATTTTTGATTCTTAGCATTATTTTCGTAAGAATTGTGGGTTATGCTATGACTGGGTTGTATTCAAATAGGCTTGAGCTTCCACTGGAAGCAGTGAAATTGAAATATTTACTACTGCCTTCTGTAAATTCGTTTTCATATTGCAATTTATCCAGGTTAGTTTGGGGGGTTTTTGTTTGTTTTTTTATTATTTTTTTTTAATCACTGATAATGGTCACGACAAGGGTAGCAACCAAGAAACATTTTTATGTTTTGTGTTTTAATCTGCTTTTAATTTTCTCCCCTATGGGAGGTCTGATTATTACTCATTAGCAGCTGTTAATGCACTTTCATTTGTAACTGAACTTGTCTCTACTGTAAATGTGATATTGTTTCTTTGCTCCTTCCAGAAGACAAATGCTATTTCACTACTTTGGGAAACTGGAAATAAATCTTGCTTATCATTTCTGCTTTAAGTCTCCTGATCTTATACCCTCTCTTTTGCCAACTCAGATGCATGTTTGGACCCTTCCTTGAGCAGATTTAACTCTCATGGCCAGCAGAGAAAAAAACCTTCCCTGGGTTACTTTTTTGCTGTTTCAGGTGAGTTAAAATTGTTCATGGAAGAGTCCAACACACCCTGGAGTCAACACAAGATGTGTTTCAGGAGGGCACAGTTGGGAATGTCTGTATTGAAATCGGAGAGATACCCATTTGGACCTTTCTCCTTTTGCAGTCATGAACTGTAAGAAATCTGTCCCTCTACCCCTTTCGAGCTCCCTTTTTTGTGCTTTTCCTGATGCTTATCATGCCCTCTCTGAGCCAATTTATCTTGCTAATTAGGTTGAGCACTAACAGTGACAGTTCAGTTAGTGGAACTACCTCACGGAAGTTAGTTGAGGAGAAGAGAACCCTGTGGTCAGACTGCCTTTTTTATGTCAGCAGGCTGTTAAATAGGTCTGGCAATTTCTTAGGGGTCAGATGTATACATTTATGGGGGGGAGGGGAATCCCTTCTGCTTCTTTCCTTTGAATACTTGTTTAAGGTTCCAACTATAAATCTAACACTGAAGGGATTCTTCAGAGAGTCTATATCAAACTTGCTTCCTCCATTAAATTTTCATTACCTTCTCATTTATTTCTGATTCAGCTGATACCTCAATCTTTTAACACCTCTGAATGCTACTGCAGTAGCTGAGGTAAATGTAGTTTGCTGGAGTATGCTGTTGCCTCACCAAAAGCGGAACAAGCCTGAGGTTCAATGTTTGTGGTCTGATATGGGTGATATATTGAATAGTACACCTCTTTTTCATGGTCTCCATTAACAAAATCTTTTATGTGAACTTGCCTGGTCTTCTATGGGGAAGCACAATTCAAGCCATGGGATTACAGCAGATATTTAGCAGTTGCACAGCCAGGAATCTGGCTGTCACATCTCTCCTCAATAGCAGCACAAATATTTGCTGGGGATATAGGTATCAACAAATGTAAAAATCTGCTCCCAAGAGAATGATGATGCAGCTTCGTGTTGTATTTAAATGTCCTCTAATGGCAAGCTGCCAGAGAAAGGCTCAGTCCACCTCTCCACACCACTTCCTTTGCGTTAAATACAGTAATTGTGCAGTTTTATGACAACTTCTACATTCCTCTGCCACAGAAAATGCAGAGAAATGCCGGCAGGGAAGCTAGCACACTATGTTGAACTTGTATTCAGATGTATATCGCAGAGATAAAATAATTATGTTAACTTTTCTTTCTGGAAAGGGGGAATTGTCTTTCTTTAATACCATGGTATAAAACTTCTGTTCAGGATTTTGAGATAGTCAGGTTGCCAAATTCAGAGGATTTTTTTTGCTGCTTTACCCCTGATTTCATCCAGCACAGAAGTCCTTACATGCTGCTTCATAATGTTGTGCAATGCATCTACAGATGTTGTCAACTAGCTGAATCCTTGGAGTTTGCTCTGCTTTCCTTGAAATGAGTAAATGCAGAAAGTATAATCACTGATAGTAATATAGAGTGAAAGAGCTAAGAATTCCAGAGTTTAGGAGAAGTAGTGTGAAATTCTGAAATGAATACCTTTTCTATTATTTGTCCCTTTGCATGTTTATGCTTAGTCCACTCTCATTTTGAAAGCACCTGGAATATAGATCTGCAGTTTTATATCTGATGAAACCCTCATCTACCAGAATCGCTACATATTCCCATGGGTTTCAATCCAAGTGAAGCACAGTTGGAAACAGTGACAAGTTTAAAAAGCTGTGTGACCAAGTGTGGTCATTTAGCTTCTCTAAGCATTAATGTCCTTAAACTTTTGATGCCTTTTGATCAGGGTGAATGAGTTTTAGCTTTTTTTCAGAGCAATTCAGAATTAATAATGCAGCACATAGGTACCTCTTTCCACCTCTTCAGTTGAGCGCCATGGCTTATGATTTTGCTATTACCATACTTTGCCCTGTTGTGTTTTCTCTCCTTGTAGGTGAACCACAAAATTCCCCCTTCTAATACAGCAACAACAACAAAAATAGTGGGAGAGGAGGTGAAATAATTTGAGGTGCAAGTTCTTCATCAGGATTTTGAGGACAGAGGTCCCTCCTCTCTGTTTATGGCATTCAGGCTACCTCCCCCTCTCCTTTTTTTCTAATTTTGTACAGGCTTTTTCTTTAAGCCATTCATTTGTAGGTCAGCTTTTCTGCAAAGCTTGCGTGACATGAAGAGTCAGCTCAGACCTTATTTAGAGGCCTAAGGGCATCCTGTAACATATTTTACTACTTCTGTTGGCTTTGATTGATCCTTTTGGTTGTGGAAAAAAGTCAAGAAGGCTTTAATTTTCGCAGTGTGGCAGATTGATAAACTTAAGGGAAATTTTCTAGTTTGTAAATACTAATTATACTGTTGTTGGCATCTTCAGACTATTTATAGTGTTTTTTAACTTAAGTATTTTGTTTTCAGATGGTGAACTGAATGTTCTGGATGACATTTTGACTGATGCTCCTGACCAAGATGATGAGTTGTATAACCCTGATAGTGAGCAAGATAAAAGTGAGAAAAAGGGTAGGTGACTTTGGTAGTGAAGGTCCTACAGGAAAGTAGGCAGTAAAAACATCTGTATTAACAAGATTAAAGTTCTTGAACTAACAGCTCTTACAGCCTGAATCACAGAAGGAAAGAGTTCTGAAAATCTTTCTTTCATGAGCATCTGCTTTTTCACCTGACTTTCTGAGCAAACATTTAATTTGGTTTCCTTTTGTCTCAAAAGGAGTTGCTGAGTTTGGCTTTTTGTGAATGTATTTCTGTTAGAAAAATCACTGTACTTTTCAGTTCAATGAAGTGAAACAGAAAGGGAACAAGAGGGTTTCAAAGTCTGGTTCCAGCTCATTGGTAATTTCACTTTAGGCTAATCCCTTAAGCATTGGAATTAATGTTCCCGTATATTAAATCTGCAAAGTGTTAAAGCCTATCAAAGCCTAAAAAATTGATTGCTATTTTAAAATCGTATTCATCTCAGAATGTCAGTTGTTCCTAATGAGCAGTTTTGGGTGTCGTTATAGAAAAAACACACTAAGGTGAAGCTTAAAACCGGAAGATGCTACCTTTGACTTTGATGGGGGAATTAACAAATCTAGAGAAAGTAGGCATTTCTGCACAGTTTTCAGTTTGATATACAAAATAACATTGAACTTGGTGTCTCTTTTTATTTAAGGATCAAAAAGAAAAAGTGACAGGATGGAAAATGCTGAAAGCAAAAGACAAAAACCTTCTGTGCATTCTTCAAGGCAAATGATGCCAAAGCCACCTAGTTCATCAGTTAGCAATAACAAGAGAATAGTGAGTACGAAAGGAAAGCCAGTATCAGAATACAAGAATGAGGAATATCAGAGGTCGGATAGAAACAAGCGTCCAGATGGTGATCGAAAGATGCGCATGTCAAGCAGTTCCAGGGAACCTTATAAAGGACAACCAGAAAAAACTTGCATGCGGAAGAGGGACATTGACAGAAGGGCAAAGTCTTCCACACCAGATGGTTCAGAGGTAGTAAATGTTCTTGCTGCCTTATAAATAAAACACTTATATGAGACTTTTATAAGGCACATTCTCTTAGGACTGTGTGTGCATCCTGACAATGTTATATGACTGCTGATTCACTTTTTTTTTAAACATCAGAGAATCAGGCATGATATGGATAGACGACCAAGCAGATCCAGCCATTCTTCCAAAGAAGAGGTAAATTCTGAGGAGTATTGCTCAGATCATGAGACTGGCAGTAGTGGCTCCTCTGAACAAGGCAATACAGAGAATGAGGAGGAAGGAATGGAGGAGGAGGAAGATGATGAAGGGGAGGAGGATGAAGAAGTGGAAGAAGACGGGGAGGAGGACGAAGAAGAGTATGAACAGGATGAGCGGGATCAGAAGGAAGGAAATGACTATGACACACGAAGTGAAGCCAGTGATTCTGATTCTGAATCCGCATCTTTCACAGATGGGTCAGTCAGATCTGGTTCCGGTTCAGAGGCATCAGGTAGGTAACTTTTAGCATGCTAATTTGAAATACCTTGCCACTAAAAGTTGGGTTGCTTTTACAAATATTACTTCAGGACCAATGTCAAAACTAACCTTTGGAATCACAAGTAAGATGTAAAATGAAATATCAACAGGCAAGGGAAAGTTATACTGGGAAGTGGTGTCCTTTTACATCAAGGTGTGTGGATTTCAGGAGTTCCATGCTGAAGGTTCATAGTGCGTGATTGATTCAACTTTGTTGTTTAATGCTTTAAAACATTAGAGTTAATATTTTCTTATGCATCTCATGGCTTAGTTTCCTATACAATTCACTTTAAGCTGGTGGTAAGCTAGTCTATATTCATCTAGATGAATGGTTAGGTAGGGTGGTGCAAGAAAAAGCACTAGCTCCCTGAAGAAGGGATTATATTAAATAGTTGAGCCTTAAATACTGGCTGTTTTCAGCATCAGAAGTCAAAACCTAGGTTGAAATGATTAGCTATTAAGATGAGCTTAAAACCAGAAAAATGCTTTAAGCAGAAACAAGAAACAGTTGCTTCGCAGTTGTCTGTTATAACTGGTCCTGACTTACAGAAATGAAATGTTAATGTCATTGAACTGCATTGTTCAGAAAATTTCAAATTCATGGCAAACGCCTTTCTTTGCATGATAGCTCAAATTTTCCCCCTTAGTTCTCTTTGTATAAGCAGACATAAAGTGTTTGGATTAAGTGAGTCTTGAAAAAGGTGATCTCTGTGATATAATTAGGACACACTGGAGAGTTTAATGTGATATAGTTTTATTTGATAAGAGAAAGGCTTACAGCCCTGTTAAGATTCCTCTTGCATAGCTGCCTTGTCTGAGGTCTGCATAGGTGGTCCTCCTGTATAACTTAACACCAGTCTTTTGGCTAAGCTCTGCTATCTGAAAATAGAGAACAGGAAGGTGTAATTTAAGACAAGTGAAGCTGTAATAATTATTCTAAAAAGCTCTGCAGTACAATGTAACTCTTCTGAGAGTGGAAATAATTGCCTATGTGCTACAGTGTTTTGTTTTCATACCTCTTGCCATTTTATTGAGCTTTGAGCAAACAAGAGACAGTGTCACTATCACAACACAGCTGGTGCTGTGTGTGTTGCAAATTTGGCTAAAGGCTGGAGAGAACTAAAAAGCCCTTACTTAAAAGACCTTGTAAATTAATTCTGTCCCTAATCTTTGCATGGAATTTTTAGATGTGTGATATTTGTCTTCCTTTCGTGCATGAAAAGTTTGAGTAATTAGTGTTTTCTTCTTTTGTGCATGGTATGTGGGGAGGAGCATTATGGACAGCAACCAGGATTTTCATGTGCAAGCCAAATGCTAACTTCATCATTACAGATATTATTTGCCGGTCTCAGTACTTGTTATCTGAATTTTGTCTGCCACTTGATCTTTACAATCCTGCTGTTATTTGTTTGGGGGGGGTTTAGATGAGAAAAAGAAGGAGAGGAAGAGAGCCAGAGGTATCTCTCCAATTGTTTTTGACAGAAGTGGAAGTTCAGCATCAGAATCATATGCAGGTATTCTTTCCTTTTACTGCTTCTTGTCCTGACTTGCATCAAATCTTACTGTGAAAACTAAAATAAATGTAACTGGCTGTAGAAGTTTATGGGGTATGTAGCTTGATATAATTTGGTATTGACTTCTGGCATGTTGTGTGTGGATACCTTTGGGGGGAAGTAGGCTTTCTTGTTACTTTAATGCTATTCTGTTGCTTAAGTGGAATTTTCACTTTTTTTGTTTTAAACTTGGAAGATGATGATTCAGTGACTAGTTTTCTGAGTAGGAAACTGTTCAAATACTATTTTAAAAAACAAACCCAAACCAAACTACCCAAAAATGAAAAATAAAGCAAAACACTCGTGCACATTGAACAGTATTTTTTGTGTGTGTGGGTGCGCGCCAGAAAGCATAATTTGTCATGAATGAAAATTGTATGTGACAAGGCTGTAGAAATTGTATATTATCTCTATTAAGGCTCAATCTGAACAAATGTACTTTGGCTAAACACAGGTTCAGAAAAGAAGCATGAGAAATTATCATCTTCCGTTCGTGCTGTCCAAAAAGGTATCATTTAAATTTGAATTTTTAATGCATGCCCCATAACAAGCCATTGTCTCTGTTCATTAAATTATGTCTAAGTAGTAATGTTCCGATATAATTCAGTTTGAACACTTTATTGTTATGAGCATAACATAGCAATTTTGCATGTTTTGAGGGTGAGATGCAAAAAGTTCTGCTATTTTGCTCCTTGTGGAAGCAGCAAAGCAAAAAATAAGATGCTTGCATTTTAAAAAAGGAATGTCTCAGAATATTGTTTTGGAGGACTCCTGTTGATACAAATGTTTCCCAGTGTTTATCCAAAGATTCTTAAGCAAGTATACAAATCCTGTATATCGGAACATCACTGAATCGTGCTTTTTCTTTTTTTCTTTTCTTTTCTTTTTTCTTTTTTTTCTTTTCTTTCTTAAGTACTGAAGTTTTAGTTTTGGTTTGGTTTCCCTTACTCCTTTAAAGCTTGGCATTCTGTGCTCTACAACCTAGACTTCAAGTTTCAAGTTTTTGGGTGGCTGACTGTCTTGATATATAGGTAGGAACTGGGTGGGATACAGTATATTTTGAAGAAACCAACTATCTGCACTCACAATGAAGTTTTTAAAAAATGTAAATATTTATATTTTAGCTTATTTGATGCTTTGTTTTTTCAGACCAAACAAGTAAACTTAAATACGTTCTCCAAGATGCAAGATTTTTTCTCATCAAGAGTAATAACCATGAAAATGTGTCGCTTGCTAAAGCTAAGGTATGTTAAATTTTCTTCAAACTGATTACTTTGACTGTTTTCACACACAGTTCACTATAGAAAAGTGTACTGGTATATACAGTCTTTATCATTCAGATCTTGGCAGAGGCGAGTATGAAGTAATTACTGCTCCTCGATTCTTTAACGCTGGCTACTTGGCTTCCATTATAATGTAGAGAAGTTTCTAGACCATCAATCCTGTATCTTGGCAGACTACGCTTAAAAAGGGAGCTTAAGCCATAAGCTAAGACTTAAGCTTAATAGACAAAAAGACATAAGCTTAAGCTAAGACTGGAGTTTAATCTGCCACTGAAACTCTTGAGGGAACAGTTGGCAGTGGATAGCATCAGAGCTGATTCAAGCAACTTACTGCTATTTGAAAGTGATTCTTCTCTTCCTGTGCCCGTGGAATCTCTGAGGTGCTTAGCCTGATGCTTGCTTCTGAATATGACTGTATCTAACACTTTTTTGTAAAAGTGATCACTTGAAGATGTATCCAGAAACAGTTGCAAAATACAGTGAATGTATACAATGTTTCCATTTTTTGTTAAGCAAGACTGAGTCCTAGTTTTTGAAAAAAAGTAGAATGGGCTGTTGTAATAAAGAAACAATTTGCATGTTTATTCAGAAATTCTAAAATATGATCTCATGCCTTTTTTTTAAAAAAGTTTTTACAGCTTGTCAGAAGTTACTATAAGAACTGTACTACCAAAATCTGCCTTAGGGCAAGCAGTAGTCTTGTATATGTTCAGCACATAAGTTTGCTGGTTCCGCTGAGTTGGGGGAGCTTTGCGTTTCAGTGCCTTGGCTGTTTTCCTTTGGAATTTGCACTTTTAGTGTTAAATCTTCCTCCATGATCAGATGAGTACCGTAACTGATAGAGGATAAGCAGCGAGAGTATGGGAAGCAATGCGGGATCACCTCCACTTGGTGACACTGAGCCATTGGATTGGCTCAAGTATAGCGAACTGATTGACTTTTCATGAACTTTGCCACAGCCGCAGCGTTGTTTAGATGCCTCTGGCAGGAGCACTGTTCAGAAGGTTGATGTATCGTCATGATCACTGCTCCTCTAAGTAAGGAAATTCTGTGAGATCATATATATGTATTCCTTGTTGGAGCATAGGGTTTGTTTCTCTGGGCTTCCTCGGTTAGATTTTGACAACATGGTATTAAAACTGTTGTTCTGTCAGTATCCATCAGTTGCCCTAGAGCTTCCATCTTCCCTGTGGCGGCTAAATTCTGTTGTGCTATGGAAGTACGCTTGAAAGGGTGCAGAATTATTTAACCTCTGTGTCATCCACCAAATCCTCAAAGGTAGTAAGGGTGTTGCATCCCCAACCACTCACTAGGCTCTGTATGGATGTACTGTCTGGAAGGCAGTTCTCAGAGTTACTTGAGCCATCTTCCCCCTGCCTTCTTCAAGGTCAGTTTGATAGCATCCTAAACCAACCTACATTGGGTATGCCATGGTTGCATTTTCTCCCTTTCATCAGYACCTGTCTTCATCTCACTGTGCTGTGAGCAGGTTCAGAAGGTGGGTTTGGCTAAGATCTGATGCTGTAAAAATAATTTTTCAGTTGGTTCCAGGATCCGAACCCTTATTGCAGAAATGTATGCATGGTAGAGCTAGTGCAAGGGAATTACTTGCAAGGGATTCCAGTGCACTAGAGTTCAGCTGCTGAGAAATGGCACCAAGCCACTTTTGCTGTTTTGTATTTGAATGCTAAGTGTTTGGAAGAGGATATGGAGGGAAAAAAACTGATTTACTGTTACACAATATGCATGGAGCAGAAGATTCTATTCAGGAAACTCTTCTAAAATAGAATAACATTAAACCCATTAATCTTAAAATGTAACTTCCTGGACAGTTTTTCCCCCCCCCCCCCTCCATTTTGAGTCTGGTCTGTGTAGTGAAGCTGACTGATGCTCAGTTTAGCTGTTTATGGGAGAATATCCGTTCCGTCTCCTCTGCGCTTTGGGCAGCAACAGCATACTAGTACCTAAAGCTGTTGGAGTGGTTGCTTTGTGTCTGTGTGTGTGGACATCAGTGCTTTGCCACTGCAGTTTCTGGAAATGAAACTGGCTCTTGAGCTGGAGCCAACATAAAAATTGCTCTAACTCGCAGTGTGGCTTTGCAAACAGCCTAAAGCAATATAAATCTGGTGGAAAGCTAATAACAGTGGGGTAAAGGATAGTTCTCTGGTGACTCAACTCCAGTGAACTGGGTTTTCAAAGGGTCAAACAAGCAGTAGTCTGGACACGGAGTAGTGTGTGAAGAATGTCTTAAGGAGAAAGGCAAGTGGGGAGAACAGCACCTTTGGTAGCAGCTTGCTGCCAGATCATATTCTGAGGCTGAAGTTCAAGCATATTAAACCAGCCTAAGCTCCTCCTCCCAGGTTGCCCAGGGAAATGGACTGTGGAGCTGATCTTGCTGAAAAGTAATGCAACAAACTGGTTATTCTATAGCTAAATTGGTACCTCTGTCTCTGAAGGTTGTTTTTTTGTTTTTGGGTTTTTGGGGGGTTTTTTTGGTGCATGGCTGCACAAATGTCTGGCAAAAGGGAAAAGGTATGAATTAGCAGATGGGGTTTGGGGAGGCTGGAAAAAACTGCTTGGAGCTGTCTTGCCAATTTAAAATGTTGCTCTGGTGTCTTTCATATTTCTGTCCATCCACTAAAAGAGTTAGAAATTTTGTAAGCTCTCTACTAGCCTGTCATATCAACAGGGTTATTTAGTGTTACCTACCTGTCCTCCTGCACAGATACTTCTGTGTTTTCCTACTTTGTTTTTGTTTTTATGTAATGATCAACTCCCAAAGTCACACAGCTTAAAAATACTAAAGGTCAAGGTTTTCTTATTTTTTTTCCGTCGTAATTACAAATAAAGCCTTACAGGTGATCTAAATGTATCTGCAGTGTTCAGAAAAGATTGAAAAGCCAATGTTTAACAATTTTATCATGGGCCAGGCTAAAAAGTATTTTTCTGAAGGAACTGAGTTCAGCAATACATGTTTCTCTCCATTTCAGCTACCTGTGATGTTTTATCTCAGAACACTATTTTGCTCTTGTTTTTCCTGCCTCAAGTACATACCTGAAGTCTTCTGTTAGCTAAATCACTTGGGATTAACTCTTATATTTTGTTATGGGGCGGGCTGTTTTGTTTTAGGGAGTATGGTCAACGCTTCCAGTCAATGAAAAGAAGCTTAATGCTGCATTTAGATCAGCGAGGAGTGTTATTTTGATATTTTCTGTAAGAGAGAGTGGCAAATTCCAAGGTAAGTGTAACTGAGCTTCTATCAAGGTAAGTGAAAGTGAGCTTTTATGTGCAGTAGCTTTTCTGTTGCATCTTTGTTACAATTCACGTGAAATCCTTTAGGATTTGCAAGGCTGTCTTCAGAGTCCCATCATGGAGGATCACCTATACACTGGGTGCTGCCTGCAGGAATGAATGCAAAAATGTTGGGAGGTGTCTTCAAAATTGATTGGATTTGCAGGTAAATAATATTTAATTTGTATTGCTGTTTAGTAATGAGGCATTATAATCTCATTTCTATGTATTACTCGCTCAAGAGTGCTGGCAGCATCCTTTTGAAAACTCAGTTCAACCAGAGGGCTGCCCTCCATCCTTCTCGCATCTCTACGCCTGTGTTACCGAGTTTGGGACTCGGTGCTATACTTGTACATATGGTACAGCAAATGTTTTCTTGTGTAGACAATTAAGTCACTTAAAGATTTTTAACACTTTGTTGTATTCCTTCACTGCTCTTTTGTACTGAAATTAGAAAACTGTATTCTGAAGTCTTTGAGTAGAATCAGCTGCTCACTTGGATGGACAGTTGTGGAGAACAGAAAAAGATTTAAAGGACAGTTCTGTCTTCAGTCAGGCATCAGAATCTGGCTAAACAAAGAAAATGCTATTGTTCTAAAGTCATTTACGAAATATTATTGATATTTACATAACAGATTGTGTATGAACAGTAACTTCATTGATTTAACTGAGTATATCTTAAAGAAAAGATTTTAAGCCTCTCATAAGAAAACAAGCTATGTCAGTCCTCTGAATTCAGTGCATGGTTACACAAGCACTAGTGCTGACAAAAAATGAAAACAGGAAAGGTGAGGCTTCAACTCATAGCAAAATCTAGGTTAGGAAGGACCTCTGGAAGTCACAGATTTCAATTTACAGCTCAAAGCAGGGCTGGCTTCGAAAGGTTAGATCAGGTTGCACGTGCCCGTATTTCAATGATGTTGCTATCGCAGGTACCACCTCATGTGAAAACTGGTGAGCATATTCAGATTTAGCTTTGCACAATAATAAGCGAGCACAATCTTGATATTATACAAAGACTTTTTTTTTCCTTTTAATAAGATAAAAGGTCATAGTATGGACTATGATAGTTAATATTGGAATTAGTCAAAATGCAATCTATAGTTCTTCTGTTACTGATGCATAAACTATTCGTTCAGAGTCCTGTCAGTGCAAAGCCTAATGAGGTTATTCTGTATGCAATATCCTATTGTATGCATATTTTTACAAAGAATGGAGACAAAACCATAAATGATGCCACTTGCATATTTAGGCGTGAATTACCCTTCACTAAATCTGCTCACCTGACCAATCCTTGGAATGAACATAAGCCAGTAAAGATTGGACGCGATGGACAGGTTTGTTCTTTTTTTTTTTTTCCCCCCCCTTTTCTCTCCAGTAATCCATTTTCAGTGCTTGCTTACAGCTTTGTACATACAGAAGATTGGGAATGTTTTAGATCAGTTCCTCCCTATAAAATCCGGTGGCAAGGGCACTTAGTTAATACAATGCCAGTTTTGTTGTCATCTTTTCAATAAATTGTATTTGATGCTGCAAAATTGTGTAATATTTGGGGATCCAAATGTAATGTGGCTTGCATTGTACGACATCCAAACCACTACAGCGTTGTTTTTTAAAACTAATTCTGGTGTTCTCAACTGTCTTCTGCATTGTGTTTTTCTTAGCTACTGTGTTCCTTAGGGCATGGGCTCTACTGTTGCAAGGTATATACCTATACACTTTAAGTGAGGTGGCTCTTTGTCTTGTCAGACATGCCAGAGTACAATTACATTGCTGCTGTCATCTAAAGTAACCTAGCCTTGATTAAAATAATTTAATAGGCCCCACTTTTCTAAGGCAAGATGGGAGTTACATAATGCCCATAGTGTATGGCAAATGTAGACTCCTTGAGTTATTTAGCACATAGTCACTTTCACTGTGTTGGGTAGCAGATGTAAAACTGAATTTTCTATCTTGTTCAAATTTAGTGTGATACAAAAAAGGATTTCAGTTAACTTAGTTTCTGTTAAATGGCCAAGGAAAGATGTTTACATGTTTTGTCCATCTAACTGTAGAGCTGCAGTCAGTGTTTTTGTTTTTATAAAGTTGCGGTACCACTGGGTACAGGGCAAGCATTGCATTGCATGATGCTTGTTCTCTCAGCTTCCAGCTATTCAATTCGGGTTATTTGTCAAAGTGGTTGTGGTTTGCCCATTTACATTTTGCATAACTCCCAGTGGACCTCTCTTCTGGGGACTCGTTCAGTCTCCCTTAGAACTCATGTGAGCTTCTCGTGTCTACAACATCCTTTGGTAAGGCGTTCCCCAGGCCTGCTACTCACCGTGCGGAAGAAGCAACTCTTTGGATTGTTTTGCACCTGTCTCCTGTTGGCTTCATTTGATGGCCCCCATTTCTCCTCCATACCCCACAAACTGCTTTCTTTTCTAGGCTGAAGAGTCCTGACCTACTCAGTCATTCCTTGTAGGAATTGTTCCACACGCTTCACTATCCTTGTCGCCCCCCACTCCCCCCTTTTTTTTTTTTCTTTTTTTTCTTTGAGAGGAAGGAGTCAGAACTGCACTTGGTATTCAATGTGTGGGTGGAACGTGGACTTTCAGTGTGGTAGAGTGATTTGCTCATTCTCTGTTCCTTTCATAATAATCCTGAATGCCTGATTTGCCTTTTTCGGCTGCTGTCAAGCTTTGAGCTTGTGTTTTCATGGATCTGTCATACTCTGAAGAATTCATTTTCGAATGATAATGGTCATCTTCATCAGGCCATGGCTTTACATGTGAAGCTAGAATGGATTTTTTTTCCTACGTGTGTCGCTTTTCTCTCTGTAATAGGTGATCACTTTCTTTGTGGTTAAAAACAGTCCTCTGATTTTATAGCAAAGCAGTGATGTGGCCTGTATGTCTCATGGGAAGATATGGTTGCCCCAAGTGTTGGATTATTTTATGAAAATACTAAGTAGTCCCTAAAGAGTGAAAGGTAATGTAAGTGTATTTTACTCTGTTTCTAGTGATGCTGAAAGCTCTTCAAAGTGTCTTTTTTTTTTAATGTATATTGTCAAAGTAAATGGGGAGACTTTCTTTTCTTTTGGTTTATAAACCACTACTGAACTTCTAACTAATTCTAGGAAATTGAGCCGGAATGTGGAACCCAGCTTTGTCTTCTGTTCCCTCCTGATGAAAGTATTGACTTGTATCAAGTCATTCATAAAATGAGGCACAAGAGAAGAATGCATTCACAGCCCCGATCAAGAGGACGCCCATCCCGTCGAGACCCTGTTCGGGACGTGGGAAGGTTAGAAACGTTCTTTGGACTGATAATAGGCACATGTATCAGAATAACGTGATGGAGGAATGTGATTCGTCCAAGCTTTTCCTGCGATAAAGAAGAGAGAAAATCCTCAAATCAAGCTGCATGGACAAGTTTGTGGCTTCATTGAGGATTTCACATGGTTCCCCGGTCTGTCATTTTTCAAGAGGAAAATGGGGATCTTTTGCTTTTGCAGAAAAAAGCTCTTAAAGTGCTGTCTAGTTTAGACTAGATCCTTTATTGAGATAATGCAACGTGTAATGTTAGCTGTAGGTAAGCTTGGATTTATAATGAGCAGGCTAGATGGAGAGAAGGAAATCTTTATATGCCAAAAATGTGTTAATATCTTGTAAAAGCCTTTTCTTTCAGGTGTGTCTCTGGATAAGCCTTATCAAATATGGGACTTTTATAAGGATCACTTATAATTTTGCAGAAGATGCCGCCTCATTTTGAGGATAAAATATTTAAGTTATTTTGATATTCAAGAGGAGCATTATTGGGACTGTTTCAAATTGTGTCACCGTGATGTGTTAACCCCATTGCCAAATATTCTCTAACATGTAACCACTGAATTCACACATCTTGCTGAGCTTCTGCAAACAGTAGGCCCTTTCCAAAAGGGATCGAGTGGCCCTTGGAGACCCGGCAACAAACCAAAAAGAATGGCTGTTGCTGTGTCTGTATATACAACCTTTCCAGATGCTGGCAGTACCTGTGGACTTTTAAAGTATTTTTAGAGGATCGACATGGTTATTGATCACTGCTATATGAACTTAACATCATTATCCAGAAAAAAGGGGGTATAACTTGTTACAGAATTGGAGAAGTCTTTGCAAAGAACTGATATTAGCCCTTCTGCCAAACACCTTTTCCCTGTGTAGCCACTTTGCATACAGACTGATGTATGGTTTGGGCTGAAACCTTTGGTTAAGTTTCCTCTTTGTGGAAACGTCCTGTGGTAGGTACAGATACCCAACAAGAGTCCCCATTTCCTTGAGCTTAAAAAAGGACACTGTAACGAGTAGGTAGGAGGAAACCTGGCAGCGCCCCCCTATTTTTGGCTTTAAAGGACTGAACACCAAGATGGCTTTTGAAGTTAAGCTAAGAGGTTTCCAGTGCAATAAAGTATATACAAGTGAAGGTTTTGCAATGGACTGCAAACTATACATATAACACCACCACACCTTCTCAAGCCTGCCAGGGCCTCCATTTATGTATGTGGCTTACAGCTTAAAGTCAGTAGTTGGACTACTATATGAACTGTTACTATCATATTTTATACCGGTCGTAAATGCACTCTCAAAACTACAAGAAAGCGGTATGTTTATTCTTTACACCAGCTTTTATTTTTCTTGATCTGATTTTGCTGTAGATGCAACTGCTTTGTTTTTTGGGCTTTTTGCTCAGAGTAAAGAATCTGCTTTCATTTTAAAAAGCTTAGTAACTGGGTATGGTGGGCTTTAAAAATGGAAATTGGGAAGGGGATGGAGAAATGACTTTATAAAAGTAAAAGGAAAGCTCCACGAGCTTGTTAATCATTGAGCAAGTTGCACAGCAATTAAGTGATTGAAGAAAGTGTCGATTTCATGTCTTTGTCATAAAGAATTATACTTGCTGATGGGGGAAAAAGTGGTTTTGTAGCTGAATGTTTAAAAACACTTTGATATTAGCATTCGAGCCTCCCATTAATGTTTATGTATCTTGATGGAGTGAAACTAGTAGTCAGTTTCCAGTTCTTTATTAGGTGTAACAGCAACTGGAATGGAACTGTTTTATAAACAAACTTCCTCTGTGAGAGTGAAGTTCTTAAAGATACCGCCTGCTCTGAAAGAGAGCTCTTCTGGTATAGAAAGGAGTCCTAATTATTTTAATTATTAGGAAGCTTAAGTGTTCCTAAACTTTTTGTAAAAGGGACTGATGCATTACTGGTAAATTGCTTAAAATAGAAATCATGAGAAGTTATGTTATTGTGCTACCAGTTTAGACAGGCTGTAGTGAGAGAAGTAAGTTTGCAAAGCATGCACAGTTTTATTTATAAATGTTCTGGAAGTAGACCTTTTATAGAATTCTTTGCCCCATAGCTAGCAAATTTAGCAATGTCCATGCCTGCTGAATATAATGTTACATTTTACAGTCTATTTTAACTGTATTTAGTTATGTAAATCTTTTTTGTCTAATAGATTGACTCAAAATGTAATGCGGAAAGTATAATGGTAAAGCATAAGTTTGAGTTTATTTTAGACAAATTTTTTACTTTTTGTTTAGTACTAAGGTACAGTAAGGTCCTTCCTTAACTACCAAAGCTTCTGTAGCCAGAAAGTTACAGTGAAAGGTATTTAATCTGACTATCATTTCTGGTTATTTGAGCTTTAAATGTAAAGGTCTAGAATATTTTGAAGCAGGTGAAATTCAGAATGATTAAATGCAGATCCCGGGCAGCTCAGGCTATTCCTGTGAGGTATTCTGCTGTGACGAACGCTCCAAGCAACCTTGTTTAATCTCTAATATCTAATTTGTGTAGGCGTCGACCAGAAGATTATGATATTCATAACAGCAGAAAGAAACCAAGGATTGACTATCCCCCTGAGTTTCACCAAAGACCAGGTTAATATCTTACTATGAAGATTTGTGTGCACCAATTCACAAGTGTTTTCCTCTTTTTCAGTACGTGTTCATGAATGCAAAAGTAAAATTTGAGAGAGGTTGGGTAAATTTTTCAGCCTTTCGCTATTGTGGATCCTCTCAAGTGCTTTGTTAATATAGGTAATTGAAATGCCTGCCAGTCGCTAGAATTGTCTTGACCTACTTGTCAACGCGCTAATCTTCAAATTGAAATGTTTATCAGAAATTTCCAGCTAGGAAAGTCAGCTGAGATTACCTGACTAGCAAGCCATGTTTAGAGATGATAGTAGACATTTGGCTGTGTTTTCAGAGGTTTTTGGTTTTGTTTTGTTTTGTTTTAAGAGCTTGACATTAACAAACCTGGGGCGAGTTTTCATTGTACTTTACAAGGAGGGTCTAATGATGGGTTTGGAAGAGGAGTTCAGTTGTTCTCCAGAAATAAAATGCATGCAAGGGTAATGCAACAGCTACACTGTTTTTTTTCTTTTTCAGAAAGCAAGAATTAGGAAAGTGGTCAGTTGTAATCCACTGAATCTTACTTCACTGCTGTTAGAAATATATATTCCATTATTTCTGTAGTAGATTTCTAAATCTTTCTTAAGAACCTGCACTTACCTGTGTCCTGCTTGACAGCAAAGCCTGTGTTCTCTGACACAAAAAGAATGTTGCTGCTCCGTGGCTTTCCAAAACCACTATTTAAAGTACAGGACAAAATTTTAAAAAGAGCAGAGTACAAAAGCATTATTTTTTAGCACCAGAAGCACGCCTAGTGTTTTACATCATTTTGCTGAGCTGTTAAAGGTTTACTTCCAACAATTTACTATGATTGTAACAATTCATTGCCCTGTGGGACCTTTTCAGATGTTTTTACCTTATTTTTAATTTTCTAAATGATTTTGTATGCAAAACCTGTTAGGAAGCTGGATTTAGAGTTGCCTAGTTTAACACCATCCCACTGAATATGTGGTTAATAAGTAGTAAGTGCTGTGTGCAGACTGCCAGGGGACAGTATCTTCAAAGCTTGTGGGCATTCCCAGACAACTTGTTTGAATAAAATTCAAGTCCCTGTTTGTACTGTGTGCAAGTTCCTAAGGGTGCCTTTTATTTATTTATTTATTTATTTTGTTACTATGATGTACTGTATTCTGTACTGTTTATAGCAAAAAAGGAAATTGAGAGTTTTTGAGAGTTCTTTTGAAACTGAAGCTAATGGCAGGTAGATAAAACTTGGTGTATGACACAAAATGAAAGGTAGATTCTAATGAGTATTTTTTTAATAGACTGTTATCATAAGATAGTAAATTTGATTAATACTGCTTGATGTTCGAACAGGGTATATAAAGGATCCCAGGTATCCTGAAGTAGACAGGTAAGGTGTGTTCATGCTATTCATTTTATGCCCTGGTAGCTTGTCTGTATGGATAACTTGGATTTAGTTCTACAAATTTTTTATTCCCAACAGACGATTTTCAGGAGTTCGCCGAGATGTATTTTTAAATGGGGTAAGTTAGTGCATGCTGGTTTGGGGGACATTTTTGTATTCAACTTTCAGCACTTCCAAAGAATGCTCATCACATATATTAATATTACTGTCTTTCATTTCAGTCCTATAATGATTACGTGAGGGAGTTCCACAACATGGGACCACCACCACCATGGCAAGGAATGGTTTGTGTCTTGTTAAACTCCATCTTTCCCTAAAGAATACAACTTTTTCATTCCCCTCTAGAAGTGCCTATTATGTGTGATCTGCACTCAGCTCTTCCCTTTTGCTAAAATGCGTCTTTGCTGCGATGTATGTCAAATTTGTAGGGGAGGAAAGACTACTTATATCAAGTTTGGGTTTTTTTGTTTTGGGGGGTTGTTTGTTTGTTTTCTTTACTTTGCTCTCATCAGTAGCCCAGCATTCTCGCATGCAGTATGGCAGCAGGAATGTGGCTTGGTTCGAACCTGCAAGAAACTGAAAGTTGTGAGGAAATAGCAGAATCCTCCTTTAGCCCCCACAAAAGGGTGTGATGCAATTTTGTGTTCAGCTACATATTCACAGTAATTGGCTTTCTTTCAAACAGCAAATGCATCAAAGAGGAGGTGGACTTGCTGCAGATGGTCATGAGATGGGCTGGCATGCTCTAGGTGTTGTGCAGGGGCTTGCTTTTGGCTATGGCAGTGAAGCATGCAGGGAAGTAGCAGAATGTACTGAACAGTATAATTCAAATAAGTCTTGCTGTATGGCAGCTTCCACTGAAATGCATTTTTTCCCAGCCAGATGAGTATATGTATGAGTACATGTACATATTGTTATGTACGTGAAAGTTAACTGATAGTGCACTCGTACCTACATTCAGCTGTGGTTTTGTTGTCCAGTGGGGAGGAATACTCATTGTAACTAGTTATTTTGGTTATATGTTCCCTGTAATCATGGACCCTGAGGGTCATGATTTTGGATAACTAATGAGTTTCCTTAGCAATCATGGAGTGAACATGGCAGTCTCTCTCTTCTGATTCTTGTGTACACTGTGAATGAGCAAAAGGCATTGCTAGATGTGGAAGTGCTGCTGTAGCCTCTTATTCTTCTCAGCTAAAACAAAACTATTGTTTATCATAAATCAAGGTAATGAACAAGGTTGTCAGACTGGGAGGAAAATGGTTTTTCAAAAAGAGCTAACCCTCCAGACCCTCCCATCATTTCTCCACCTCTTCCCCACTCTACATGCTGTTCAAGTAATCCTAAAATCCAGCGCTCCTGCCTACTTCATTTTTGAACCACAGTGCAAGCAAAGATATTGTGGTAATAACTGAAAGAAGGGACTTGCTGATAAAGGAGGTGGAAGAGAAACAGCCAAGAGATGTCTTGTTTAATAATAATAATAATAATCTAGTAGCCTTCTGTCAAATTACTTGTCTTGTAGAGTAACCTTGTTCATTTAAAATAGGAATATTTCCATAGGAAATGGCATTGAAAAGTCTCATTCTAGTGAGACCATGCTGGTCTGGACAAAAAACCTCATCCTGTATGCATAGATCTTAGAGGGGAAAAAAGGCAAAATTAATTAGCAAAAGCTTGTTTACAGTATCACTTTGAGGCAGTTTGGGAAAGAAGGTGTCTTTGGGGTGTTTTTTTTTTTGGTCCAACTTCTAAATAAGCATTGGTAGAGAAGTAGTAAAGCATGCAGTCTTCTTAAGAATATTCTGCCTTGCATTCACTAGGCTGTGATAAGGTTATGTTTAGATGTCATGTTTTCCATTTGAATGAAAGCTAACTTCTTCCTCTTAATTCCCAGCACTAAGCTTTGTGTACATACTTTTGTTTTGGAGTATTCAACAAACTTCATGTAACTTTCTTGTAGCCACCGTATCCAGGTATGGAGCAGCCACCACACCACCCTTACTATCAGCACCATGCACCTCCACCTCAAGCTCACCCTCCATACTCAGGACATCATCCTGTACCACATGAAGCAAGATACAGAGACAAACGAGTAGTAAGTGTCCACAAAGGCAGAGGGGGAGAGAAGTCTGCAGGCCAGAGCAGGAGTGGGAGGAAATTTGGGTACATATGTAGCCTAATCCAAGATTTGCTGTTTTTGAAAGTACAGATCTTAACAGCACAGTTTGGTTTTCCTTTGAAAGATCAGTCTTCTAGATTGACTAGAGACTTCTAGCATCTTCGAAAAGCCTCTCTCTTACAGGTGATGTAGAAGTGCAGAATTCCCAGGACATTCTCTTAAACTGAGGGGCTTGGTGTTATTTTTTGGTCAAAATGGCTTCCGGTCATCAGGCTGTGAACTTTTCCTGCTGAAGCCCAGTTTGAATAAGGGTGTGCTTGTAACATCACTTGCACTTACGCACAGCAACTTATTTTCTCTTTATCAGCAGAAAAGTTTGAGTTTTATAACTTAAACAGGTGCATCAAAACCAGGGCTGATCCTTAAACAAATAATTTCTGTTAGCTGGCCTTAAAGGCTGCTTAGCTTTCAGGTCTCCTGCTGGTATCTGGTGTTTGACCCCCAACCTCTACATTTTCCACTTCATGCGTTGGAAGCACAGATATATGGTGCTGCCCTGAAGATGAAAGAAGAAATTTGTGCTGCAGCTATCAATTAATGCGGACTTTGGACCTTTTTTTTTTTGTATATATGTATACTGGACTTTCCCCAAAGTTACAGCCAATCGTGTGGATAAGGGTGGGGATGGGATTTTAACCGGGGAAAGAAAATAAACAGAGCTGTCCTTTCATCACAGCATGACTACGACATGAGGGTAGACGATTTTCTTCGCCGCACACAAGCAGTTGTCAGCGGT
Organism: Apteryx rowi; assembly: GCF_003343035.1. Lineage (NCBI taxonomy): Eukaryota > Metazoa > Chordata > Aves > Apterygiformes > Apterygidae > Apteryx > Apteryx rowi. The sequence goes on along the minus strand of NW_020450915.1, from coordinate 1,958 downwards.
CGGAGAAGCAGGCCTCGCGAGAGGGACCGAGAGCGGGAGCGGGACCGTCCTAGAGATAATAGAAGAGACAGAGAACGTGACAGAGGCCGTGATCGGGAAAGAGAGAGAGAGAGGATTTGTGACCGGGACAGAGACAGAGGTGAAAGAGGTAGATACCGAAGATAATCCATCTGGAACCACCAGTGGTCACTTGAAACAAAAAAAGCTTGTATTTTTTTGTGTGTTTACAAGTAGTACATTTTATTTTCAGCTGTCTCCTTAAAGTTCGTTGTGTAGAAGGATTTATAATGACCCTCTTTATTCCAAGCATGCAGTGAACTATGAACTGGAAAAACTCAATCGGCCAAAAATAGAATACACAAAGCTGACACTCGAGTTGACGTTTTTATTGGAGCAGAATGGGAAACAGTTAAGAATGTAGATATTGATTAATTCTCAGTAAGTGTTCATCTACTTAGTGACTTCATTCTAGGTTTTTGAATACTGATGGATAACTGCCTATTTTTTTTTTTATTTTTATTTTTGCTTTGATGTTTTCTTACCGTAGTTTCACATGGTTCAGTGGGAAAATGCTGCTATCAAGTATGCAAATATTGAAGTATGATTTTTTGACTGTATGGCAGTGTTGTAGCAGCCTCTTTTTTTTTTCCTTTCTTTTTCCCCCCCTTCCTAATTTTTAACCTTATCTGTAAAGTCAAGTGTTTTTCCAGTCTTCAGTAATGAAAGCAATATTAAGAAGACACTATTGATACCTAATTTTTAACCTTTTTTAAAAACCTTCCCGCGTTCAGTAACATTTTGGTCAATTCTCTTGTCTAGCCTCCTTCCAAAATGTACACGTTGCTTGGAATGTTCACAACCTGCGTGTGTGGAACCAGAAAATATTGCTGTATTCTACATTGCTACCATTTTTTATAAAAATAAATTGGTAACTATTGAAACAATTAAAACTCCAGTTCGGGTTTCTTGATCTTGCCAGCTTTGATAGGTTCTGACAGTTCTAGGAAGGCATTTGTATTCAAAAATGGTTTAAACCTGCTTGCAATAGGTGAAGTTGATCCAGAAGCCTGAATTCTGTGAAAGAACTGCTGAAGTACAAGGTAAATGCTTTTCTGTTTCCACAGTGAAGTAGTCAAGCTGCAGGATCTATAAAGCCATACCCATTCAACTTAATCAAATGATCTTAGAGCTGTTAATAGACTGTCCTTAGCAATAATCATATCTGTCTCCCAGGAGTGCATTCTCCTGCAAGGTCCAGACTGTCTCCACTCTTCTTCTTTGTAGTGATTCCTGCATCACTTGCAAGTTCTCTTAATTAAGATATATTTGAGTTTAAATGCCAGTGGCAGAACTGAAAAAAGAAAAGTAAAACTTGTAGTTGAAGTTGTTGAGTTTCTCCAGCAAGTTCCTAGATCTCAAAACTTGTCTGTGTAGCACTGTCAAGGTGGACTGCTTCATAAACTTTAAGGATCTTCTCCCATAACAAAGCTGCATTGTAACACATGCTTTAAAGACTTCCAACTCCGCCATGCTATTTCTGAATGCTCTAGCTCTCTGTTTTCGTAAACTTCAATACAGGATTGGCTATGGTGTGATAATTCTGGAAACACCTGGGGTTTTTTTAGAACTGACAGCAATTTGAGTTTTGTGTATTTTAGTCTATATAGCTATAGTAAGCATTGACATGTTATGCAAAATATTTGACCTCCAAAATGGAAATGTTTTCTTAAACATTACACGACGTTGAACATATTACAGTTCTTCAAAACAGTTCACTATGCAGTGAGAGATTTGCCCATCAGTAGTAGGATTAGATCTGTCTTATCAAATTCAATATACTTACTGAACCTAGTTGAACAAATGCATCACAGACATAGCCTGCATTATTTGAGATCTTTCCCCTCTTTATTTGAAGATTCTGGAAAGAAAAGGGGTCTCTTAATTTGGAGGGGGGAAGG